>NC_084762.1:91157095-91473668 GCF_028858725.1 Colius striatus | reverse complement strand
TGAAGGAAAGCAATTAAGTTAGTTTTGAGAGATGTAGAACTTTGACCAAAGTCTCATTTCCTGAACTAACTTTTACTAACATACCTGAATAGAATATGATGGGCTTCAAACAAAACTTGTGGTAACCTTTATGATGATTTTCCTTAGATTTCACAAGCGTGTCTTCAAAATCACGTTGTTGGTTTGGAGGGTTTGTTTTGATTTTTAATAATAGCTATGTATAATCATTGTCAAGGTCCAACTGCTTTTATCACCTTTACATTTTTATGGATTTCAAGAAGAGAGATAAAAAGAATGATATTAAAGTATTAAGAGACCTTAGTTCTCTTATATTGCCACAAAGTGTCACCCTTTTCCCATGCATTGCCTATCTTGATTGCTTTCTGTAGCTCAGGAAAAAAACATGTCTCCTTTAAAGAAGACAAATCCAAAATGCAGGGACAGAATCAGGATCTCAAGTCCTACAAAGCAATATACGTTCATGCAGGTCTCTGATGACTGCAACGGAGATTAAAAAAAAGTCAGATAGGGAGACGACACTTGGTGTTTTGATTCACAGGTTGTTCATGTTAAGAACCTTTGAAGATCACAACATGTTTAAAGGCTGTGATTAGGTTGTTTACAGGGAAGCTTCTTTGTCCATATATAATCAATCATCTTGTTTGCATACATAAAAAACCGCTGTCATTGAACTGTGATTGCATATACTTTGTAGATCTTAATTTCCAGCTGTTCACAGTCAGCTGGGGAAATGAATGAACTGATTTGTGGGTTCTTTGATACCACCATGTTTATAATTTGCTGTCATTTCCCAAGACAGATTAAAATCAAGTGGAAGTAGGTTATATCAAATGTGGAATTGTGGAAGGGAAACTTTCTTCTATGGATGAGTAAGAATCAAGCAGGGTTCCCATACTACCAAGACTATAGGAAATACTGTCTGCTGCCAGATCTATAAAACTCTGCCCAAGCATCTTACTATCTGAGAGATGGCAAAGATGAGAGAGAAATATTTTGATACCCATTGAGTGGTGGAGACATGAACTGGTCTTGACTCTCGACTCAGCTGTGTGCCTGACTAACCAGTACAAACTGCTGCAGTGAGTGATGACTGGAGTGTGACAAAATGTTTGTGGATCTTGACTGCAATCTGTTTTCCCTTACTATGGACCAAAGTGTTTGCTGAGGAGCTGGAATATAAACCAACTGAAGTTACCATAACTGGTATATTAAAGGAAGAGACTGTTCTAATAAAGATTAAAGGAGTTAAAATAACATAAAACATTAAATGTTGTGCTATTGTGGAAAATGAGTTTAGTGATGTCTTCTCTCATTTAAAATTTGTACAGGAAATGGAAGCAGCACCTAAGACCTCTTGAGGGAAAAGATGGGAGGAAAAGATGACTGTCAGCATTCATTTTTATAAAGTGATAGGGTTCACTTATTTCTTCATTTCTGCAAGTACAACTTGTAACTGATCAGCATTACTTATAGTCAAAACCCGCCATTACCGGAACAACAAAAGGCATATGAAGAGATATTTGTCTGTAACAGTGGAAAAAGACATGCTGCGCGTGACCAAAAGGAGTCACAGGAGATCCAGTTGCATGCACTCTGAACTATATGCAGAAAATGGCAAACTTCTATAGGTAATGTCCACAGTGAATGTGAGTGATCTATGGACAGGAATAGGGTCACAAGGGAATTAGAAGACTCCATGTGTCTGGAGATAATTGCTGATATTCAGACAAATAGTCAAGTTCTTTACAATGAAGCATTAATGGACATGTGATGATTGAACATGTAGTTCACAGCTATGACCAAAGTTTAGCTCTGAGCAGACAAAGATACTTCAGTGATTTCAGTGACTTCCAATATAATGTAACTCTATTTAACAATATTTTAATAAATGCACTTATTGATAAGGTTTTCATCAGTCATGATGATACTACTACTGTACTTCATATATCTCTGTATCTTTTGATCCATTGATGCTATTATCTAAGAAGTGAAAAGCTGTCCTTGAGAAAGGGTTTTTTTGTGAATGGTTTAATAACTCTTGTTGTTGTGGGTATTCTTTTCTCAAAAAAAATCTCTACAAATATAATCTCTGTTTGAGAATTGTAGCCTTATGTTAAATTACCTTGAAATTAACTAATATTTTCTGAAATTATATTTTAAAATAAAGAAATTGAGGAATATACAAAGATCCAGAAGCTGGATTTCTGTGAGAAATGTGTCAAAAGAGGGGAAGCATCTAAAAAATTTTTACTGGAAAAAAAAAAAGAAAAAGAAAACAAAGGTTATATATAAATTTTGGTAATAAAGTGATTTATAAGAGCAAAAGAAAAAGGAAATTTGTAATTTTTAGGAAAAATTAAGTCTTGATGGGTTCATAGAAATATACTGAAATGTTTGAAAGTGTGAGGGAGATTTTAAAAAATCAATTTATCTATTTAGGACTGAGTAAATAGAGGATGTGGGAGATTGTCACATGGTAAAAATTAACATTATCTCACTGCAATGCCCTGATAATTCTGAAATAAGCGTTTCTGAATATTCACAAAGCAATATATTAAAAGATAATTCTAAAGATAGGCTACCAGCTCATTTTACATATAAATGACCAAACTATTAATTAGAGAGGGACAACTTGTTTCAAACTTAAAGCTCTAACAATTATCATGGAAACAAAGGGTTAATGTGAAGACACTGAATAGAATAGCTTGTGCTGGAAATTTCATGGTAAAGGACTTAAATTCTTTCAGATTTTTTTCTTAAAACAAGAATTTCCTACTTTTGTTAAATGAATCAAGTATTGGGAATTCTGACACTTGAATAAGAACAAACAAAAAGTTCTGTTGATAGGAATCAGAGGTTTCTAAACTGTGAGTCAATGGGATTTCATTGCACTTGTGAAAGATAATGTCTGAAGTGAAACACTGCATAAAAATGTCATTCTTTTTGACAAAGGTTTTCACAATCCAGTTAATTATAAGTAGAAAAAATGTTCTTCAAACGTGAAAATTCTTCTGAAAAAAAAAATTATTCTGAGTTTATTCTGGGCTTTGGGAACATAAAAGGTCAAACCCCATAAATAATGGATGGAATTATTCATCGCAAGCAAATAAAACAACAAACCAGTGGCAGAGAGTTTTCAGGTTCACTACCTATTTTTTCTTCTATCCTAATCTAAACCCAGATTTTCTGTAGGAATAATTTGCTGAGTCCTTGGGCAAAGTCCTTGTATGTATTCGTTTTCAATCATTCACTTTAGAAACTCCCTTGCCTTGCGCTGAGTTAGCTTGTCCTTGTCATTTCAGCTCATGTTCTGTCATTTGGCTTAATGTCTTTGGAAGGAGTACAATGCTTTGATTGAAAAAGTCATTTTTATAGTGGGGATGAACTAAATGAACATGGGGGAGGATTCATTATGCTGAGAAGAGCAGTCAGAAGACCTTGACTGTATTTTCTCCTCCCTTCCCATTTTAGGGAGGTTAAAAGGTAAGGAGAACTTCAGTACAGAGAGTTTGAGTAACTGCATAACTGTTTTGCTGCCTATACTCTGTTGCAGAGCTGGTTGTGAACTCTAATAAAAGCAAATGCTTTTGAGTTGATGGGGTCAAATTTTGATTTGAATCTGAACTGCAGTGAGCTATTTTCTGGAATCCAGATAGGTGAGGATGCAGGAGAATCTTATTGTTTTAAATGTCAGCTCAGTTCTGAAGGATAGAATTATCATTTCAGCAAACTATATTACAAATGCATGTGAATCATATGCAAAAAACAGAATGACTAACTTTGTTGTCTCTTTTCCTTTCAGATGCAGAAAGAGGTTACAGAAATAGACTAGTGGGAAATTATTTTATTGGAGTGCTCAGGAAAAAGAACAAGACACTGTACAGGCACAAAGTAGAAACTTCTGCCAAAGTTTAAATTGGTAGACACTGGAACCTCATACTTTTTTTTTAATGCTTTTGCAAATGCATGAATAATCAGGTAGGAAGGCAGGTAGGATGTAGGATCTGACACTAAGTTACATGATTTGGCTTTCCTGAAGGCTGCACTGAATATAGCTAAATACAGATAAATTTAGATCTGTAGTAGAATAAGTTTGAAATGGGTCAGAACTTAATTTCACATAATATTCAGATGTTCCTGAAAAACGTGTCAGTCTCTAAACTGACTTAATGAGTTCAGAAGAGTTTTCTCTCACTCCGTTTATATATGTTGTACTTAACATATTTACCTTCACACAAGTACAGCTTAGGTTTCTTTTTTGTGCTTCTAGTGTTCATAATGCCTTTTAACATTTCACCTTCTAATAGTACAAAAAAAAAGTGGGAACAGAGATCTTACTAAAAATGTACATTTTGCAGAGATGTGTTCAAACCCAGTATGATAACGTCAAACAAGCTGTGACAGAAAATGAGTCATTTCAAAGCTTGCTGTTCTCGCTTTCACAAAGCACATTCTTTTGCTCCTGCTTTCCTGCTGTATGCCCAGCAAACATCATAGATGGATCAAGAGGTCAAAAGGTCTTACCACCTTTCATTGAACCGTTAATTAACAGCATATTAGTGTTCTCAATCAGAAAAAAAAGAAGAAAACCTTGTGAGTAACGAAACACTTTTCCCTTTTGACTTCCCTACATAGGATGTCATTTACAAAGGGCTAAACAGAAGGCCAGCTTCTTGCAAAGGTTCAAAACAGGGCAAAACGTCAGAGCTCTTAATTAACAGCAGGAGACCTTCATGTTACAGCCACTCTATCCCAGAATCTCTTGTGTGTAAACAGCAAGCAGGAATTGTTAACTAAAACAAAATGCTACACTGCATGCATAATTCCTCCCTTGGGGAGTGGAAAAGAGAGGACAAATTATATGTGACAGATGTTAGCTACATCACTTAACACAGTACTGAAAGGCATTCAGGATATATCAGAAAAGGATAGTGTCATATTGAGAAGTACCTGAACAAGCTCTGAATGAGAAACTTGACATAGAAAACCTGAAAGAGCGCAACACTATTATGGTTATCCTACTACTGGTTCCCAGAGGAGTTTATTCAGAGCTGGCATATGCTTTCATTCAGGTCACTGCACTGTGTCATGGAGACAGGTTTTCGGATAGTGTGAGTGTAGGTTGTGTTTCATCTACAAAATCCTCATGCTCTCCAGGCCCTGTTTGGTATTAAAAGCAGATTTAATGAGAGATTAAGACGTCTAAGGTGAGATGTCTACTTCTCCACCAGATGTGTAAGCTCCCATTATACTTAAAGGAGCTCTAATCAGTCATTGGAATCTTGATAACGATTTACACAAGTGTAGATGTTTATTATAGGGGTGCTTGAATCATACTCTAGGCTCCACTAATTAGGTGTACTATTCAGTTATCTAAAAATAGTCATGTGGTATCATCTGAGCTGCTCTGATATAATTCATCTGCCCTACAGATGCTGCTTCAGTCATATGAGTCTCCTGTAAATCTTTAGTAAAACCTATCAGTCCTAGATGGATATTTAGACAACTGAATCAAACCCTGGTTCCACACTGACTATATTAGCAACCGAGATACTTTGCTTATCTGTTGACATCCTCATACAGACATCTACATGAAGATCCTCAAGGTAGAAGTGCTTCTTATCTCTTCTCTTCCTACATCACGACAAAACACAGACAAATCTTTGTCCCGTGGTTTCTTCATGCCTCAGGTTTCCATGAAATGAGGGACAGGGTGTGTCAGATTCACCTACCAGTGGGGATCAGGATGAGTTGGTGTCACACTTAGGAAGTTAAATTGAATAATACATACCTTAGAGGATTTTCTTACAGTAAGTAGAAAAAAAAAAAAAAAAGGATTAAATTCATTAATTGTCATCATTAGTGGTTGGAGAAGTAAAATTAAGTAGCTTCACTACATTGGTTTAGGACAGGGGTCATCACTGTAATGTCTACAGATTGGACAAAATCCACTGAGTCCGTTCAGACCTGTTGTGGCCTGCTCTGTTCTCACTAGTTGGTTGATACAAAAAAGGTGGATGGCAGCAACTTTCACCAATCAATCACACTGGTTGTGCCAATTTGACTGTATCCTTTCTGTATTTCATTGGCACATGCAACAGTGCGAATTCTTCCCACAATTGTCCAAACTGTATCGTATGAGCAGTACTGTTTATCCAGTTAAATCCTGTGTAACAGGGTATTAAGGCCATGTGGCAGAGGAACTGCTGATATTATGCCTCTCCCTTGTACTGGAGAAAGGTGTACGATGGTTTGCCCAGAAAAGTGAAAAATATTTATTTGGTGATTACAGCACAGTAGTCATTTCTGTCTAGAGATTTCTCAAATAGTGACTATTGCTTAAGCCTGTACTCTGATGATCTCTGGAAAACTAAAATAATGATATCACTTTACTATCTTTCAGAGCTGTCATCATCATCTTGATGCCCAATTTAGAAGGAAAAAGTCTCCAGACCTCATTTTGCTCCTCCTGAGCATTTCTCTACTTCAGCCATGATATTTTTGTACTTAAAATAAGCTGGTTTTTTTTCGTTGTTTCTCTTCAAGATGGGCAATGAAGGCAAGAACTGTTTATATGTATTTTGAGAAATAGCAAAAGTATCTATCTACAAAATTCTGCCTCCATTGCAGGGAATATTTCTCTCCTTTGTAACACTAGCTGCCTCGTGAAATAACAACAGGTTTAAAATTGCCCTCTTAATATGATTAAGCCCTGCTATTCACTTCAGACACAACACTTTGAGGGATGGGAGTACATATTTGGAGTATTATCATCCTATTTTAAGTCTGGGAGGATCTACTATGTCCAGTGGACTTTTCTGTGCATTCTTCTTCTGGGTGTTCACAAGCTCTTAGTAGAATCTGTTTTGATTTCTTCAGATGAATTGAAATAGAACGAAAATAGCAGGGGAGTATCTGCTGGCAATATATAAACCAGATTATGTTTGAAACCTGCTTTCATCTGCTGTTTGCCTTCTTGTAAGCACAAAGAGGATGAATCCATTCCACCATGTCAAACCAAGTATTTCACAATATCATTAGCTTAAAAAAGTGATCAGGGAAAAATATATGAGAAAATAAGTGGTCACTGATTGGAGAATAAAGGACTAAAGGGCTTAGGTATGTTTGAATCATTTCCACAACTAATAAAGTTCCTAACTACCTCTCCATGATATAGGTGATTCATTGCCATTCAACTTTCCAGGACCATTAATGCCCAATCTAAAATATCCATGAGATAGATTACTGTACTAAATACTTTACAGGACTGAGTTTATGGCCAGGATTTAGTCAAAAGCTTCTTTACCCTATAAATCATGCTATGAATATTGATTGTGGTACCTTCTACTTATCTAAAAGTTTTATGAGATTAAAAAAAAAGTACTGACTGTTTTGATGGGAAAGATCCTTACCCACCTCTAATATATGCCAATTCAGTGTTTATATAGTTAAGAATGACTTTATAACAAAGTGCTGCCAGTCTAGACCCATTTATTGTATGCTATACAAGTGTTAAAATGCCTTAAATCAATAGTTAAGAAGACAGGAGAGTGCTTGGGTGTAATAAGTCATCATTTTAATGAAATATAGATTATTCCAAGACTATTAAACAAGTGGTTGATGTCAGGAAAATTGTTCACTTTTTCAATGCTAAACAAAACCATCTATTTTAATGGAGTAAAATCGATAAGCAGCTGAAAACTACCATGTAGTTCGAATGCCTAAACAAATGTATGGTTAGAACTGCCCACTGGTAAATAGATGGGTTACTGCTTGCATGTTCTGCTTACTAAATCTGATTAAAAGATGTGGTTTAGTGGGAGCTGGAAAAAAAAAAAACCAAAGGATAAATGCAGAAAAAACCCTGCTTGTCACTTATTTTGTTTGCCAAATCATTTCCAAATCTTTTTGGTTGGTTTTTTTTTCCCAGAAAATACTTTCAAAACTGAATAAATGTTAGGGGCTGAAGATAATTCGGGTGTAGTGAAAGTATTGCAGTTTAGCATTTGAGTTAAATAAAACTTAGGGACTTCCAAGAAAAGAATAATTTTGAAAGTTGCCTCAGGTTAAAAAATAACTGGTTTCCTGTAATGAGCATAGTTTTACTTAATGCTTTCAGAATTATCTTAAAAGAAAATAAGTATAAAACTCTAGCAGGGTTGCAAACTCACCTCCCATTCATCAAAGAAAAAATAATCCATTCTACATGAGGATGAGACTTTAACTCTTATTCTGTGAAAACACTTGTTCTTTAGACAAGAATCCCGACAGCCAAAGTACCAAAGTATGCTGGAAAACACTGGGTGAATTGTGTTAAAAAAATAGGTCTTATATTTAGGAATGTTTGTGGTGAAGGGTTTAACATTTTGATATTTTACATTTTCAATTGCATTTCTCTCATTTTCTCTCTTTATGGAATAATTAAAATGTTATTTAGGCAAAGAGAGAAGTATTTTATGATACTGAATTTAGGGCATTCAACTGGAATGCAGAAAACTTTGATCTGAATCATATTAAGCAGAAACTTGAAATGAGGTCTCTCATGGCTGAATACTCTGGCACTTGGGCAGTTCACTAATCACATGACTTCTTTGCTTTGATTATTTCTGTTGTGAAGCTGATAAAATTCCCTTCTCTTTCCAGTGTTTACTATTCTTTATATAACACTTCCTCCTAGAAAAATATGGATTTTTTAGTGAAAGCCTAAGTCCAGATTTTTCATTTTAGTCTTGCTATGGTTCACTAAATCTCATCCCATCCTGTTTCTTCTGCCATCAGCTTCTGTTGACACTGATTGTTTCATGAATATCTCAGAGTTACCGTCACTTGGCAAATTGCAACTCCTGAAAGTATACAATTGAAAACCTCTTAAAAAGAAGGTATTAGACAAGCATCTCTATCTTGGCTCATGGATTTTATATAAATATTACAATAGGATATTTATTAATCAATTGTGTTTGCCACTTGTTGTCTCTGAACACAGTTCAAAAGCAATCTCACCTGAAGGAAAAGAAATGGAATAATACCTGAAAGCATCCTTGGTTTTGAGATGATCAATCATGTTGGCAGCTAAAAGTACCTATCCTACAACTCATTTCTTTAAATATAGACATCTAGTGCCATTTGATATGTCCTAAAATATTCCATCTTGCCACCAAGTGACTGGTCATAGAGGCAAGAATAATAATTCTCTATAGGAAGAGTATTCCTTAATCTAATGCAACCAGGGAATGGACATTGTAACATTGCCCTCGTAAGCAAACCTGGGAAAGTTCCTCTATACAGTCCAATTACCACATTTAAGAGATCATTTTAAAATAATAGTTCCAGGAAAGTCAAGAAAACATGACCTTTCATAGATTTTTTTCCTGCTTTTTCATTTATTGATGAAATGAATATAAAGCAGTAGATACACACATAGCCAAACAGATTTTTTTCTCTGTCTTTCTGATTTTTCCCTTCCACAGCATTGCTACCTTTTTAAATTAAGCCCAGCAGGTAGGAGGATCCTAAAACATTTTCAAATAAGGTCATTTGTCTCTGCATTACAGCATGTTTCTTTTATATAATTTCTCTCTCAGCTTAGCCCTGCTGCTTTCTGAAAGATGAGTTAAAGATCCTTTGGAATAAATCCTAATGACTGCCTAAGTAAATGCTCTCTACAGAGATGTGTGAAGTTAGATTTTACTTTTTCCTGACATTTAACTCTGAGACATCCTCATCCTGCAACATGGATTTTTTTTTTCCTTTTCTTCTGATACACTCTTCTCTTTCATTAAAGGCATTTTACTCAAAGCTGGTTTCCTTCAGCAACAATGGCTTCTTGAAAAAATAAAGGTGAGAAAAATACATTGATAAAATTTCATATGCCAGTAGGTACTGACTGAATACAGGGGAAAAAGTTATTCCAGTTGTTAATGTAGAGAATAAAGAGAAAACTTCTCGTTCTTCTATCATTTACTATTTGCAAGGACTGGGCAAAAACTTTTCTTAGAGGACAAAGCTGACAGTAAGAGAAGAGCACAGCCAGCTCTGGGGCTGACAGAGGTAACCAAGGAACTTCAGTGCCCTTTTAGCTGAAAGAAGATAATCTGCTGCAAGGTGTGCAAGCAAAAATCTCTTCTTTGAAAATTACATCTTCTCCCTGTGTGTTTTCTTCCAGAGGCTCTATGCTCTGAGTCAAAACAGATCAGATGTTTTGAATGAGACACGGATGATTAGGGTAGTCACTTTTTCCTTATTCCTCTGCTCGGTTGGAAAAAAATGAGAGTAAATTCTTGTCTCACAGTTGTTTCTTTAGTGAGTCCTAAGAATAATATTCCTTTGTCCAGTGAAGGAGCATTTAGGCAGCATATTGTCCTCTCTTTTTATGTATTTGACACAATATGTTTTAAATCAATTGACTGAGGTGAAAGATGAAGTTAACAATGTTAAAGATGCAAATTTAAAGAATATTTTCCTCCCTTTGTCATTGTCTGTGCATCACATACCTGAAAATTAGTTAAAAAAAAAAACAAAACATTTTTTTTTTCTCTTCTGTGTGACTTTTCCTTTTTCTTAAACCCTAAATTAGAGCTTTGTATTTCCAATAAAACAGATTAGAACTGAGTCTATGGACATTAGAGTGTAAGAAAGTCACGTAAAGAAACATTATGGCATTTGGAAACTGCTGCACTCAATTAGCACTGGAAAAAAATCTTTGTGTTTCCCAAACAAAACATGAGTTATTCCTGTTTCTTATTTCCAAATATCTATCTTTGTATACTCTTGTTACTTATTTTTTTTTATTGCCTTCTTGCTTTGAGTGTCTTAGGTACTCAGCTGAAGATCTAAGACATTGATTTTCATCAGTTTTCTTCTAATGGTGTTTGAAGATAGATGTACTTCTTCTTCGTTCCAGGTAAGAGCTAGCTTGAACTCACAGATTAGTCTTGGAACAAAGGTGAAGTAAGTATTCTTACAATGCTTTGGTTATCTTTGATCTTTTATTATTTTTAGTCTTGAGTGTTTCTGCACGTTTGTAAGCTGAAGAGAAGCAGCGAACTAGCCATTTATTCTCTGAGCGATCTATCCAATTGAACTAGATGCAACTCCTTAAATCACAAAATACTTTTTCTGTGTTAAAGGATGGTGTTCCTCAGAGTTTCCTCAGTGCAAAGTTAATAAATTAAAAAGAAAATAGAGAAAACTAATGAGTAAAGCCTTGGTTGGTTCATAGAATCATAGAATAGTTTGGATTGGAAGGAACTTTTAATGGTCATCTAGCCCAATCCCTCTGCAATGAGTATGGATATCTTCAAATAGGTCAGGTTGCTCAGAGCTCCATCCAGTCTAATCTTAAATATTTCCAGGAATGGCAAATACATCTCTCAAGGCAACTTGTTGCAATGCCTCACCACCCTCAAGGTAAAACATTTCTTCCTTTTTTCCTATCTAAATCTAACCTCTTTTTGTTTAAAACTGTTACCCCTTGTCCTATTATAACAGGCCCTACTAAAACATCTATCCTCATCTTTCTTATAGGCTCCTTTAGTACTGAAAGGTCACAATTAGGTCTCACTGGAGCCTTCTCCTCTCCAGACTGAACAACCTTAACTCTCTCAGTCTGTTCTCATCAGTGAGGTGTTCCATCCTTCTGGTAATTTTTGTGGTTCTACTCTGAACCCATTCTAACAAGTCCATGTCTTTCTTGTACTGGGGGACCCAGAGTTGGATGCAGCACTGCAGTGAGTCTCACCAGAGCAGAGCAGAGGAGGAGAATCTCCCTCAGTCTGTTGTCCACACTGCTTCGGATGCAGTCCAGGATATGGTTGGCTTTCTGGACTGTGAGCACACATTGCTAGGCCGTGAGCGTCTCATCAACTAACACCTCCAGGTCTTTGTTTGCAGGTCTGTTCTCAATCCCTTCATCTGTGGCCTGTATTGATACCAGCCATTGCATCGACTCAGTCAGGACCTTATACTTGGCCTTGTTGAACCTCATGAGTGTTCACTTGATCCCACTGTCTACGTCATTGATGAAGATATTAGACAACACTGGTCTAAGTATAGGCCCCTGAGGGATACTACTTGTCACTGATCACCGTCTAGGCATTAAGCCATTAACCACCATGTTCTGGGTACAACCATCCAATCCATTCCTCATCCACAAAAGAGTATATCCATCAAATCCATATCTCTCCAGGTTAGAGAAAATGATGGGATAGAGAATCATGTCAAAGGCCTTACGGAAGTGCAGATGGATAACATCTATATCCTTTCCTTTTTCCATTGATATAGTTACTCCATCATGGAAGGTCATTAGGTTGGTCAGGCAAGACTTGCCCTTGGTTAAGATACTCTGGCTGTTTCAAGTCACCTCCCTATCCACTAAGTACCTTAGCATAGCTTCCACGAGGATCTGCTCCACAGTCTTCCCAGGCACAGGTAACTGACAGGTTACTGACAGATCAGTAATTACCACAGTCTGCTTTTCTGCTCTTTTTAAAAACGAGTGCAATGTTTTCTTTTATTTTTTTATTCCTGTCACTGGGGACTTCTCCTGCCTGCTATGACTTTTCAGATATCATGGAGAGTGGCTTAACAACTACAACAGCCAGTTCCCTCAGGACTCCGAGATGCATCTAGACAATTCTGATAGACTTATATATGTTCAAGTTCCTCAAATGGTCATGAACCTAATCTTCTGTTACAGTGGGAGATACTTTGCACCCCAAACCCTATCTACTGGTCCGTCTACTCAAGAGATGTGAGAACAGATGTTGCCAGGGAAGACTGAGGCAAAAAGATTGTTAAGTATCTCAGTATTTGCCTTTGCTACCAGTTTGCCAGTTGAATTCACCAGGTGATACATTTTTTTGTTCTTATTTTTATGTCTGGTTGGGGATTTTTGTTCAGGTTTTGTGTGTGTGGGTTGGTTCAGGGAGCTTTTTTTGCTTCCTTGTTTTGTTTTTTTATGCCAGCTTTTAAAACTAGTGTGAAAGATGTAGATGTTGTCGAGAGAATGGATCTTCTTATCTCTTTCCTTCTCTTTCCCTGATGGTCAACATCTGTGTGAATGTGCCTTTCAATCCTCATCAGCACATAACAATGTGAGGCAGTGCTGCTTCTTGTATCATGTTCCTAGGTTGCATGTGGAACTGGTATGAAAACAGTAATTTCTATATATAGGACTGATTGTTATAGATGAACACTGCAAAATAGATTTGATTATTCAATGACAAAATTACATCAGCTGAACTTCTTGAGCATTTCCTTTCCACAATGACAGTTTTTAGGTTTTCTGTAAAAGTCTACAAATAGGGTTCAATAAATAATTAATGTTTTAATAGTGAAATACAAGATTGCTTTTAAAGAGATAAAACAACCTTCTGTCTATGTTTCTGTCTCCAACAGCCGTAATTCACTGTGAAAGCAGGACAGGGACTCACATTGAATAATGATAAATACTGACTCTTAAATACAGTGCAGTGTGTAAGTGCTCTACCTTTGTCATACCTTAACTGTTGCACTGTTGCTTTGAGCTACTGTAAGTATGAAACTGATTTCTCCAGGGCTAACTTCACTTTCCATCTAAAAATGAAGAAATAAAACCAATAAACAATAATAAGCAAGAAAACAAACAGCTATCCATAATTCCTCTCTACAAGGAGGAAGGATGCTTTCACCCTGCCTTCCTTCATAATGGTTCCTTTGAGAAAGCTTAGTTCAGACTATAAAATACCTCATTAAGTAGATATCCTTCTGGGTTTTGCAGCATTCAAAGTTATAAAGTGATTTGAGACAAATTAGAGCAGCTGGAAGTGTGGGAAACTTGAAATCCAAAGCATATATGGATGTTCTTTTCCCTGTCCTGACCCTTTGTGACATCAGTTTAAAGAGTAATTCTAACCTTATAAGTTCTTGAGCTTGTTATACATTTATTCTTAGCAATACAACATGTATGAAACTCCATATAAATTCAATTTCCTTGTCTAAGGTACAAAAGAGTGGACATACATGTCCAGCAAAAGATCCATCTACCTAGAATCCTTCACATGTCCAATACTAACCAAAATGGGGATGCTTTATGAAGAAAAAAAGAAAAATATGTTGTAATTGCAATCCTGTGACATAACCTTTTAGCTTCTTAATGTCCATGTCTCAAGAATTCCTTGAATCCAAGGTTGTATCTTTCTACGATTAAATAGAGATGCCATACTTTCTTTTTGCACATTGTTCTGCTCTGGTCAGGAAGCTGGTCTGAGCTCACTTTCTGTCTTCACTGTCCCCAAATGTCTTTCACAGCTCTATGAGACTTTCAGCTGATATTTGCCTAAGAAAGACCCTCAGCTGTCTTTAGGTTTTGGAACATGGGACATAGTGCAACTTCAGGTTTTACAGTGTATATTTTGGCACCAGATTAATGTCTCAATTAAGTAATCTAAAATACCAGGATATGTGTCCATTATACTCAGTTGTTAGGCTTACTTTTTAGAAATACATTGGTATATGTGATGAATGAGCATGTTAAGAAAACAGATTTTCAAATAAGACTACATTTTAGCTCCCAGTATGAGAGAAGATAATTTAAATTCTATGATGCATGAATCAGTGAACTAGAGGCATACAAATGAAGAGAAAATTGGGTCAATCTCCCACCCTAAAACCAAGTTAAGCAGCTAGACAAAGATGTATGTGAACAAATTGTTTTGCAACATACATCTTTTTGAAGGGCCTGCTTCATCATTTCGTTGTGCCATCTTCATCCTGGGACATTTGCTGAAGCTGCAGATTCAAAGATATTCCTGCTGCAAAAGCTTACAAGGCACAACATGAGAGTGAATAATAAAGAACAAGAGGAAACAGAAAATAAAAGAAAACCATGTGAGTTAAAAAGTGAATGCGTAAGATATTAAGAACTACAGAGATAAGTTCCTGTGTGACCTGATCTAGGTGGACCTACTTCTGCAGAGGGATTGGACTAGATGATCTCTAAAGCTCCCTTCCAACTCCAACCATTCTATGATTCTATGATAAGTAAGTTTTAATTCTTCAGAATGTGGTTGGAAGGCAGATACAAGCTCTACTAAATAGCTGAATGATGTTTATTATATTTGATATATTATTTTGCAAATTCTGGACAAATTGTACCTGTTTAATGAGCAAATATCCTATATATTCACCTGGCAGAGAACCTATGTACTATAGAAAAAAAGTAGAAAATTAATGTTTAAATATATATATTTCACTGAATAAATCTAAATACATCATCATTTTGTTTTTTACATATGCCTATTGTTAACTGAAATGGTTTGAAGAAACATTTGAGAGAAGAGGGACCTGATGTAGGTGACCCTGCTTCTGCAGGGGGGTTGGACTAGATGATCTCTAAAGGTCCCTTCCAATACCTACCATTCTATGATTCTATGATATACATTTGTGACCCAAAGCTTTCTTTTCTTTTTTGTGTGTGTTTTTAAATAATCTTGAAGTTGGTTTCATAATCTAAAAGCACAAAACCAAGAGAAAAATATCATGGAAACAGGAATTTGTTATTGTAAAGATGGCACCCATTTTGCATATGGCACACAATAAAGATGTTTGTGTACAGAGCCTTACACAGAAAGATTTTTGTGTTGTTCACAGTTACTATTTAATCTGTAATGCATGGATATAATAACGTTCCACAGCTCAGTTTAACCTTTTGCAATCTCCATTTGTGAAATGTTTAGAAGAACTAAAATTAATTGAACTACTCATTATTAATGTTATCTATCATTTTATTCTCTGTCTCTTTAGCAAATTGTAAGTGAACATTTCTTATTTGTTCTCAGTAAATGATTAGAATACAGGAATAATTTAGCCAGATTGTTTTCATCCCAATTTGCACATCAAAGTATTTACTGTTCATGTTGTGTTTTCAGTTGTCAGTTACATGAAATTTTCTCTACTCTTTGACTATATAACCGAAATTTATGAAAGAGAATAATAACAAATAAGTGCATAATGGAGAATATGAATTGGATACACATTTGGGCACAGTTCAAAAAGACATGCTCAAATGGATTAAGCTTTTGAAATCTGTGAATTTATTCATAATAAATCACTTGCCTTGATAATCACCAAAAGTTAATCGCCAGCAACAGACAAATATAATACAACACCTAAACTAAAAAGTACTTTCTTAAAACCTATGCTAGTTTTTATTTTTTATATTTTCAAATGTATTAACATTCTTGTAAAGTTGTAAAATCTGTGAATGACATTTATAGACAGTTTGAATCCTGCTGTTCAAAGAATCTATACCACCTTTCAGCAGTGCATGTTGGCATTAACACATTTAATATGTTATGACAAAGCTTGTCTTCTCAAGAGTGTTTGCAGAAGCTAGCTATCATTAGTATGTTGTAGGAAGATTTCATGATTAGACTCACCTCATCTGATTTTAGACCTCTATGGATGACCTAGCTGTCAAAACTTTTTGGTTTTTTTGTTGGGTTTTAATAGTTAATGGGGAAAAATAAGCACTTCCAGATAGCTGTTCACATAACCTATGTTATAAAACTACCTTTAACAGATGGGGATCTCATCCTGAAAATGCCTGTTTTTCTGTTGACTATAATAAAGGATGCAGCTAACTACCTCAAATACAGATGTCTACAGTCAGATAGATGTCTAAATATAGGAAATACGATTCTTACTCTTTTTGTTCTGGAAAATCATTTCACAAAATTTCCCTGACAGATATTTGTTCTGAGTAAAGTAATTCAACTACAGACTCTGAGGACTCTAAAAGATCATTATCAGAATGAGACAGCAGCAGGGCTTCACAGTCCTTTGACATCGAAGGACTGTCAAGTTTGTAAATTTGCTGATAATCAGCAGGCTTAACCCCATGTGTTAAGAGCATCGTCAAGGTGATTCTCCACATGTGAATGGTATAAGCAATGAGGATTTGCAAGAGGCATTGAGCATAAGGGAATAATAAAAAGCAGCATAAGAAAAGATTTTTCTGAAAAAAATAATTGCTTTGAGTGCCCTATTTCATTTACAGTAGGAATATGGAGTTGGTGGAGAGTCAACCATATCTGTGTGAGGCAAGTTACTCCCTTTCTATGCTCTTGCTGACCTTCTACTTGACTCATAAGCAGCTTACAGGGATCTATCTTCAGTGCTGTTGATGGAAAGAGTTGGGAAATTACACCTGCAAAAGAATTAGAAGAGAGGAAGTCTTTAGAAAGATGAGGAAAGCTCTTCAATTTCCACAGAGAAATTTTCTTAAGCAACCTTTGCAACTTACATTTGACTTCCACTCTGATAAAAGACAATTGTGAGATTCATCTCCAATGTTTGTCTTCTTGTGAGTAACGACACCAACTTATCGCAGATATTCTGCATCTTTGCAAGGGGAGCTGTTGTCCCTATACTGTTCAACAGCAATCCAGTTCTCAGTAAATAGCAGGAGAAAGATTCTTAGTAACTGCATTTCTTAATGCTGGTTAAATTATAGATGTCAATATTTTAATCAGAACTGTTTTTTGCCATGGGTAAAGGAACATAATTAAAAATACATAAAAGAAATGAAATTTTAATTCAAATAACCTTTGATTGAAGAGAGATTTGAGGGGAAAAAGAAAACAGGAAATAAAAAGAGAAATTATCTAACAAGCTTTAACAGTTACTTTAAATCCTCCTTTGCATGCCTCTCAGGAGAAATTTTGGTGAAGATTTCTCCCCTGAGAGGTGAAATGTGCTAGAGTATGACATGTACATTATTTGGATATTTTGTAATGGTTTTTAATTTACTGTGTTATGGATAATTGAAAAAAATGTAGATGGTAATTAACTATTTTAGAATAGTTTCATCTGATGATCAATGAAATATACAAAATTACAAATGGCTAAATGTGAATAATCCTAACACGATTTTGTAATACAACAATATAACTATCAGAAAGGAAAAAAAAACAATGATCTTACAGCAAGCAAGTTAAATATAAAACTAAATATTATTATTTCTTTTTGTAGACCAATGGTAGCTTGTGTCTCTTCTCTAAGAGTGTAAGCTACTTGCTGATTACCAGGGAAAACCGTTACTGTTTGAAATTGCGATAACATTTAAACAGATGAGTGTAATCATTGCAAGTAAATGTTAACAGAATCCCTTGTCAGAAATTTACAACCACATCTAAACAATATGTATTGGAGTTCTTGTGATGTTGCCATCTGAACTGGGACACCGTTACTTCTTGAACTGCCTTGGTATAGGAAATGACTTTAAGGAGTTGTAGAATATTGAGAGAGAGCAGAAAGCAAGATCAGTTTTATAATCCTGTCATTGCCAACCTTTCATTAGCTCAAAACTGACATAGGCTGCCTTGTTAATACTTTCAGTTCCTGGGGAGTGATTTGCACTGACAAATGTTATACCATTGTAATTCCTCTTAGCTTAGTACTTACCTTCTCTTTGTCTTTGTGGTGAAATGTTCTCAGTGAAGCTTTAAAATGTGGATTTTCAGTTAGTCTTTTATTCAGTCAATTTTCTGAGATACTTCCTTGGCTTCATTGACTTTAACGGGAATGAAATTCGATTTCAAATAAGTTCGGACACCCTTTATTATTCATATAAAAGTATTTTGTACTCTGGATAGTCTTTTCAGACTTAAATGATCCTTAAAGTGTCGGTTTGCATTTATAGAGCAGAAGACATCAACATTTTTCTTTAATGATACAGTTCTTTGCTTTTTCAACTGATGAGGAAGACCCAGAAAAGCACAAGATTCCAGCACTTAGATCAGTCAGGTGAGAATGAATTGTTAAATTAAAAAATGCAAGCAATGGAATACTAACTTAGATTTCCTAGGGACATTAAGCTTTTCAGTCTTGCTATTGTTGACTAAAAATTGCAAATATGATGGAGATTTTTTTTTTAAAATACTATCTACATTCATGTCATTTAATGCTGATATTCCTGTATCTCAAAAGGGATAATATCTAAAGTAAAGTTACAAGGAGGAAAAAAAAGTCTAAAAAACCCTCTCAGCTATACAGAATTGCTACTATTCAAAGGGCTATATAGACTCCAGTTTGGAAGAGGCAAATGAAAACAGTGAATGTTATGAAAATAAAAAGTGTATACACTGTAGTGTATAATGAGAGTATCAAGCTGATCTGTGAATATGACAGGAAGTCTTTTTGAAAGAGGAAATAATTAAGCTGAGGAACCCATTGTATGACTCCGCAGAGGCCAAAAATATAATTGAATTCAAGAAGTGATTAAGCACTTTCATGAAGAAAAAGTCCGTAAAGGGACATTAAGCACAAAACAATGAACTGTAGAATCATAGAATGGTAGGGGTTGGAAGGGACCTTTAGAGATCATCTAGTTCAATCCCCATGCCAAAGCAGGTCCACCTAGATCAAATCACACAGGAAAGCATCCGGATGGGTTTTGAAACCTCCAGAGAAGGAGACTCTACACTCTCCCTGGGCAGCCTGTGCCATGCCTCCCTCATCTCAACAGTAAAAAAGTTTTTCCTTACATGTAAATGGAATTTTTTTGTGTTCCAAACTCTTTCCCATTATTCCTTGTCCTGTCACTAGATACAAGAGAAAAAAGGGATCCCCCAGCCTCCTGACACCCACTACCTAGATATTTGTAAATAGTAATGATATAGAATCATAAAATGGTAGGGTTTGGAAGGGACCTTTAGAGACCATCTAGTCCAACCCCCCTGCAGAAGCAGGTTCACCTAGATCAGGTCGCATAGGAACATGTCCAGGCAGGTCTTGAAGATCTCCAAGGAAGGAGACTCCACAACCCCTCTGGGCAGCCTGTGCAAGGACTCTGTCAGTCTCACAGTGAAATAGTTTTTTCTTATGTTTAAGTGGAACTTTTTATGTTCCAGCTTCATCCCATTACCCCTGTTGCTAGCTACTATAGAAAAAAGAGATGTCCCAATATCCCCCCATAGTCTCCTCTTCTCTAGACTCTCAGCCTCAGTTCCTGCAGCCTTTCCTCATATGAAAGATGTTCCAGTCCCCTGATCATCTTGGTGACCCTGTGCTGGACTGTCTCTAGAAGTTCTCTGTCTTTCTTGAGCTGAGGGAGCCCAGAAGTTGACACAGGACTCCAGATGAGGCCTCACCAGGGCAGAGTAGAGGGGCAGCAGAACCTGCCTTGACCTGCTGGTCACACTCTTCTTGATGCATCCCAGGCTGCCATTGGCCTTCTTGGCCACGAGGGCACATTGCTGGCTCATGGTTAGTTTATTATCAATCAGGACTCCCAGGTCTCTCTCTGCAGAGCTGCTCTCCAGCAGGTCAATTGGTACATGGGGTTGTTCCTTCCCAGATGAAGGACTCTACACTTGTCCTTGTTGAACCTTATGAGATTCCTCTCTGCCCAACTCTCGGGCTGATCGAGATCCTGCTGAATGGCAGCACAGCCAGTCCTCCCAGTTTGGTGTCATCAGGGAACTTGCTGAGAGTACCCTGTGGTTAAGTTCCAGAGCACCCACTGTTAAAAAAATGCCAGGCATCTGGAGATGACCATCATTCTTTTTATCCTTGCTCATTTCTTACATTCGGTCTCTAGCCATATACTGTTCCCCTGTCAAAAGATACTGAACTGCAAAGGGTTTAGTGTAGCTCAATACATGGTCTACTCTGTTATAATTCAGCAGCACTGTACCCCAAAACAGTCATTCCTATGCTTATTTAATTTAGGATCCTTGCTGAAATTGAAATGTACTAGGAACACTTATGGATTTAATCTCTCTGATAAATGGAGCATCACCTGTTTCTAAAATACTGACATATAGGAGCATTTCCTCTCGTTCTCTAGCTGCATTCTGAAAATTATTTTTCCAGTGCATAGGAAATCTGCCTCTCATTGACTCTCCAGGTGGTGTGGAAAGCAGATCTGAACCAACCATCTGCAAGAGGAAATGTCTTCACCACTAGGCTATATGCTATCTAGTTGATGAAGAGATGAAATTAATGTCTTTTTCCAACAAGTTTGACTACTCTGTATGGCATTCTTCCATACCCTCTGTTAACATCCCAGTGATCAAGCTGCTGATCACATCGAGCTTGGGTCTATTTTCAAGCATTTCTAATATATTTTACTCAATAGATGATTAATGTTAAGTAAGCAATCATTAATTTGAGCACAGGACAGAATCCCTTAGGATAGCCCTGAATGTGTTCATTAAGATATTCATTGTGAAGTGTTTGATTTGAATACTTCCACAAGAAGCGGGATGTTCTGAATACTTAGAAATTCAGATGGCTACTGTCAGAAAGCTCTTCCAGCTTCTGAATATGATAACAAGATACTTTCTTTTTTGATACTTGGATGACAGAAACTAGAAATTTCCTAGCATATATTTGATTAGCTTGATCATCACCTTTCATGTAATAATAAACTGAAATAATTAATTCGTGTTACGATATTCTGCTGTAGTTATAGGAGAGATAATTACCGATACCCATTAACTTCAGTTAAGATATGAACTAGCTTAGAATTAAAAATAGAAGAAAGAAAAATAAAAATCTTACTGATTCTGCTTTCTGTCAGTATTGAAGATCCTTCCCTACAGCTTCCACAAATTTATTGAATCTGTTTTATCTCAGACTTCCAGTGCATTCATACTAGTATAACCGAAACATTTTCAGTAGAGCTATCATTTATTTATTGGCCTGGAATGCAAGTGAGATCATAAAAACACACTCTATTTCCAGACATCCCCATTAATATCTGGCAACCCTTCCGTTAATTATAATTCCATTTTACTACATTTTTAAAATAGGATATATGTGCTTTTTCTTAATATGCTCTTTAACTATAATTTAGGAGGGGAAAAAAAGTGTCTATAAAAAGATATCTTGATCTAACTGGTTTGTCCAGCTCTACTATTGATATTGACTACTGTGAATACTAGACATAGGTACAACTCTAATTAAAATTTTAAATAAATAAGCACTCTATATCAAAAGTCAAATTATAATAATGTGATTTTACTTTAGCAGGGCAAATACACAGTCTTTGCATAAATGATGTATGAGACTAGGGATGTCTTACTCTAATTTGAACAACCCAAGAGAGTAAAGAAAAGTGCTATAACTAGACTTCTGTGAGGGAAAACCAAGAAGATCCTGATTAGCAATCACTCTGATCATTCCTGCTTTGTAACTATATGTTCAAAAATGCCACATGGCAACAGCTATTTTTTCCACTTGTATATTAAATAACCCTTTGTTAGTTCTCTCACTTATTGCCCTTATTTTCCTTTCTGTATATTTATTCCCAGCTCTTTGCAATTTACTTAGAGGAAAAGCCCTTCTCTTTAATGGGACTCTGAGAAGCCACTGTGGGAATGAAAAATAAAATGTCTAAAAGCATGAATCCTGGAGATAAACACAAGAGACACATACAGATCTTAAAAAAACACCCTAATATAGGTCATATTTATGCAGATATTTGTATACTAGCATTAAGTAGCTGCTATAATAACCTCATAACTCTACTATGGATGTTTGGCTCTTGACTAACACATAAGGAAGATATGTGTCATGTTAACCTGTGTGCATGTTGGTGACATATATGACTCCCTTTTCAACTTCCTCACTGCCTTGGCCTGCTAAGGGCCATCCACCTGCCTTCCACCTCTGAGACAAGACATAGTTTATGATCATAAATACAAAAAAAATGCAAATATTCCAGTCTATACTGAACCTCAACACAGATGAGTTTCTTCATGCTATGCTGCAGAGCCTGACAGAGAAGTCCATCTGGTTCTGACCATATGAAGATTTCCCTACATCCAAGGGACATAAAATTATACATGCTATCTCCTCTACTTTCTACCTCTTTTCAAATTCCAATCTTATCTGTATATCAGTGTCAAGCAGCTTTACTCCAGCCCTCTGTGGCTACAGCAATACATGATAGCATTTCAAATAGTAATAGAGTTTTGGCAACTAATTTGCAAATAGTTTAGCAAAGTTTTGTAAAGTCCTTTAGGGTAAGAAACTGGGTCCATACTACCTATATGTTATTTAATTTACTGGCTGAACTCCACTGATCACCATGGAAACTGAGACCTCATAGCTCCAATACAAACTTAAAGGTAGGTATCTTAATCTCAGACTGAACAAGCAAAGCTAGCTGTGAGAAAAGCTGGGGGAGACTAGAAAGTGTAGCTGAGGAATCTGAGTGAGAAGAGAGGTTTCAGCAGGACACGTTGGACTAGAAAGCTAATTGTAAGAAGTGAACATGTAAGGTCACTGTATGATCTCATAACTATAAACAATTTGTGTAAGTTCTGAAAGACTTCTGGATTGATCAGTTACACAGTAAATCACCTAAAGAACTGCCAAAGGATATTGTAATTTCTGATAGATAGCTACTAGGGTGCTAAAGTAGTAAAGAAATGACAAAGTTTGTTCTTTCATGCAGAAAAGGCCTTACAAATAGAATTCACTTTGGTTAAAGGAAGGAAATCTGGCACTTAAAGCCAGTTTCTTTCACTGTCCTCACTTTATCATCCTGATTCCTAGGCTCAACCTAAAAAAATGTTTTCTTGATTTTGCAGCCTTGTTAGAGAAATGAAAATACAGATTAAACTGGGAGAATTGTTATTTTTGCATGGTGTCTAGTATTTATCCTGTTCAGGAAGCTTACAACACTGCTGAGAGGAAGGGGAAACAAAGAAATTGTGTCTTAGTGGCTGGTGCTAGGAGGCAGCTCGTTCTGACACTAGTCATCCTGGCATGTATCAGGAGGCTGTGGCCAGCAGGATCTAGGTAGCAATTGTCCCCCTGTGCTTGACATTGGTGACCCTGCAACTTGAGTGATATATTCAGTTTTTACTTCTCACTCCAAGAGGGACATTGAAGTTCTGAAGCGTGTCCAGAGATGAGCAATAAAGCTAGTGAAGGGTCTGGAGAATGTGATGAGGAGCAACTGAGGGAGCTGGGGGTGTTCAGCATGGAAAAAAAGGAGATTGAGACGAGACCTTATCACACTGCAATTACCTGAAGGGAGGTTTTAGTGAGCGAGGGGTTGGTCTCTTCTCCCAAGAAGAAGTAGAACAAGAGAAAATGGCCTCAAGTTGCTACAGGGAAGATTCAGATTGGAGATTAGGGAACATTTATCCACTGAAATGGTTGTCAAGCACTGGTACAGACTGCTCAAGGAAGTGGTAGAATCACCATCTCTGGAGAGATTTAAAAGATGAGTAGATGAGGTGCTGAGGGGTATGATTTAGTGGTTGATGTGCAGTGCTGGGTTAATGCTTGGACTCGACAATCTTAAATATCTTTGCCAACATAAACGATTCTGTGATTCTGTGATAATTATAGATGTTTCAGGCAGTCCTGTTCACAGACATTGAAGGGAACCCTTAAAAGTGACAACACAGATGACTCACACTCCAAATAGTAATGAAGAGATCAAAGAGGATGTGAGTATAGTTAAAACCCTGTAAGATATTACCAGGATGGATGGGATAAAGAAAGATAAATATTTATCTAGCATAAAATCATGTGGATCTTGAAATATTATTGTTGTTGAGTTTTAAGAAGTAAGAAACAGAAATGAGGAACTAGGATGATGAAGCCAAAAATATGTCAGCAGATATTTAGTGTAAACAGAGGAATAAACAGATTGATAAAATCAGGAAGAAAGATCTTGGAAAAAGTTGTAGATGAAAGAAATGTGTCATTCTTCAGAGGTTACCATCTTGAAGGGCGACATTGCTGCGATAGATGTAAAATACTTAGACCAAAAGAACCCCAACCAAGAAACTATAGATATTTCTTTCAAAGTTTCTCAACATTGTTATCCCCAGACATTTTCAACTACAGACAAATAATATCCTTTGAGAATTACTGAGTATGAAAATGCAGTGCCTATTGTCACTATAAAAAAGTAACTAAAAAAAAGGAAAAACCCAAAGAGGAAAGCAGGTTTTTGATAATTTCAAATACGCTTATCTTAAATCCATCTGAGCACATATCAAGTAGAATTAAATGCATTTGCATTCTTTTTTTTTTTGTATTATAGGTTTTTAGATTAGAGAAACACGAAGTCCCAGCATACTCTTTATACTTTATCTTGAAATAGAGAGCACTATAAAAAGGATCAACAAATTGTAACAATAATAAAAACTACTGTGTTTACAGTAATGTTAGGATAATATTTTACAGGATTCTTGGAACTAGTTCATTTCTTTTCTATCTCAATTTACAAGCTGTTGAAAAAAAACGTTTAAGCCTTTCAGACAAATTTTTATCTCCATAGTGATGGTAGATCCCATCTTTTCAGACTTTTTGAATACAGAAAGTATCAGAATCTAGAAAGCTTTTGTTTACTATTTGCATTCTAGATTTACCTTATCACTTTAAATTAAATTCTATTTCCTATGGAACCTGATGTGCAATAAGAGTAGAAGTCATCTTATCCATCTGTTACATGGATTCTGCATTATCTGTCTTTTAGGTGTTTTCTGCATCAGCTTTTACATCTGTACAAGTTGACAAGATGCTGTAGATTCCTTGGCCAATAAAGAGAAATGAGTAACTATGAAGTATTTTTCAACCAAAATGTTGAAAATGTCTTCCTGTGAATTAGATGAATCAGCTTGAGTAAATGCTAAGTCTTCCCTATTACCTGACAGGGAAGGAGTCTAAATAACTGGTTCAGATGTATCTAGCAACAGGACAAGGGGTAATGGGATGAAGCTGGAACACAAACAGTTCCATTTCAACATAAGAAAAAGCTGTTTTACTGTGAGGGTGAGAGCCCTGGCACAGGGTGCCTGGGGAGGGTCTCCC
Source organism: Colius striatus (assembly GCF_028858725.1). Classification (NCBI taxonomy): domain Eukaryota; kingdom Metazoa; phylum Chordata; class Aves; order Coliiformes; family Coliidae; genus Colius; species Colius striatus. The sequence continues at coordinate 91,447,826 of NC_084762.1, read as the reverse complement.
TCCTTGGAGGTCTTCAAGACCTGCCTGGAAATGTTCCTATATGACCTGATCTAGGTGGAGCTGCTTCTGCAAGGGGATTGGACTAAATGATCTCTAAAGATCCCTTCCAAACCTTACCATTTCATGATTCTACAATTCTGTGTGGACATCTCTGTTATATCTAAATAAATTTAGAAGAGCTTTATTCCTCTCTTGATGCCCATAGTGTATTGAGGAGTGGACTATGACACAGCTTTCCATTACAACATGTTTAATGTCACATCTGCTCTCATGATCATGAAACATTTTTGAATGGATGACCTATTTCCTGCAGGGTAAACAGGCATTCCATTCCTGTTCCAAATGATCCGAAGTGTCAACTACTATACCATACAATTTACAAAATAGATCCATTCGTGTCAGAGCTCTAAAAAATTCTAGTGAGTAATGCAAAAACTTACTGACATACAAAATATTTACTGGAGTTAAAACTATACACCTCAGATATAGAACAATTGCCTCTGACTACTATTTTTCATGCTGAGATAAAGAGTTTGGGTGGTTTTTTTACTTAATTGTCACATTACTTTAGATGTATTTCATACATTTCAAATGTCTGAGGAAATGTGTCCTGATCTCTGGTTCTGAAACTCATAATCTTACTATGCCAAATGATGGAAAATTACTTTTTATCTCTGTGGTTAAGGTATGTCTATTGTAACAACAACAGAAAATGCACATTTCCTAGTGTCTCTTCCATTACCATGTAAAAACATTTACTGTAATTTCACTGCTTTTTCACCTTTCACATTAAAGTGAGAGGTCTGCATAGCATCAAAATTTACTCTCACATATAAATGACATACTTTACAATTTGTATAGGTGAGAAACTGAACATCATTATAAGAACAGGAAAAAAACCCCTCTATTTCATATTTCCATGGAACATCACCCTTTGAAGCACCAATGACTATCCTTGCACTCAGAAAACAAAATGTCTCTCTTTTTTTCTTTTCTTAATGACAATTTACTTTATAATGAGGACTCAGTGAGCTTCCCTTCTGTGCTACAGAATCTTTGCTCTTTGGCTTTTGTATAATTTCTGCTGAGCCTGATTTGCATTTCTTATCTAGGCAAAATCGAAACTACATAAGGTCACTTTCTGCAGGTGTTGTAGGTGACATGTAAGAAAACCCTGGCATCTGCTTTATATACGTTTTTTTGCATCCCCATGCATCCTTTTTGCAAGTCAAATTCTCAACCTTAGAGGCAAGTATCATTAAGTTCTTATGCCAGATATATAATGTAAAACTTGCTCAACTTAGGCAACCTGAAACTTCATCCAAATGTTGAAAGTTTAGCTAGCTTTTAAAAACTATTTTTCATTGTGGGCTTATTCTACAGTCAGGACTATATTTACTCTATCATTCATTAAAGATGAGCAGACACTGAATGTCTGGAATGAAGATCCAGTTTTAGATTATTAAAAGCAACTCTGAAGTGAAGTCAGACATTCACTCAGAAAATTTCGAACTGTTCTGTCATTAAATAAGCCTAAGAGTTCTTATTCTCCATCCCACCACTTCTGTTCCTCTTCCTAGACATGGGAGATTCACTGCAGGCTGGACATTCCCTTTACAAGAAGCTCTTTTCTTGATTAACTTCATTAGCCAAAATAAAGAACAAGTTTTTACTGTCCCATGTAACTGCATAAAAAATTATTCTTTATTAAGAGATTTGAGACTTCAAATTAAACAGAAAGTATTTGTTACTGTACCTATAGCAAGGAATTCATTAAGAATCAAGCTTCATTTTAGTAGTGAATGATTTTACATGACTGCATCCTGCCTAATTGTTACCAAACTTTATTGTCCTGCAATAAATAAATATCCTGGTTTTTGTTAAAGTGGGTGAGGAAACTGCCCCTTACCCAGTGGCTATTTCTCATTGCCTCAGGTTGACAAGACAGTGAAAGACAACATCATCTATGATGCATGACCACTAAATCATGTTTGCTATCCATACTTTAAAGATGGCAGGGGATATCTTCTTTCCTTATCAGCTTTACCTAAACCAAGTTTATGATTTTTTTAACACACGCAGACCTGAAGGGCTAAAATCAATAAGACAAATCCAGTATTGCCAGGGAAAAATATTGTACTGATTCCAACTCAAGTCATTTCCTTGGCATGACAATTCTTCTTTTTTTTTTTTTTTTTCCTAATTTTTTCATCATTTTATCACTTTCCTCTTTCTAAAAAAAAAAAAAAGTTAAACTTTTTTGTCACTAACAAACATTTTTATTGCTATTAGTTAACCATTAATGTTCAAAACACACCAAATGATGTAAAAATATGAAGGAATAATCCTACTTAAAAGATCTTAAAGAATTATTTGTACATCTAGGAATCCAGCAGATGCTTCAGTCTAAATGAGGATTTCCCACCGATAGAAGTACAGAATGTTTAAAATAGTTTAAAATATTATTGGTTTACTTTTGCTGGCATTCATGGAAGGTTAATGCTAACCATTTAACTCTTTAAGCTACCAGGGCAACCTATCCCTTACAGATTGCTTGTTCTGAGGAGAAACATCAGATTCCTTCGGATCCCATAAGATAAGGGGGAAATATTCAAGATCAGCCTTGATGGATTAATGACAAGGGCAAATGGAGAGGCACTGAAATTTCAATATCTTCCTTTAAGATACTAACTAAACTGTGTTGTTCCACATCTTGTTTTCTTTTCTCTTATTTTCTTCTCTATTTTAATTTTCTTCCTACAGAATTATCTAGCTTTATGTATCTCAAGCTCATTAAGTGGGATTTGAGATGTGTCTTGAGGTATATCGTAGATCAGAATTAAAATCATAGAATCATAGAGTGGTAGGGGTTGGAAGGGACTTTTAGAGATCACCCAGTCCAACCCCCCTGCAGAAGCAGGGTCATCTAGATCGGGTCACATAGGAACATGTCCAGGTGGGTCTTGAAGACCTCCAAGTAAGGAGCCTCCACAACTCCCCTGGGCAGCCTGTGCCACTGCTCCATCAGTTTCATGGTGAAATAGTTTTTTCTTATGTTTAAGTGGAACTTTTTGTGTTCCAGCTTCATCTCATTACCCCTTGTCCTGTCGCTAGCTACTATAGAAAAAAGGGATGTTCCAACCTCCTGACACCCACCCTTTAGATATTTATAAATGTTAATAAGATCACTCCTCAAACTCCTCTTCTCCAGACTAAACAGCCCCGGCTCCCACAGTCTTTCCTCATATGAAAGGTGTTCTATACCCTTGATCATCTTGGTGGCCCTGCACTGGACTCTCTCTAGCACTTCCCTGTCCCTCTTGAGCTGAGGAGCCCAGAACTGGACACAGGACTCCAGATGAGGCCTCACCAGGGCAGAGTAGAGGGGCAGCAGAACCTCCCTTGACCTGCTGCCCACACTCTTCTTGATGCATCCCAGGATGCCATTGGCCTTCTTGGCCACGATGGCTCTTCAACAGTTCGACCCCCAGCCTGTCCTGGTGCATGGAGTTGTTCTTTCCCAGCTGCAGGACTCTGCACTTGTCCTTGTTGAACCTCAGGAGGTTCCTCTCTGCCCAACTTTCAGGCCGGTCGAGATCCCACTGAATGACAGCACAGCCTCTGGGGAATCAGCCAGTGCTCCGAGTTTGGTGTCATCAGGGAACTTGCTGAGGGTACACTCATGATAGAGTATTTCTTTAAAAAGAGAGAAAACATATTGTTAATGATGACATATTGCTGAAAATGAACAGCAGTTCACATGACAACTTGAGGCCTGAAATCAATGGCACAGCTTCTATGATTTGAAAGTGGCAAGTTCAGTCCTGCACAAGTCCACTCTAAACTGTTCTCTACAGCTTCTCTTCTGTTATTATCCCACCTAATATGCAAAATAACATTTCTGATGCTGCAGTTAAGCATCTAAGAGGGCATTGTGATAAACAGAAAGAATTACAAGGAAATGTATTTTTCTTCATACAGGAGGAACCTGTATTCAGTATCTAAACAGTTTTATACTAGCCATGGTACTTTAAGGATGCTAAATATTTTGTAAAGAGTACAGAAAGGGAAGGTTAATGTTAAGAGAAATAAAAATTAAGAGAAGATTTAATCCTACCTTCTATAGAGAAGCTTTAAAAAAAAAAAAAAAAAAGAAAAGAAAGCCAAACAAATTTAAAGAAAAAGAATTTTTATCTTTCAGTACTCACTCTCTCAGTACAGAAAACATCTTGTCACAGGGATCAGCTGTTTTTCCATCCCAGCGAATGTTAACGGGAGGCATGTAATAAAATCCCATATATCTCTGCAGAACAAATATCCTCAGACCTTCAAAATCCACTCTTTCAATTTCAATTTCTATCATCTACTGATTTTCTGAGGTGAATACGTTTCTGTCTGAATGGCCCTAAGACTCTCTTCTGAGATTTTACTGGAGGAAAATGAAGACAGTCCTATAAGTTCTCGATTAAGGATGCCTTTTCTTTTCATATGGGAATAGCTGTGGAGATTCTTTAATGAAAATGTTTCACTCTCCTCCACTTTTCTGATGATTTTCACCCCAAATGGCATCAGCAGAACACTACATTATATCCTGTGGCTTTATCAAATGGAATATCTGTTATGTTAAGGAACATCACAATGCCCTCCATCATATAATATAGCCATGAGGAAGGAAATCTTCAAAACGTTTAAACTCTTTCCAAGCCTGCACAAAAGCCTATATTTTATTTTTGACATGAAAACATGTGTATCTCAAAGTTTTCTTCTTTGAGCAAAACTGTCTGGGCTTGCCAAATGATACAATAAATAATAAAGGTTAGATTTCTTCCTGAGTCCTTTGATGGGATGAATTGATTAACTAGTGATTTAATAACACAAACAGTTGAAGTTGAGATCTTTACAGATGTATTAGAGTGGTAGACTTCTTATTTTCATTGCATTTTTCTTTTAAAAATGATCCCTAGAGGAAGAGAATGATGAAACTATGGAGGTGACTTCTTTTGGGGTGGTTTAGAAATGGAAATTCAACAATGACTTTGACTAAAATTGGAAAAAAAGCTACAAATGTGTTCAAAGGAGGAGACATAAAGATTGATTTCCCACGATGACTGCCTTAAAGCCTAAGTTAGGATGTCATGTTCTTCACTCATATCTCTATTGCCACAAGTAAAGATTCTCTTCCCTTGACTTTATTTCTGTCACCTTTTTCAACCCATGCCAAAGAAACTGGATACTTGTCTCTTTGTGCTACTTGTATTTCTCCAGTATATCCTCAACTCACTCTCAGTATCAACCTGCAATTGTGCTTTCTGGAGCTTTGCTTTGCATTACCTTGTGGAATGAGTTCTCTGGGAATAATAAGGAGTGAGCTACTAGCCTAGAAGGGAAAAGAAAACAAAAAAAATGAAATGTTTGTCAGAAAATTGGTTTTAATTTCATTTTACCAAAATATGAGCCTGTTATAGCTTTCCTCAACAATCTAGACATACCCTGTCATGAAACCTGTAGGAATTTAGGAGCTTGGAGAATTTTGTTTTATTGAATTAAGCAGAAATTTGTGAATTAATCAAAGATATAAAATCAGACTGACAGACAGAAAATTACTGGACAGGCAGATGGACAATGTGATTCCAAAAAAATCCATTGTAAACCCATGAAAAATAGCTGTGCCTGGATATTTATTGTCTGACTTTAGAAGCCTTATCAGTCAGCATGCTAGTTTTTAGGTGGCTAGATTTGGGATGTCTGTCTCTGTAAATACATTATAAAGGGAGCTTAGTTGCCTGTCAGGCTCCAGGAATCTCACATTCAGTTATTTTTTTCTGGTAACTTAATTTAAAATAGTTCACAATTGCTTCAGTAGTAAAAAGACACTTTAAAATATATCAAAATTATTCATTTAAAGTTATCTTCTATTTTGGCTCTCAAAATTAAAAGCCTTCTTTTCTTGTGTGTTCATTGGAAAGTTATAAACTTCAAATCATTTCTCTTTTCATGAAGCCAACAATATTCTGTTAATGCAATGTATAAGACTCTTGAACACCAAACAAAACTCTTTTTTTTTGTTTGATTTGATTTTGGTTTTGTTATCAGTACATTAGAGTAAATTATTTTGAATTATCTGGTTCTCCAAATTTACCAAAAATAGATATCCAGTAAAATGGTTTGATTTTTTTTCTGAGGAGCTTCAAGTTCATCTATGATAATAAATTAAACCATGTAAAATAATTCTGCAAAGCACTAGGTCTTGATCACCTATGTAATTAAATATCTGGAATGTTCTTTTGCATGGTTTTGGCCCTTGCCAACTAACAGTCTCCTAAATCTCTTTTCAAAATATAGTTAGTGACTTTAGCACAGACCAGGGATCTTTTCAGGTAGTTATTTACTTTTTCTGTGGCTCTACTGTGAGACTGACTTTAACATTGTATACTATGAAAATTTATTATTATCTAGTATTGTATTCACAGACTGTTCTATTTGACCTGGCCTAAAGTTCCAGAGGACTACTCTTGCCCATGTTTCATAGCCACTATACACAGCACAGAAAAGACAAAGTGGAAGGCTGGATTAGTACAGTCAGAAGAAATCACCTAGAGTTTAAGGAAAAACAGAATTTGAAGCAGAAAGAGCATAATGAAGTATGTAAGGAAAATAAAATGAAGCCAGAAAGTCTAAAGAGAATAGTAAATGAAAGAAAGAATTGGGAGGAAATGGGAACACTGGAATTATCAGTGTAGGACAAAACCATTCAGAGACCTGACAGGAAGCTTGATCTACATTTGAAAGATAGCATGTGCCTTTTGCATCATTGAACAGTACTTTTGTTTCACAGATACTATGTTATTTGACTAATGGAAACAATTAAATCAAAACAATCAAAGTGGAAAAGGAAGGAACTGAAAACTCGAGAATTATAAATAATAGGTTATTTTTTCCAAGCCTAACTTTACTGTTTATAAACAATTCTTTTCTATATTAGTAACCTATGGTTACTTAATGCATAATGTTGTCTTATTAATTAAAAGGATCAGCACCATCAGCCAAAATCCACCCACTCTGTCAAGTGCACATGGTAAATTCCTGTTCCTGAGTTCACATTCGCCTGTTAAAAAGCCATTAGTGCACAGAGAGAATGGTAGTCTAGCTGAGGGTGTAGAATAGAAACAATTACTGCAATTAAAAACATCTTAGACTTCAAGGTTTTTCATGTGATATCCAACTTTTGTTGAGAAATTAGGCTGAAATTAGGTAAAGGTATGATTTGGTCTGAAAAATTAACAACGTTTACCAGTTCACAGAATAGTACCTTTAGGTACATGGAAGGAATCCTACCGTTAGCAACATCTTTCACTGTTACTTTCACATCTTTCAATATTTTTCACTGTTCAGGTGAGGGAGCCCTGGCACAGGCTGCCCAGGGAGGGTGTGGAGTCTCCTTCCTTGGAGGTCTTCAAAACCTGCCTGGACGCTTTTCCATGTGACCTGATCTAGGTGACCCTGCCTCTGCAGATCATTTGAACTGGATGATCTCTAAAGGTCCCTTCCAATCCCTACCATTCTATGATTCTTTGATCTTAATCTAGAGAGGGAGGTTTTTTCCCTGTACTTTAAATACTTCCAAAACCATAATAAAAATGCTATCTTCTTTCTGCTTATCCCTTTACTCTGCATAAGGTCTTCCAGGAAAAAGTCACGAAACCACAATCTTCTTTGGTGTCCTATTCCAAAACCTGTCTGCACTGGTGACATTGGAACTTGGTCTGAGGCCATTGGTATGGCTTGGACCACCTGTGATACAGCTAAGAAATTTTAAATAAAGAATGTGTATTGTTGTAAGGGTCACCATATCTATACTTGTACTAGGATTTTGTGCACTAGGATTGAGCAAGGTGGTATTAGTAATAGCAAAGGATAGGAAAGGCAGCTTTGTCACTGTTACCTGTTGTGCTCTGAAGGGAATGCTCTGTGCTGTGCACCCAAGTAACTCCTTCCTGCTCCTCATTTCTATATGAATTTAATACTCTTATCTATGCTTCTGTATTTCAGCCAAGATCTGGAATATAGAAGGGAAAAAAAAAGGTCTGTGAAAATCCAGATGGACAGAACAAACTGTTTTTTGAAAGGGTCTGGTGACTTGTTCTGGCATTGAAAATAGCAGTAAAGTTTCCATTGACTTTATCATGGTCACAAATATGCTTCTTTGTGTCATTCTCTGCCTGTTCTCTCACTTCATTCATATGCATGAGCAGTATTTTTATTCATCCATATTCATATTTTATTGAGTACTTTATATCACAGACAGCATGTCTGCATCTACAATCTTCTTGCATTGGTCATACTGTGAAGACATTTTCTCCCTTTCAGAAATATAATAAAAATCCCTGTCAGTTTCCACTCAATCACAAATTATGCAAGTGTGTCCTGGTGTGACTGGAAATAATCCTCATGGATTCACTGAACAAATTCCTGAACTTTTGTACCCTCCTAAGTTCTCTTCCTCTCAGGCCTCACAAAAGGATTTTACCCCATGTAGTCCCACTCCCCATGCAGCTTACTGAGGAAAATAGTGTTTCCTTGCTCCTACATATCAGTGTGGCAGAAGCCATGGCGCCAGAAGCAAGAAAAATCTGTCTCAGGGCTTTGACCTCAACCTGTTATAAGGAACTCCCAGGAACTGACACTAGCAGCCCAAAATAATCTGTGTGCTGCTTTGCCAGGCAGTTGGGTAGTGCATTACAAATCCTCAGTAAGTTCATCTTGATAGACATAAACCATGCTGAATAACTGGAGTTTTTCTCACCTGTGACCAGTTCAGCTTAATCTTCATCTTGGTTTCCCACCTAGTTTATGAGTAGCATCCAACAGTTTGGGTGACTTAACTGAGGACTAGTTCTCCTTCTGTTTTCAGTTGATGTTGAGAACTGAGAACTGCCAAAACAAAATAAGGTTTATAATCAGTATATTGGGTAATTGTGGTGGAGTTTTTTAGGTAGAAAGAGATGAGCTGCAGTGGTAGTCCCCGTAAGAAGATGTTTGAAACTTTCCTGCTTCCAAGTCAGACACATCTCTGGCAAAGGCTGAGACAATTAGACATCTCTGTGATCACTATTTAAGAAGTGGAAATCTACAGCAGAAGGAGGAAGCAGATGAGAGGAAGTGGAGTGAGAGAGAAACAACCATGTGGACAACAAGGATAGTGGAGATGAAGGGGAGAAGATGTGCCAGAGCAGACTGCATCCTGTGGTGAGATGGTAGCTTTCCCCCTGCATCCTATGGAGAATAGTGGTGTAACCAAGATTCATCTGCAGCCTGTGAAGGACCCCACACCAGTGCAGCAGTAGTGTCCAAAGAAGGCTATGACTCTGTGGAAAGTTAATGTTGGAGCAGTCTCCTTCTGAAAGAATGCAACCTGCATAAGGGATCCACACTGGAAAAGTTAATGAGGAGCTACAGCTCATGGGAAAGACTCATATTAAAGAGGTTCATGGAAGACTGTCCTCTGTTGGAGGGAACACAAGTTGAAACAGAAGAGTTTGAAGAGTCCTACCACTGAGGAGGAATGAGAAGCAGAGACAATCTATGATTAACTGACCACAACCCCTGTTCCCTAGATCCCTGTGCTTCTACAGGGAAGCACATAGAGAAATTGAGAGTAGAGCTGAGCCCAGGAAGAAAGAGGGGGTGAGAAGGTGCTGTGGTTGTATTTCTCATCCTACTCTGATTTTGATTGGTAGCAGATTAAATTGATTCTTTTTTTCTTCCTCAATTTGAATCTGTTTTGCATGTGACTGTAATTGCTAAGTTATCCCTCCCTGTCCTCTAGATCTTCAAGGCCCTTTGTTGTCTGTTCTCTTTCCCATCCCCCATGGATGGAAGGAGTGAGTGAGCAGCTGTGAGGTTCTTTGTTGCTGACTGGTCTTAAACCACAACAATTGGCAACTGTAAAAAGTATTGATCCAGAATAGTTGTGTCAGATAACCAGCATCAGAGCTGCACAGACCGCATATTACACTGTTGTTACATTGTGGTCTCTGTGGACACGTCCATATCTCTATCAAAAGGAATAACTGCTTCCTTTTTGGGAATATCTCATCTATTTTCACTCTGAAGAGTTATTAATGTAGTTACTTCTTTCTTTACAGGGCCTTTTAAAATCCAGATAGAACTTGGAAATGCATGGTCTGTACAGCTATCAGTGTCTTGGATAAATCATTTATAGCAGAGACATACACATTTTTCTCTCCTTTAGCACTGAAACAACTGAAAACTTCTAAATCAAAGAAGCTCAAGATGATGGTTTTAGAATAGGTTTCAGGGTGAATATGGGCTTGCACCAGATGTTCCCAATTGTTATTGGAGAAGAAGTCATATAACCAACTTCAGTGACATCTTTAAAGGGCCTCTGGGAGAGGTGGAGCAATGCTTTACGTTTTAGAATATCACTGTTGCTGTTGTGCCCCTGGAGAAGAACAGAAAGAAAAGGGAAATGGGAGCAAAGCACTCTGAATGGAATAGACAAAGTCACTTAAGACCTGTCACTATTAAATATGCTTACCCATGTTTCGCAGCATGTCCAGGCATATTTTCTAGCCCTTGTAATCTAGACTGCCCATATGTTACCAAACAATCATTTTAAAATACAAGTTTACTTACCAGACAGGATTCCCCGGTCTCTCTCAGCTCTCTCACTGTTTGCTTCACTTAAAGTGACATTTAATTAAATGAACAAGGACAGACTTTGTTCCTCCATAGGAGAAGGGATATATGTAATATCTTGATGAGTTGTTAAAAAGAAAGAAAAAAACAGGAGTGGTCAGAAGATAATTACTTTTTATGCCTTTTCAGACATGAATTCCTCTTCCAGGCAACAATGTCAAAGTAACACTATGAAAAGACATTTGTCTTAACCATGACTTTGCTACTAGCACTGAAATTTGCAGGCAAAGGAAACTTCCATTCAATGTCTGCCAATTTTGTCTTAACAAAGTAGTTTTTTTTTCCCCCAAGATTTTTATCTTGCAAGGCATTATTCTAGGTCATCCAATCTGAGCCCCAGCTCAAAACAAGGATAACTAAAGGAGATTGTTCAATGGGTTTGAATGTTGCCAGGATCAGAGACTCCACAGTCTCCCTGGATAACCTGTTCCTGTGTGGGTAAGCACGTAGTAAAATTGTTTTTCTTGTGCTTAAACACAGTTTCCTGTGTGTCATTTTATGTCCATTACCTTTTGTCCTCTTACTGGTTATCAATAAGAAAAATGTGGGTTCACTTTCTTCACTGCCCTCATTAAGTATTTACACATGCTGAAAGGATCTTCTTGAGCCTTCTCTCTTCCAAACTAAAAAATAATAGTAAAAATACTATTTGTTGAAAGGAAAACTTGTTTAGGGTGATATCATTTATATGAAGATCTCATGAAAAGCTGAATTAGCAGCTAATTATCAGTCAGCTACTAATAATCAAAGACTTCTCTGCATGCTTTTAGCACATAGTTGAATAGAAACTACTTCACTGGTTTTTAATACATCCAGCAAAGCACATACCAAATATATTTTCATCTGTGATTGCCAAGATATTGAGAAAAAAAATAAATTCAATACATGAAATTAGAAATGCCTTTTCATTTACTCCTCACTTGATGTTAGTAGTTTTAGTCCAGTAATTACAGAATATTTTAGACTCTTATAAGAGCAGATGACTCACTTTTTCATTAACAACTGGTTCCATACAGTTAGATTACGTGCAGATAAAATCACAAATCAGTCTAAGATTTAAGAACATGGTATCTCTGGAAAGCTGAAAATAGATATTTAGATCTAGTTTTTGGGTGATTTTTTTTTTTTTTTAACAAAATTACCTTTAATCTAAACTCCTAAATAAAAAAAAAATGAGATAAAGAAGCAACAAGGACCTTCTCCTTGAAATGAAAAACATAGGGGAGACTATCAATTTGAACTAAACTGTATTCCCAGCTACATCTCTGGAAATCAGATCTTACTGTAATAACATGAAGAAGATGAATATATGTTTGTTTTCTAATAAAACTGAGGAGCTGCCTCTGAGACTGAGTCTAATTACAATTTTCAGTTCAGGCTCAGCAGGAGCTATGATCCTTGCATTGCATTATTCATTTGGTATCATAGAATCATAGAATGGTAGGGGTTGGAAAGGACCTTTAGAGATCATCTAGTCCAATCCCCCTGCAGGAGCAGGGTCACCTAGATCAGGTCACACAGGAACATGTCCAGGCAGGTCTTGAAGACCTCCAAGGAAGGAGACTCCACAACCCCTCTGGGCAGCCTGTGCCAGGGCTCCCTCACTCTCACAGTGAAAGAGTTTTTTCTTATGTTTAAGTGGAACTTTTTGTGTTCCAGCTTCATCCCATCACCCCTTGTCCTGTTACTATCTACTATAGAAAAAAGGGATGTCCCAACCTCCTGACACTCATCCTTTAGATATTTATAAATGTTAATAAGATCTCCCCTCAGTCTCCTCTTCTCCAGACTAAACAGCCCCAGTTCCCACAGCCTTTCCTCTTATGAAAGATGTTCTATACCCATCTTGTTGGCCCTGCACTGGACTCTCTCCAGCACTTCCCTGTCCCTCTTAAGCTGAGAAGCCCAGAACTGGACACAGGACTCCAGATGAGGCCTCACCAGGGAAGAAAAGAGGGGGAGAAGAACCTCCCTCGACCTGCTGGCCACACTCTTCTTGGTGCATCCCAGGATGCCATTGGCCTTCTTGGCCACGAGGGCACATTGCTGGCTCATATTTAGCTTATTATCAATCAGGAGTCCCAGGTGTCTCTCTGCAGAGCTGCTCTTCAGCAGTTTGACCCCCAGCCTGTCCTGGTGCATGGGATTGTTCCTTCCCAGATGGAGGACTCTGCACTTGTCTTTGTTGAACCTCATCTCCTTTAATTGTTCTGTTACAACATTTGGACCTTTCTCTTGGTCTCCTACAACACCAGCTGAGACACAGCAGCTTCAGAATTTCCAGAGAGGAATGAGAGGAGAGTAGAAAAATGAGAAATTTAAAATTTGAATCAATCCTAGAAGAATTCCAGCTGCAGTTCAGTCATTTTAAACCTGAACACTTAGATCATGAATGTCTTGCTAAAATCTGTAGGCTCTGGCTAGAAGCACAGTGGAGTAGATCCAAAATAACATGTTTTATTGTTCTTATTACAGTTTAAAAAACATCACATCATGCCTGGATGGAGCATACTCATTCAGTCCTGAATTTCATAGAATGTATAATTCTGGGCCATAATTCATCATTGGCTATGCATATTGTTCTTAAAAAGCATGTTAATTACGTTCTTGCAACAATACACTCTTCAAGTATTCTTCAGTATTTTTAACAAATAGAAGATCATATTTAAGTCTTTATTTTTAGAAGAAGGAAGAGTCTTGTGATTGTAATTTGAAATGAAAATCCATGCAAGTTAAACAATAGAACAAAGAATATCACCAGAACTAAAATCTCATTGGACTCGATTTTGACTGTGCACAGAGAACACCATGCTGAGGTTTCATCATTCAGTGGTGCAAAACCAGACAGTGAGCAGCTGGTCTGTGGTGTGATGCTATAGGAGTGCCTTGTTTCTGGCTGCTAAGCCAAGCTCTATCATTTTTTAATAACAGTCAATGAGTACAGATGTAGTGACTGAGGACTGCAGGAAGTCCAGTGTCATTCCAGTCTTCAAAAAAGGTCAAGAAAGAGGACCCAGGAAATTACAGGCAGTCAGTCTCATTTCCATCCTTGGAAAGGTGATGGAACAGTTCATTCTAGATGTCATCTTTAAGCACATGAAGGAAAAGATGGTTATCAGGGGGAGACAACAAGGTTTTATTGAGGGGAAATCCTTCCTTACTGACCTAATAGCCCTCGATGATGGTGTGACTGTCTGGCTAGATGAGGGGAGAGCAGTGGATGTCATCTACCTTGACTTCAGCAAGGCTTTTGACACTATCTCCCATAACATCCTCACAGGAAAGCTCAGGCAGTGTGGCTTGGATGAGTGGACAATGAGGTGGATGGAGAGCTGGCTGAATGACAGAGCCCAGAGGGTGGTGATCAATGGCACAAAATAGAGTTGGAGGCCTGTGGCCAGTGGAGTTCCACAGGGATCAGTTCTGTGACCAGTCTTGTGCAACATCTTCATCAAGAACCTGGATGACAGGACAGAGTGTACCCTCAGCAAGTTCCTTGATGACACCAAACTGGGAGGACTGACTGAATCTCCAGAACACTGTGCTGCCATTCAGCGAGATCTCAGCTGAATTAAGGATGACGTACACAAGCTGGAACACAGGAAGTTTCACTTGAACATGAGGAAAAACTTTCCTATGAGGGTGAGGCTGCTCAGTGAGGTTGAGGAGTCTTCTTTGGAGGTTTCCAAACCTGTGGACATGTTCCTGTGCAACTTCATCAAGGGGAACCTCCTTTAGAAGGAAGTGGATTGGATGATCTCTAGACATCCCTTCCAATCCGTACGATTCTGTGGGAAAAAACCCACAGAAGATGGGACTGAAAACTGGATTCATAAGTTTCTAAGGGATTTTGTGCTCTTAAGTTTGGGTGCATCTTTGCATTTGTCAGTTGCACAAATCTAGATATATACACAGATTTATGCTTTTCTTCATTATGAAATACAGCACTTACAAATATTGTTAGTGATTTCTAATGGATTTAATGAATGGAAATATTTAGCCTCCCACTTTTTTCTTCCAGAATCATCTGCTTTCAAAAGAACTAAGACTTCCCCATTCCTCTCTATTTTATGTAATAAGCCCATTTGCTAGTCCCTTTCTTGAATCTAAAATTACTTAGACTGGTTAATTATATACAAGATTGTGAAAAAAGTCTTCAGGGAGATATGAAAAAGAAACCTGATTGAGTGGCTGCAACATAGGAGGATGAAAATTTCAGTTAATCAGAGAGAGGTAGTACATGTAAGAAGAACTCCTTAACCCTGAGACATATCATACAATTCTCAAAAAATTAAAATGACTATGTTTTTCTGCTGGAGAAGAACTAGCAATCCTAGTTGATTAGTTTACAAAAAACTTGGCAGCTCAGCTCAGTTGCGGAAGGAGAAGGTTGAGTGTTGAAATAATGGATAGAAAATGGTACTAACATTTTACAGTCCTGTTATCAAAAGTAACTGTGTTACAATATGCATCTGCATGCGCACACTGCTAAAGGGAAGTATACCACTTGAAAACAGATAACAGTATCAGTTGTAAGACAAGAGATTCACCTTGGGTTTTGTTGTTACATTGAACAAGTTCTATCTGCAGCTCTTGGGCCACTTTCACCTAATTCTAAACACACAAGACGGTTACATCAGACAATTTAGGCTGTATGTAAGTATCTGAGATCTTTTTAAATGCCTTGGTATATCTCACCTGCCTATCAACTAAGAGGACAGATCCTTCCTAGGTTCTGTAGGACACTAGTTATATTTCTGCAGATATTTTGGCTATCATATGACATTTTTTACGGTTTTAGAAGCCCATGTGAAAGTACTTGAATCAAACCACCTGGCTCCCTTCATATTCAATCAAAAGAAAGAGATACCTCAGAATCGGAAGTGGGATCTAAATGATGGTCTATAGGCACCTATGTATCTTCAGTGAACTTAAAAAAAAAAGGTGGGAGGTTCCTCTGGCTAAAGATATGTGTGTAATGTTGAGATCTACAGCTGGGCAGACTGCAATTGACATCCTTCATAGTCAATAGAGAGTTAAATCTTACAGCTCTTGATATTTGAGATACAATTTTTGTCCTAAAAGTTTACTTTTGTTTAGAAGAATTGTCTCTAAACTTCAATGACTATTGGCAAGATCTACATTAAATTCATTGGCAGCCCCCTGTAGCTGACTCAATGAGATCAAGCTACAATAGACATTCTTAAGGTGTAATTTGTTTTCCTGAATAAAAATATTTCTACTGTTCTCTGAGGAACCCAAAAATATCTGAAGCATCCAGATAAATACATTACAGGACCTACATGCTTCTGGAGCATCAATTGATAGTGAAGTGGTGATGTCTTAGGCATCTAACATGGCAACTTTATTCCTTCATTAAAGCTAGAGAGATTAATGTTTAGCCTATCCTCATAATTTCAACAATTCATTTCAGTAAAGTGAATTGAATCTAGGACATAGTGTGGGATCAAGAGTAATGGCCATGACAATGAGGAATAACACTAATTCATTACTTCATTTTCAGAAATACTAAGTGAAGGATTTTGTTAAAGAAGTAAACTTTTGTTGAAGAAATTTGATTCCATTGAAAATTATCTGCATTTCACAAAACAAATAAAAAGAAAACAAACAAAAAAGAACCATATTTTAACCTTATACTTCAGTTAGACATTTCATTAATTTCCTTAAAGATAGGGAAACTCTTTCTAGAAGACTCAGCTGCAGTTGGCTAAAATGTCTTGCATGCCACATACATCTGTTCAAGCATAAATACCACTGGGATTACATATTACAGCAGTTCATTGGCATGGAATCTGCATGCACTTCTAGCACCAGGACAGAAAAGGAGCAGAGCTGCAATACTGCACAAATGAGATCAGCAGGAACCATCAGAATGGGTCTGGATTAGGATACAACAAGAATACCTGTAATTTCTGAAGAAAAACCAAACCTGTTGGGAGGTAATACTGTTACATGGTTTTGATTACACTACTACCAAGTATAACCTAAAAGGAAGCAAATATAATCAAAAAGGAACCAAAATAGCTTTTTGAAATTCTGGGAGGTTATTTCCCTAAAGCAGATTGATGGGAGAATTTTCCACTGTGTGGAATAAAGAAGTCTTGCAAGAACAAATGCCAAAAGGTTGACATCATCTTGGGTAGAAAGTTGTAGGTTTTGTAATGTAAAGGAAACTGGTAAGATTTTAAAAAGATACCGCTAGAGATGAAAGTGCCTTGACTGGGCTGGATAGAGAAGATGAAGATTACTGTTTGTGATGTGGACAGAGATGACACGCTCATAGTTTGCATACCACATTGTAAATTCAGTTTGGTTTTAACACCTCTATTTCAATGCAAAGGAAGCTGGCTACACAGTGGCACTGAACTACTTACATCCTCCCAGCTGCCAGCTGTCCTGCTAAAGGAGGACCTTGCATCTCGCCAGTTGCTAGAAATGATTGTTGTAAATTAATTTTCTCTGATTTTTCAAATCAGCACCCATAGCATTTATGAATTTACTATGAATGTTTCCTACTCTAATCTGTCGTGCAAGAAGTAGATTTTCTTCTTTCTGGTAGTCGTGTAGCCTAGTATTAACTTTCTTCACAGTGAAACACAAGGGGATGAATGTCACTGTATTGAGTTTGTGTGGCCAGGTTTGGTAGCAGGGGGATACAGGAATAGTTTCTGTGAGAAGCTGCTAAAAGCTTCCCCCATGTCTGATACAGAAAATGCCAGCCATCTCCAAGACGGACTTGCTACTGACCCAAGCTGAGCCAATCAGCAATGGTGGCAATGTTCCTGTGATATTTAACAACTGATGAAAAAAATGTGCAACTGCAACTGAACAGAGGTATAGGAATATGTGAAACAACTCACCAATGTCAATGAAGAAGGAGAGGAGGTGCTCCAGGCTCCAGAGCAGAGATGCAGAGGAGATGGTGAGGCCCTGCCCCTACAGCCATGGAGGCCATGGGGGAGCAGAGACCCACCTGCAACCAGGGAAGACCCCACATCAGAGCAAGTGGATGCCTGAGGAGAACTGTGACCCTGTGGGAAGTCCACGCTGTAGCAGGTCTTGTTGATCCATGGAAAAAAAACTACTCAGTGCTGGAGCAGGTCTGCTGTCAGGATTTGTGACCCTATGGGGAATCCATGCTGGAGCAGTTCATGAAGAGCTGCAGCCTATGGGATGGATACGTGCTGGAGAATTTTATCAAGGACTCTTCTTGTGGAGGAGACAGGGGAGGACTTCCTATAGATGTCCCTTCTGTGGAAGAGACCTGTCACTGGAGCAAGAGAAGAACAAGAGTAGTCTTCTCCCTGAGGAGAAATGAGTGGCAGAAAAAACATGTGATGAACGTAGCAGAATCCCCTGTTGTGGTTTAATCCCAGACAGCAGCTAAGCACCGTACAGTTGCTCTCTCAAGCCTCTCCAGTGGGAAGAAAAAGGTAAAACTTGTGGACTGAGATAAGAAGTTTATTAACTAAAATGAGATAAAACAATAATAATAAGAAATATATAATAATAGTAATAACAGTAATAAAAATAAACATAACAAGCAGACATAAAAACCCAAGAAAAGATTGAAAGATGCACAATGTTGTTACTGACCACGCACTGACTGAAGCCTGAGAAGCATTACCCCCCTCCCTGTCAACTCCTTCCCAGTTTATATACTGGGAATTTCATCTTATGACATGGAATATGCCTTTGGCTCCTTCAGGTCAGCTGTCTTGGCCATGTTCCCTCCCAGCTTCTTCTGCACTTCCTTACCAGCAGACTCTGAGAGACTGGAAAATCTGTAAGATGAACATTACTTAGCAACAAATGAAACATCAATGTGTTATCAACACTATTCTCACACTAAATCCAAACCACAGCATTGTACCAGCTACGAGGAAGAAAATGAACTCAGCTGAAACCAGGACGCTCTCAATCCTTGTCTGCCTGAATTTCATGTTAGGAGAAGATAGAGACAATTGGGAGTCAAGTTAAGCCAGGAAAGAGGAAGAGTTGAAGGAAAGATGGTTTTAAGATCTGGTTTTATTTTCATTGTCCTACTCTGATTTGATTGGTAATAAATTAAATTAGTTT
Source organism: Colius striatus (assembly GCF_028858725.1). Taxonomy (NCBI): domain Eukaryota; kingdom Metazoa; phylum Chordata; class Aves; order Coliiformes; family Coliidae; genus Colius; species Colius striatus. Next base: position 91,429,007 of record NC_084762.1, on the reverse strand, counting down.
ACACAAGGGCAGTGTGTTTTGCCCATGACAGTAACTGGTGGATGATCTCTCTGTCCTTATCTTCACAAAAGACCCTTTTGATACATATATGTTTTTTTCCCTCCTGCTAGGGTAAACCCATCACAATCATCTACCATTAGTCTCTTTGACATCAAAGTACAGTTTAGCAATGTTAAAAGTGAAGAAAATTATTTATTTATTTTTCTGAACTAAAGCACAACAGATTTCAGGGCATTGGCAGTGCAATTTCTTATTTCAAATATCTTTTTTTGTTTTGTTATGAAGATGAAATTACTCCTCTAACATCTGCTTCAGCAAATGTTGCCATCTCAAGATTGCTACCTCTAAACTTAGATCATAACTACCCTCCCCTTCCCTGAAAAAAAGACATCATACCATGAACTGGTCCCACTACCACTGAAATCAAGGACAATATCAATCTTGCACTCAATTCACTGCTTTGGAGAAATTCTTTAGACAAAAAAGATTTGGCTTTTTATTAAGTACCTACTGTACTTCAAATGCATCTCTAGCTATAAATTGCCCACAAAAAAATCCTTTTAGAAATGACCAGGACATACTTTGGCAAGATTTGTAGCCACGGGACCAGGGATTCTAAATATTCTTCCCTTAATTCTAATTTTATGTTGGTGCATGCCAACAGACTTCAACCTTTATATTCCCGACTTACTTCATATTATGTAAGAATGGAATCAGTCCTTCCTAGCTGAACAGAGCAGATGTGTGGCTTTAAATGACTGAAAATTATATTTCTTCACTGTAGATTAAACATCCTCCTACTGCTTGTTAAATGCACTTGTTCATTTGCTTGATTGACTATAGATTCAGTCTTCTTTTTTAGAAATGGATATCCTTAGATGAGGTAGTCTTAGCAGTCAGTAATATGTTGATGCCAAGTCTCCTGCAGTACAACATGCTTTGAAATTTTCATCAGCAAAATATTGTGTAGAATGTTGAACAGAAAAACCCACAACACAAACGTTCTTTACCACAGGCAGAAACTAAGTCGTATAAGCCAAGAAATCTCTATTGACAAATGAAGTAAATTTACAACTTTCTTCTGATCTTGTATTTCCATCCTGGGAGGAGGGGAAGGAAGAAAAAAAAGAAATAGGGTTTCTTTGTACATCTCTCTTGTAGATCACATTAACACTAGCATCCATTGACAGAAGTAGGGATAATATCCAAGTTTCATTGTACCTCTCCAGCATTCCTGCATCTGAAAATTGACAGGATTGTGGCTTTTCTCAAAGAAACCTTCATTTTCTCAAGTCAAGAAACAGACAACTCGTAGAATCTTACCCAAAGACTTTTCAAGGTCACTATTCAACACAACAACAGAAGACTGGGGCAATGGTGACACAGTCTCTTCCAAAAGCACCATCAGAGTCCATTGGGGAGTCAAGACATTTCATAAAATCTATTGGTATCTTGGTATCCATTCTAGAGAGCTTCCTTGCCCCCTCCTTCCTTCCTCCTCTTCCCCCCTTGTGCAAGTGCAGCAGCTACATGACAGAAAGCTGGAAATATGAGCATTAAACAGCTAACCTGTGATTCCTTCCACAATTTTTAAAAAGTCATTTCTGCTTCTAGGGTTCACATAGCTCTGTCAGAATTTCAGTTCTAATGTAATAAGAGCCAATTCAGCTAATTCCCTGGCGGCTATCTAGAATGTGATTCCCGTGGAGTTATTCATAGATTAGTTAGTGTCCTTTACAGAACCTCTAAATCCTATATTGGTTGGTATCACTTACTCTCAGATTAAACCTGTGCTTTCTGCAGCTAATACTGACACATCTCAGTATAGCTCTCATTCATTTAAGGACTTTGGTAACCACTAAGGGAATATTCAAGGGGTTAGAAACAAAACAGCTCTCAGAAGAGCTCTAATTCATCCTTCAGAAGCTTGCACAATTCCTCTACATTTATTTTGATATAACATAGAGTTCTTACACAGTAAAGCTCTGTGGGTATCCTGGATATTTTTACACTGTATGAAGCAAAGGTAAAAGGAGACATAAAGTCATGTGTATCAGCTTTGTTTAAAGAGACTTCAGCTATTAACTTAAAATATGACATATGTTCAGACTCTAATCTTCTGATACCTGATGAGAGCATCACTACCAGACACAATAAGGACAAAGAATGGTCTGAGAATTCAAAATTAAAAGATAGGGATGTGTGCTTTATCATAAAAAGACAAACTATGTGTGAATGATTCATCAGTATACTGTGTGAACACAGAGCTCTACTTGAGTATTTTCAGATGAGGAAATGATTTCCTTCCAGAAAATTTATTGATGCTTTCTAGATTTACACTCTGACTTGCCCCTCATGTCACTGAGATGTTTACACTGATAGCTCACAAGGTCAAGTTATGATATCTTTGCAAGGAGGTACACTTTTGAGGCACAAATACAATCTCTATTACTCTCTATTCTGAATAATCTTGAGGATACCTAAAAGCTCTTTCATCATATTGCAAAATGATTAACAAGTGATTGAATTAAAACCCTGCTAAACTTCTTTTCAAGTGTTTGCCATAGTTTAAGAACTCAGGTTTTACATCTTTATGTACTTCTATTACAGAGGCATAACTAATACAGGAAAACAATTCAAATCTGGGCATCTGTTCTACCCTAGGGACTAAAAATCCACACTAGAGCAATGTTTTGTTCTTTAAACAAGTAGTATGACCTTTTATGAGTTAATGTGCTGGGGAAAAACTGCTCAGTTTATGTAATTTAAACAGAAGGTTTGATTTGTTAGTGACATTGAATGAACTAGACATTAAGGATTAATAACAACAATATAACAGATGAATCACAAGATCAGAAACTTGGGAGTTATTAATGAAACTATAAATTTGCAAATACCCATTCAATACCTTATTCCAAGAATTTATAATCATAGTCATGTAAATGAACACACACAGGTGCCTACAAGAAAACCAGAGAGGGACATTTTACAGGGGCATGTAGTGACAGAGCAAGGAGTAATGAGTTCAAATGAAATAGAGGAGATTTAGATTAGATGTAAGGAAGAAGATTTTCCCTGTGAGTATGACAAGGCACTGGAACAGTATCATAGGTTTGTGTGGAGATGTTTTTTGCTTGGTAACAAAGGGAGAGGACTGTAGTGTTGGCCCCATAAAAAGCTCTTGAAACTCCTCTAGCTCTGAGGTGGACTCACCTCTGTCCTGGCTGAGCCAGTCGGCACCTCTGTGATCACTATTTAAAGAGGGAAATCTGCAGCTGGAGGAGAAGGTGTAAGGGTGGTACAAGATGGAGGCAACTATGTTGACCTCACAGTCAGGGAAGGAGGAAGGAAGGAGGAGTGATGGACTGGAGACTCCTCTGCAACCCATGATGAGATCACAGGCTGTGCCCCTGCAACCTATGGAGGGCCATGGCAGGACTGAGAGCCACCAGCAGCTCCGTGTGAATGCACTCGGACGGGCAGAGACTGCGTGATGTGGCGGCCATGGCGCAGGCCGTGCTGTTGCAGAGCCTGCGGGCCGCAGACCAGCCCCGCACGAGAGGTGGAGAGGAGCTGCAGCCTTTGGGATGAACACAGGTCAGAGAGGGCTGTGCAGGGCTTCCCAGTCTGTGAGGGACACTGTGCTGAAGGGAGGATCGATGAGGAACCCACTTGCCCTGAGGAGAGACAAATGGCAGGAGCCATTGGAACAGGATTGACTGAAACCCCCATTCCCTGCCCCTCTGAGCCATTTGGGGGGGAGGAGAGACGTTGGGATCAGGGCTCTGAGCCCAGAAAGAGGGGAGGGGTGGTAGAAGGTGGTCTTAAAAGACTGGTTGTGCTCCTCATCATCGTACCACTCTGTGTTGTTTTCTGTTTGTGATGCTTTTGATTGGTGGTGGATTCAATGAATTTTTTTTTTCTTCCCCAAGTCAAGTAGCCTTGTCAGTTTTGCTCAGGGCCATAAGTGATGATTGAACCCTTCCTGTCCTCAGGGAGTTCCAAAGGCCCTTGGTAGTTAGAGCTGATGATGGTCCTTTGTTCCTAGATGTACTTAAACCATGACAAACAAGCTGCCCAAAGAGGCTGTGCATACCTATCCCTGGAAGTATTTAAGGCCAGGTTAGATGGGGTTTGGTGCAATGTAGTGTAGTGGAAAGTGTCCCTCACTGTGTCAGAGGGGGGTGGAACTAGATAATCTTTAAGATCTCTTCCAAGGCAAACCATCCTATGATGTGCCTTGTCTTCTAACAGGCAGGTTACCATATTTAGACACATGTCTTCGGATATCTCATTTCTGTTCTTGGGTAACCTATGACATTCAATTGGTACTATCTGTCTATATTTGACTAAATGAAAACTTTTGCCTGATGAGCTGAGCAATTCTCAACACTCCTGTGGCTAGTAAGGGTAGATTTCTAAAACATGATTTTGCTGCTCAAGTGAAAAGACTTTCATCTAAACCATTTGACGTGCTCTAGTATATCCAGTACTGGTGTTTAGCTGCTGCTCCAAGAGCACATGGATCTACCACAGGTACTAAGTCATATCTGGCAACTTAATGGGCATGTCTTTAGGCATCACTAATGGCACCAAAAGATGATATGTGATCAAATAAACTTAACAATCACTGGCCATCGTGGAAGCTTGGACTTCTAAAGCAGATGCAATTTGCATATTCAGATATGCTGGTTCCGAAGAGAACTCCACTCTTTCAGAGAAATCTAATCTCTACTCCCAACCTTTCCTATCTCTCTTGACTCCTCTTCATCCACCTTTTAACATTGCATGAATATATTTTCCCTTTTCTCAGTATCCCAGTAACTCAGGCTATAGAGAAATAGCAATAGTAGATGTAGCTTTGCTTAGCTCCTTCAGTTTTGAACTGCAGCAGCCTCTTAATGCACTCTAACTTTAATACAATTAGGTGACAAAGATAAAATTTTAACATAGACAAAGAGAGAATACAGAATGACATGCCCAACTTTAGGTTAATTTTTCAGGCATGCAGATATTCTTTCAGTATCTCCAGAATGCACCCTACAAAAGGTAGAGTACTTCTTTAAGAAAGCTGTTGGAAGAGTTTTACTCTGAACAAAATAATGCCTTATTTTCTTTTGCATTTCTTTTGTTTTGTTCTCAGAAACAGATGGATCATTTCAACTAAATCATAAATCAGATTGTGGCTAATGATTAAAGTCAGGCAAGACTCATGCTTTTGAAAACAGTAGCTTACCAGAAATATCTGCAGTTGTGCCAGGCATACAACTCATTAAATGGCATATAATATATATCTATAATGAATATTTATCTTTCACTATAAATGGAGATTAATGTGAAAAACTGGACCATAGACACAACTGATTTGTTTGTATTTTTTCCTGTGGATGTTTTTGGGTTACCTTTGTTATAATAATTCAAGAATATTTACTTCTTAAGAATAACATGTCACAGTTGTAAATAAGCAATACATAACCTGGTCCTCATTAATTTTATAAACCAGGTCCAGCAGGTCTCTCGAAAGTATGACTAAAAACAACATGCAAGATATAATGCTGAAAGCAACATAGAAGACCGACTGCTGTGGAGTTTTTTTTATTTCTAAGTACTGATATTATAACAACTGTAAATTTTGTTTGGGGTTTGGATCAAATATGCAGAAGGCTAAGATGTTATATTTATTTTTTCTATCTCCATTGGCTTCAAAAGAGGGTGTGGCTCTGGACTTTGGAAGGTTTTGAGCCTCATCCCTTTAAATATGGAACCAAACTCATTCATTTCAGCAACATGACTGATTTCACACACCTTGCAAGCACGAATAACTTTGACATGATGCTCATGATCTTGTGCTGATTTATGAGAACAGGTTTTCATATAAATCATGCAATTTTGCCTTATCTTTTGAGAACTGGGTGGAAATTAAAGTGAATTATACTTTGCAGGTAGAGAAGACAGTGATACCATTTGTATAGTTCTGTCATTTTCAAGCTGATATTTAAATAGGCTGAAGATAGGTAGCCATGTCATCTAATGTTTGCCACAGTGTGAGCTTACAAATTATACTGATCATTATGATTGATACTTTTACTATAAGGTAAAAATTAATTCTCCTTTCTGTTTTACAACTCAAGGAATGAAAGAAAGTGGAGTACTTGCTACTCTGAGATTGATCTTTCTTTTTGCTTGGAGAACACTAAGCCACCTGTACTCCAGTTCTGAATGAAAAGTTGGGCAGCATTTTGAAAAGGTATCTGACCAACAATAAAAAGAAGAACAATGTCATGAGGATAACTCATAGAAAGCACTTAAAAAGGATCTCAGGAGATTCAGGGAATGTAACGATAAAGGAGAGAAGAACTACCAGCAAGAAATTGTAATATGCTGAAGCTGGCAAAACTATTCATTTGAAACTTTCAGAAGATTTTATGCCATACAACAAGAAAATATTTCAAAAGGTCAAAGAAAAAAATAGGGGCAACAAAAGCATAACAGTTACCTGAGCAACAGAGAATCCCAGGTGACAGCACTCACAGATAAAGACGATAGATAAGTCACTGACGGACAGTAATCAAGAAAGCAAAAGAAGAATTCAATCAAGGTCTAGTTAACAAGCAAGTACATTTACCATTGAACCTTAATGGTGGAGTATAAGGCAGGGTGAGGGCTGCATCCTTTGAAGGACTATAGGAAGCTGTTAAATACAAATTTTTGGATGTGGAAATGAAGAAAAGTGAATGGGCACAGTACAAAGTTCTGAACAGATAGTTTCAAAAGAGAGATAGAAGTTAGGAATATTGTTGACAGTATTGTGTCCCTTGGAAAGGTGTTTAATTTATACTTTCTGATTTTTGTTTTATTGACAAACCTCAAAACAAAACCAAGAAAATACAATGCTTGTCAGAAGAATGTTAATACAGCTCCTATTTCTTTAACATTTCAAAGGTTTGCAGTTACTCTGTATTTTACATCTGTGTCCCCATCCCTCCATGAGGAATGGTGAAGCTTTTTTCCACATTTTACATTTAACAATGTTGCTAAGGCAGCATCTGGTAAAGACTATTTAAACATTTGTCTCTAGCAAAAAGACCTGATCTGTCCTTTCTAGGAGGATGTGATCCTGGGATCTGGACATCATTAACCTCATTAAGTTTTAGGAAATGAACATTCAGATCTAAAGCCAATCAGTGAGAAGAAAACAGCTTGTTTTAAAACAGCTCCCATTTGACAGTTTCCATATGTTTGCACTGCTAGGCAATCTTAACTCAAAGTATATTTCAAAACCATCTTTCAAATTGTCCTCTATTTCAAACCACAGGAGCTGTTCACATTTATTTCAGCTGAAGCTCAGTGAAGGGACTGAGATCTTACAGCCCTCCACTTCCTGAGCGTGGGTTAGTGAACACATACAAAGTTAAAAGAGTTCAGGCCAGACCCTGAAATTTTTAATCAGGTGAAACTCCCATGCCTCGGTGAGAACTTTGCTAAGGTTAGGACTACTACTCTTGGCTCAGCTCCAGTGCCAGATCTGTGAACTTTGCTTAGCTTCAGGACAATTAGAGTTCAGAGACACAAAAGTACTGCAGAGACTTCACTCCTGATAACCCGAGGCCAGATCTTGAAGGTTTTCCTATTTTCTTTCTCAGCACATAGACAGGGAAACTTCCACCAACAGTGGGAGCTGACAGCCCAAGCAAACACATCCTTGAGGGATTAAAAAATGTGTTGCATAGGTTGCTGCAGGAGCTTTGCTGGATGATATTTCAGTGTTTACTTCAGATGTGGCAAAAATCAATCAAAGTTTCCAACCTAAAAAATGTTAAACCACACAGTAATTTTTATTATTGTAGTATCAGTAAAACTGATTAGAACAGCTCTACTCTGTTCTTATATGGACACATTAACACTGCTTGCTGTAAGTCTAACACTGTAGCTTAAATGCAATAGCCAAGTGATGTATGGGAAAGTATTTCAATATGATGCTCTATGCAATTACAGTAATCTCAGTCCTTCTCCCATGACGGAGTTAAAGTGAATGCATTTATAGTGTATGCAGTTCTAATAAAAAAAGTGATTATGTCATATAGAATATTCAAATGTTACCATTATGAGGACAATTATAGTGATGAAATTATGTGTACACAGGGAGCCTTGATGATAGTGAAATATTTCCCTAAATGAAATAGTGCCCAGAAGATTTAAAGATGCAGCTCAGAATTTTAATAAGAAGAATTTATTAAAACAAAAATAGTGACAATTGCAGGCTTTAACTTTCTTTAAATGCTCCAATTTTCAGCTCAAGAAAGACTATACTATATTTTGCATTTATTTATATAGTATTAGATTATCTATTCCAGAACACATCCAAATTGTGCAGTTTTTCTGCATTAACGTACAAACAGACATGTCCCAAAGGAATGCAGTCATCTTTTTTATCTGTGAGTTCAATATCATTTAATGGGATTCATCATGGAAGGCAAAAGTTGATGTCATTTTAGAGCTATAGTACTCCATATGTATATGATATATGACAAAGAATGGGATCAAAAGAATGTAAAAGCCAAGTGATGAACCCAAGTTCACACCAACAAGCTTTGCATCAGATGTATGTAACACTGGCACACTTTGTAAATTATGAAGTAGCATTGGTAAAGTACATAAGCACTTCTTAGTTTTGTCTCTAAGGTTTGGATAAATAACTAAACAGCAGGCTAGATTTGGGGATAAATCCTTTTCATGTCATTTGCTAAGTAGCGGAATAATACAGCTAGCTGCCATGAATGATATTCACAGATCCTGAAACACAAAAGAGGACAAAAAGCCATGATCTAACACAGATATTGAGTTCAAACAGCATGAACCCACACAAATGGAATGATAGTTTTACTATAAAAGTAGTGTGAGCACAACATGATATAGTAGAAAAGGAGAACAGGGTACAAGAAGTAAATATACATTCTTGAGATGAAATCAGAGTAAGGCTTCATTTTTGTTTTCCAAAGCTATAAATCCAAGAGTTAGCTGTTAAACACCAACCTGGCTCATGGTATCATTGTCTCCACTTTTGCATTTCAGGAAGACTGCCTAAATGTCTTCTACTGGTATCTTCCTTCAGGGAACTACTCAGGTAATTCCAGTGCCATGTAAGGTTCCTGCAGTAACCAGTCTGACATAGAACTCATATATCAGGGGGTTGGACTGGATGATCTCTAAAGGTGCCTTCCAACCCTACCATTCTATGATATCAGAAATGCAAGGGCCTCCTGTAAATCCTGTGTAGCATTTTCATACTGTATGTAGTTAGCCTGGATAGTTTAGGGTATCTAAACTGGACCTACACACTTGTATTTCATTATGTCATTGTCTTTCCAAATGGTCTTTGTGTCAGAAGTGGAGTTCAGTGTTGTTCAGTTTGTGGAGAATATCTAAGAACCCTTGTTTATTAGCATATCAGACTCCATATATAGTTTGCCTGTATTTTGAGAATGAAATCAGGCTGAATGTACTTTGTTGGCTTAACATGTAAATAGAGGTTCACAGTTCCTTTCCTCAATGCACAATTAACTTAAAATTCACATTCAAATGTCTCGTTTCTCAGCAGATTTTAATGTCTCAATTTTCTTCTCTCCTTGAGAAAATGTGCTCTTGACTTGAGAGATACAACAGAAAAAAAACCTAAGGATGCAATTGATTAAGAGTCCAACTAAAAAAATCCAAAACACAAACAAAAAAGTTTGTTATTTATAACATCACAGGCTACAGCTACATTATGGAATTAAACACTCCTGAATGCACCTAAGAACTGAAAGATAGCCATCGATATTGTGTAATTGATTTTGCATGAATCCAATACAATTCTTCCAAACAGTTCCTGAGTAGTTCACAGATGTCATGAGCCACTCCTAGCAGACAGTTTTGATGTCACCACTCTGTTTTCAATGTTAAGAAAAATTAAGAATACAGGCAGAAATTCTTCTTTGCTCATTGGCCTTATATGCCTGAGAAAAGTCCCAAATACATTTAATAAGAGTATCAGAATTACTTTTACACAAAGACATGTCTCAGATCTCTGATCACTCTTATTTTCAGAACCTGGGGTAGAAAATTTTATATGTTCCTCCCTTGTAAAGAAAATAATTAATTGAGGTATATAGATGCAGATACCAGGATGTATTTCAATTCCTCTGTTCATATGCGGGCAGGCACCCAAATGCCTCAGGGAAACTGCTTGATTGAGTCCCCTATAATTCTGCAGGATGTTTCTGAGAGAGCAGAGCTCAATATCCCTTTGCACTCCTTGTGCCAGGATCAGATTCTGCTCTATTATGTGACAAACTATGCAAACTGTGTTGTACAGTGCATCTACCAGCCTGGGGGATGTGGCTGTTTAGAACAGGAGAGTTCAACCACAGAGGTTCCTAAACCAATGTTAAACAAGTTGGGTCTGCCACCAGAAGCTGCATGGCCAGAGCTGTCAGGGTTAATTAGGTACATAGACAGGTAGGGCTCATTAGATGCTGGGAAACACTCATTGACACATTTTTGCTGCTTTTGCTATTCCAGTATGTTTTCATAAGTCTAGACTGAACTGTCTAGGCATAGTAGTTTCCTTGGAGTTAACTCAAGGTCTCCAGTCCCACACTGTGTTCTATAAACCTGCCTTGAATCTTTATTAGCTTGGCTCAATTTTTGTAAATCCTCTTCTGAACTTCGACTGTGTAAAGGACTAAAACCTAGAATTCGCTAACCATCATGTTATTTTTAAAAATATTTTCCAGCTAATGAGACCAGATCGCTGTGAGTAAATATGTGACTGCTTAGAAATTCATGCTTATTCAATGAAAAAACAGTTAATCATTTTTCTTTTGACATTAAATCTATTATTCATGTCAATATGACATGGATGTAAGACTGTCATTACAAGATCATTACAAAGAATTTCTTTATCTGAGACTGTGCTAGGAGGGATGATAATTGTTATTGCTAATAAAAGTAACTGCTATTACTTGGATTTTAAAATATAATTACATGGCAGGAATACTTTGCTGCCATTTACTTACACAGGCCATGTAATAACCATATAACTAAATTAGAAATGGATGAGGTAGATAGTGGAGATTAAATCCTAATTTACCCTTTCTCATGTTATGCAGAAAGTTGTCACAGGACTGACTGAATGAAAAGCACAGAGTTAGTGAGGAGATATTTCTTTCAGCCTCACAGTAGGTACAGATGATGAGAAGACAAATAAGGCAGTTACTCACACCTAATGCTGGCAGCAGTAAAATTGAAGGCTCCTCTCTTCACTGCCAGGTTTATGTTACTGACCCTTGCAAAGTCTCCCTCTGCACCTATGTATCCACATGGCTGTTCATACATAGCATGCACATTGTCTCCTTCTCACTTTTCCCAAACATCTCTGGTTCCAGCTACTCCCATGATGTTAAGATGCTGTGAAGGTCACTTGCACTTATAGGGCTCAACAAAATAACCGATACATTTCTCCAATTCAGAAAAAAATAATTAAAAAAGGAAAGTGCCTGATTTATCTGTGTCATAGAAAGTTTATCTGAAGGATGTGATAAATAATGATGTGATTTGTTATCAGACTAAAGCTGCATATAGGGTATATAAATAGCAGACAGAGAAAGAACATTCTCTATCTGCAGTAGTTAGGGTGTAATAAATATTTTATTTTCTACCAGTTATTGTGAGTGTAGCATCTTTAACTGATGGAATTGAAATATAAAGTGAGGGCTGGATTCAATCAAAACTATGTCAGTCTTCTGTAACATGCCAGTGCTATTAAATGTCTTTTTATATGTGTATAAAAGTGAATTTTATGTAGCTCTGCCCTATACCATTTCTTCACCTTTTCTCATTCTGTTTCTCCACTCTGGAAGGCAACACAGATGTGTCTATGTATGTGCCTGCAGATGTACCTGTTAGATTGTTCTATTAAGACAGAGCAATTGGTAATTGAATGAGCTTGATGAGCTTTCCTTAGTGAGCTAAGAGTGAGGGATTTTGAGAACCTGTATAATCCTGTAGAGAACAAGGCAATGCATCACATTCTTTAAAGTGTGGCTGTGGTGCATTGTGGACAGTTTTCGCCTGGCATTGTACTTAGTGCCTTTGTTAATGATCTGGAGGATGAAGCACATTAATTCACCTTGCAGATGACACTACAGTGTGAAGTGTGAAATAACAATGTAAGGAGAGAGAAACAACAGAAGGGGCCTAAAAAGGAGATCAGAAGGAGAGGCAGGAAATGAGATTCAAGCAGGGAAAATGCATTTGTGGCCAAGAAACAACTCAGAACTCAGTTGAAGCTAGGGAGTAATTTAAAGTCTGATTAAAAGCCTCTTGACATTAGTGAAAAGATGCACACTGATTTTAATAGGCCTTGAAACTGATGTCTCATAGCACTTCTAGTTCCTTGAGTGAAGGAGGCAATATACAGCAAGTTTGATCCTGTGGGGGAGAATTTGTAGTGGATGCTGGTAGCAGATGACACAGGGAAGTATTTATACTTATTTGAGACTATGAAATTAATAACATCATTTCCACTCCCTCTCATCTCTATTCTAACTTATCTCCATGTTCCCTAAGAAAATATTGTTCAAGTGAAGGAGCTCTGGCACAGGCTGTACAGGGAGGATGTGGACTTTCCTTCTTGGGAGGTCTTCAAAACCCACCTGGACATGTTCCTGTGTGATTTGATCTAGGTGGACTAGCTTTGACATGGAGTTGGACTAGATGATTTTTAAAGATCCCTTCCAACCCTATCATTCTATGATTCTGTGATTCCTTGAAGTTATGGAGGAAACTAGGGCATGGGGAGGCCAGTTTCTGAGCACAAGATACTTCAGTTACATATGTGAAATCCTCAAAGCTGCTTTTGTCATTCTACTCATGTTTGAAAAACACATCCCTCCTCTCAAAAAATGCTCTTAAATGGATTGGAATGCTGCAATAGAGAACAGCATTTTAGTGATGTGTAGTATGGGATACATACGATCCTATGATTCTATATATTTAGATGTTTTGTCTGGGTCAGGTTTTGGTAGTGAAGGGGCTACAGTGGTGAAAGAGCTGCCAGAAGCTTCCCCTGTAGCTGACAGGGACAGTCAGTTCTAGGAGGGACCCACAGCTGACAAAGGCTGAGCCAATGAGAGATGGAGGTAACGCCTCTGTGAATAACATATTGGGAAAGAGGAATAAATTGCTGTGCAGTTGCTAAACACCAGCAACAGCAGAAATGCATAAGAATGTGAGAACAACATCTCTGGAGACACAAAGGACAGTGGAGAAGGAAAGAGATGAAGTACACGGGCATTGTAAAAAAGATTCCCCTGTGACCTACGGTGCAGCCCATGGTGAGGTAGCTGTGTCCCTGTAGTCCATGGAGGCCACAGGGAAGCAGAGATCCCCTTGCAGCCTGTGGAGGAGCCCATACCAGAGCAAGTGGATGCCTGAAAGAGGGTGTGACTCCATGGGAAGATCACCTTGGAGCAAATTCCTGGCAGGACCTGGGAGCCTATGGGGAGAGAGGAGCCCACAACAGAGTAGGTTTACTGTCAGGACTTGTGACCCTGTGAGGGACTCAGGCTGGAGCAGTCGGTACCTGAAGGATTGTTCTCCTGGTGAATGGCTCACATTGGGGCAGGGTGTGAGGAGCTACCCTGTGGCAGGCCCCATGCTGGAGCAGTTCATGAGGAATTGTAGCCCATGGGAAGGACTCATGCTGAAGAAGTTCATGAGGGACTGTCTCCCATGGGAGGGACTCTGCAGTGTAGCAGTGGGAAGTGTGACGAAGCCTCCCCCTAAGAAGAAGCAGCAGCAAAGTCCATCTGTAATGAACTGACTGCAACCCTCATCCCCCATCGCCTGTGTTGTTGAGGGGGAAGGAAGCGGAGTCCTGGGAAGAAGGAGGGATGAGGGGAGATGTTTTAAGATTCAGTTTTATTTCTCACTTCCCTGCTCTGTTTTGATAATTCGTTCACAAATCAAACCTTTTTCTCCCCAAGTTGAGTCTGTTTTGCCCATGCCACTAATTGCTGAGTGATGTCTCTGTCATTATCTCAACTCATGAACCTCTCATATTTGTCTCTGTCCAGTTTAAGAGGATACTTAAGAGGATACTCGAATACTTGCTCTATTTTTCTCATATCAAATGTATACACAAAGCATCTTCAGTATTAACATAGCCACTAGCTCACCTGGTTGTCTATGAACACTAATTAAAGCTCATTTATTAATCTTAATTGTGCTATATGTTGAGGCATAAATGAAGCAAAATGTTTTGGAACCTAACGTTACCATCAGTACAAACTGTTAGGTGTACTTGGCATCACTGTACAAATGTTTTAATAAACTTAGTGCCCAGAACCCAATTTTAAATATGTATATGCATAGCAATATATTTCTCAAAGATGTATTTTATCTGTACTATTTTCAATGTTTTCATTTCTGTGTTAACTTCTCACTTTTCGTATATTATTTTTTCTTTTCTTTCATCTTTCCTCCTGCATTTTTCCTTTACTTTTTGGTTTCTAAAAAAAAAGACAAGACTAAAGAAAAAAAATAATGGATGAAAGAGAATGTAAAATATCAAATCTATTTGAAAAATGAGCATTACAAAATTCAACAGAAAACAAACAGAAGAAAAAAAATGTGTGTTCCTTTTTGCTCAAGTATGTGGGAAAGAGGGAGCAAAACCAACTTTTACTTTCAAGTTTTAATTAACAAGAAATATCTTAATAAACACACACACTTATGTAAGTTTTTAAACTTTGTTAATTGGAAAAGTAGGGATGTACACCGGTGTTGCACCTCACTGAATCCAAACAATTATAAAAGTCAGTGAAACTGTAAGTGATAATGAGAAGCTGTACTATTTACAGCTGTGCTGAAATGTCTGCCTGATCTTCTCTGAGGCATTCATGCACCATATGTTTCTAGTGAATTGGTCACAAAGTTTTCCTCATAATTTACATCCCACAAATGTTATAGGCTTGACTTTGGTTTCTACTCAGCATCATTCTACAAATGCAAAAAGTCCTTTATTTTTATTTTACATAGATATTATGGCCTTTTCCCTTTTCCAGAGCACTAGCACAAGTAAGATGCTCAGGCTTTCCTGATTAGCCCCTCTTCTCAGTCAGATATCTGAGTGGTTGGTGACTGCAATGGAAGCCTCTCACCATCACCAACAGAACAGATAAGCAATTGCAAGGGTTAAACTCTAACCTTTGTACTTTTTTTCCAATACAACCGTATTCTTTGTTGTGTTTTAGCAGAGGGTTTCTTTCTGCTGACAGTCTTGTTACTGGCCTCAGGGGGAGTCAGCTTGCTTAGAGGAACATCTAAAGGCAGTGGCTTGTTGAACAGATTCACTGATAGTGGCTTGCTGTGGCAGTTGCAGGAGTGGCAGCCCTGCATCACCATGAGCCAAATAACTATACACCACATGCCTGCTAGGAAAAAGAACCACCTCTCCTTGCTTGCCCTGCAGGCCAGCTGGTGGTGGGTAAATGTCAGATGTTTGCACAGGAGTGGGAAACTTCTGCTTCCAAGCAGATTCCTGCATGACTGTGACCTCGGGTGAAGTCAGCAGGAGAGAGTCCAGCAGGAGGGAGTGACTGCCTTCTGCTTTAAGGGTTCTTTTTACAGTCAGAGTGCAGGGATAGCTTCAAATGAAGCCATTTGAAAAAGATCTGAAGCAGACAAAGGAGTCCCTTAGTGCAACAGAGGAGCACAGGGATGGTATGTATTGCATATCAGATAAATGCAATGACATTCAAAGCTCCTTCAGCTTCATGACAAAAAAAAGTAAGTTTTAAAACAGTTATATATGCACTGTCACAGCCAAGTCAGTCCTAAATAACCTTAAAGTACACACAGCAAAGCAGCAGTTTTTCCAGACATACCTTTATTAGTCATGTTATATGACTTGGCATATGATGTAAACAGACCATTTTTTTTGGACTCACATGGGAATTTTCTTAAAGGGCATCATCCTTTAAGACGGATGAGCAATATAACTGAAAGTAATTGTAGTGAGGAAAACAGAACACAGCATGCTCCTTCAGAGCTGACAAAAAGCATTTTGGAAAGAATGAGAATTTCTCCAGTAATACAACTGAGCACAAAACTACACATTTAGTAAACAGAAATAAATAAATCTGTATAGACCATGAAGAATGCTTAGCTGAGATACAAAAATTTCCACTTAAACATGAGGAAAAACTTCTTTCCTGTAAAGGTAACAAAGCATTGGCACAGGTTGCCCAGAGAGGTTGTGGAGTCTCATTCTCTGGAGGTTTTCAAACCCTCCTGGACACATTCCTGTGTGATCTGATTGAAGTGAACTTGTTTTAGCAGGCAGTTGGACTGCTTGATCTCTAGAGGTCCTTTCCAACCCCCCACCATTCTGTGATTCAGTGGCTGCAGCTGCCCCACTGCAGGACATAGCTGAGCCACTTGGCCAAGCAGAGGGTGCTGGGGGCAAAGAGTGGGAGAGAAAGGACCAAAGAGGCAAAGGATGAGGAATCTGAGGACAGAGCAGCAACAGAGGGACCTCAAGGGTGGAGGAGGCGGAGAAGTAGGGCAGGAGATGGTGCAGGCCCAGAGCAGGGATCCCAGCAGGCCTGGAGAGGTCCCATGGGTGCACAGACCCACCCCGCAGCCCGGAGATAGTCCCAGGCCTCAGTGGGGAGAGATTTCCTGCAGGAGCTGCAGCCAGGTAGAGCCTTGGCAAGAGCAGGTTGACCCTGAAGGATGCAGCCCGGGGAAGGGCCTGTGCTGGAGCAGGGAGAGGTGGAGCAGAAAGGAGCGGCCCAGAGGGGCTGACATGACCCACTGCAACCCCTAGCCCAGCCTGTGCCCCTCAGGGGAGAGGAGTCAGGGGTGAAGAACTGAAGGTGGTACTATGAAAAGTGAATGAAGGGGAAAGTCTTGTGTTAATGGTTGTCTCTGTTTCTCACCAACCAGCTCCAGCAGCAGTGCCAGTTCTTGTGGATGACTCCTCTACTTTTATTTCCAAATCTTTCCAGATGAAGATATGGATTAAATCTTCTTTCAAAATTATCAACTTTATAGAATCATAGAATGGTAGGGGTTGGAAGGGACCTTTAGAGATCATCTAGTCCAAATGATCTTCAGAAGCAGGTTCACCTAGATCAGGTCACATACAAACATGTCCAGGCGGGTCTTGAAGACCTCCAAGGAAGGAGCCTCCACACTCCCTCTGGGCAGCCTGTGCCAGGGCTCCCTCACCTCAACAGTGAAATAGTTTTTTCTTATATTTAAGTGGAACTTTTTGTGTTCCAGCTTCATCCCATCACCCCTTGTCCTGTTGCTAGCTACTGTAGAAAAAAGGGATGTCCCAACCTCCTGACATGCACTCTTCAGATATTTATAAATGTTATTAAGATCTCCCCTCAATCTCCTCTTCTCCAGACTAAACAGCTCCAGTTCCCGCAGCCTTTCCTCATAAGGAAGACGTTCCATACCCCTGATCATCTTGGTGGCCCTGCACTGGATTCTGTCCAGCACTCCCCTGTCCCTCTTGAGCAGAGGAGCCCAGAACTGGACACAGGACTCCAGATGAGGCCTCATCAGGGCAGAGTAGAGAGGGAGAAGAACCTCCCTTGACCTGCTGCCCACACTCTTCTTGATGCATCCCAGGGTGCCATTGGCCTTCGTGGCCATGAGGGCACATTGCTGGCTCATATTTAGCTTATTATCAATCAGGACTCGCAGATCTCTCTCTGCAGAGCTGCTCTTCAGCAGTTTGACCCCCAGCTTGTACTGGTGCATGAGGTTGTTCCTTCCCAGATGGAGGACTCTGCACTTGTCCTTATTGAACTTTATATTTGATTGCTAATGCTTTGTTTCAATGTATGGGATGTCTGTCCTCACATATTTGCAATGAGGGCTGCAGAGTAGTCTCTATGAAAAGAGGCCAGGGGCTGCCATGTGCCAGACAAAAACAATGTTTAGGGATAGTGCAGTATAAATTGGTATGATACTGAGAAGAAAAGGTGCCCTGAGTCTAACGAATGCATATTAGAGGCTTTATTAAAAGGTTTTTAGAAAATGTAATTCCAGTATTATGGTCATTTAAAGGCATGCTTCTCTTGGAAAAAAAGGCAAATAGCAGCATAAGTATAAATATGCATATGACAGTTCAAAATAAGAGAAAACCAGTAATGTAATGTCCTTTTTATAAAAGCTGCGGTATTATTCACTGGAGATTTGAAATTGTTTTAGCATATGAAAATGAAATAGAGCTATGTCATCATCAGTCTTTTCTATTATTTGTGAGAAACTAATTATTTCAGGTTAAAATCACTTTGTGATTAAGCTGCTGATGTATTTAGAAACATCTGCTAAAACTCATATCAGTCTTTACACAAATATTTGCGTATCTTTATTTAAACAATGAGCTATCAATAGGACAAACTAAACCACAGCACTCATGTTTGCCAAGGGTGCATCTTTAATATTGTTTATGGGATATTAAAAGACAGTCCTTTTCAAGAGTCTGTGGTGACTGCTTTAGACTGGATAGTTAGTCTGATGGGGAGTAACTTATCCTTGTTCTCCTGCTTTTACTGAGCGTTGGGGTATTGGAGGAATTGCTTGCCCAAGAAGATCAAAATCAACAATTCCAATGTGTTTCATCTCAAATTTCAGTGCAGATATGAAGCTGATAAAAAGTCTGAACTTAAATATTCCCATACAGTGTAGGGAGAACAAATCTTATTTTTCATCATTCTTTGGAATTTTCTAACTAATAAATGGTCAATATAATATATAAGTAATATGTGACCATTAACTCATCTGACCTGAATTTTCTCCAGCCCTTCTAAACTATAATTTACCTATTTAACTGCATCCTTTTAAGGAGCAGTGTCCTTTTTCCCCCCATTCCTCTCCCTCTATTTCAACCTCTCCCTTTCCCTTTTCCCCTCCCTCTCCTCTTTTTTGCTTTTCATGATATTTTCCTTACTGACATGCCAGGTTTACTTATTTGATTGTGATATGGTTATTAAGGGAATGACAGCTGCTACAGTACAAATATTATGATTTTGAGAAACTTGTTCACTACTTAGAGCTGGTACAATTTGTGTCTTGAGAATTTTCTCATGAGTGCATTGAATATTCAGACTTTCGATTTCCTTTTTTCTTTTCAGTTCATTAATTTGAACAGTAATTTCACCCATTTCAACTCTGAACTGCAATCATACACTGTCTGTGTAAAATACTCTACTGATAAACCTGATAAAATAATTTTCCTTAGACTAGCTATTGCACTTACATTATGCATATTACCATCACCTAAGATGCATCTAGCTTTCTAACTAAAAGCTAGAAACTCATATAGAGGATTATTTTTACATCTTTCTAAACAACCTATTGATTTGATAGTCAAGCCATTATCCCAGACAGAGAGATCTCATTATTTGGGATTTAGGAACTTTTTAAAAGCCCCAGCTCCCTCAGCCTTTCATCATAAGGGAGATGCTCCACTCCATCATCTTTGTGGCACTATGCTGATCTCTCTCCATCAGCTCCCTGTCCTTCTTGAACTGAGGGGCCCAAAACTGGACACAAGATTCCAAATGTGGTCTCAGGAGGGCAGAGTAGAGAGGAGAACCTCTCATCTTTGTTTATACTACTTTCAATGAGCTCCTTTCTGTAAAACAATTGTCGTGATTTGACCTTATCTGGCTGCTCATCCACTGTCACTCTTCTTCCCCTTCCTCAACAAGACATAGTGGAAAAGATTGTGGGTGAAGATAAGAGAGATCCCTCACCAATTATCATCGTGGACAAAACAGACTTGACTTGTGGAAATTAATGTAATTTAATTAAACAGAGTATAAATATAAGAAATAAAAACTAAACTGAAAGCACCCTTCATCACCCTTATCATCTTTGCAAGCTTTTCCATGCAATACAGTCCTTCATGAACTTCCCCAATGTGTGTCCTTCCTATGAGCTGCAGTTCTTCAAAATCTCTTTCAGCAATAGTCCTTTCAATGGAATACAGTCCTTTGGGAACAGATTATTCTAATGTGGACTCCTTTCCACAAGCCACAGCTCCTGACAGAAGCCTGTTCCTGCATGGACTCCTATAGCTGGCTTCAAGGCACATCCATCTACTTACTCTGGCGTCAAGTCCTCCATGAGTTGAAGGACCACAGCCTGCCTCATCATGGTCTTTACCACATGCTACAGGGTAATATGTTCTCCAGTAGCCAAAGGACCTGCTCCTCTCCTTCTCCACTTACCTTGGCGTCTACAAACATTTTCTCACACCTCCCAGAGCTCTTTTCATCCTTTCCTAAACGTGTTATCACAGAAATGCCACTAACATGATGGATAGGCTTCAATTTACACAGAGACAGGTCCATCTTGGAGTTAGCTAGAGCTGGCCCTGTCTGATATGGGAACAATTTCCTATCTCTTCTCACAGGAGCCCCTCATGCACCTCCCCTGCTACTAAAACCTTGCCATGTAAATCCAACAGTCAAGAAGCTGATGTTTTGGGTTTTTGAGGTTTTTTTCTGTAAAAGGACAAGTTTTTTGTATTTTGTTGCTCAGTATTTCCACTATTTGGTGGGCCAGGCTTGGGAAAACATAAGATAATCCTAATTACTAACTATAAAATAATCCTGGGTGTTTGTGAAGACCCTTTCATTTCAGAAATCCCAGGTTTCCAGAACCACTTTGTGAAAGCAAAGTGTAAGAACTGCACTTTAGAGGAGCTGTTTCAGCTTCACAGGGCTTGGTTCATAGGGTTTGAAATAAGTTTGGTTTCTAAAGATTGGAACTGAATCAGCTTATATCAGAGTGCAAGGAATGAATCTTCAGAGAGATTCCTTACACCAAGGCTCTCCTTATCTCCATGGTCAGGAGGCTTTATCTGTGCCTGGTAAAGTACTGAAACTGAAGAAGCCAGGAAGTTCAAGCTGCCTGCCATACAGAAATTACTTCTCTCTCTAGCTGTCATTTAAACGTAGACATCATCTGGTCTGCGCTAGCTTTGAAAGAGCATTCATTTTTCCTCCAGGTTGCTGAGCTATTGCAGCTTTGGGATGATGTGGAGACTGATCAGCTCCTTTATTTATTTATTTATTTTAACCATTCCAACCACTTTAGAGATCACATTTGAGATTGCAGTAATTGTCTAAAGCAGGGAAGTGAACAGGAGATTGCTCATCAGAAAATGAAAAGTGGGAAGTCCTCTTCTTCTGGCCAGAAATAGAAGCTTCTTATTTTTGTGAAAGGCGGTGATGGGTAAAAAAAAATATTCAATGAAGATGCTTTGGATGAAGACACTGTCCTATAAAGAGGATTCTCAATGTTTGCTTCTAATGCTTAGAACAGCCCTGGGGAACAACAGAATCTCTGCTAGTGTCTGGTTATTGTCAGAGCTGTTATTTGTGCAGTTATTTACTACTGTTTGTTAGTACTTTCTCACACCTTCCCACATTCCTTATGAATAAGGACATCTGCATTTCTTGGGATCTCTAAACTTCTGGTTTTTCACTGAAAGTGAGAATTCTGAGTTGACAAGAAGTTACTGAGCAGTAAAAACTGCTCAAGATGAGATTAAAGCAGATGGGATAAGCACAGCTAACACTTTGAAATAATTGAAAAGGAGAATGAGTCTTTTTTTTTTTTTTTACCTTCACATCTTGCTTCATCCATCTCTTTTTCCCACCTTATGTTCTCTCATGCTGACTTTTGCACCTGTCTGGTTCCCTTATACAAGAGACAGTGCAGCGCACTAATTTAGCAGAAAAAGGGGAATGTTATTTCAGTAGGTAATCAGGTATATCAGCTGCCTAAGGGATTCAACTCTCAATATCTGCATCCACTCCTAGAGAAGTGGCATTTTGTGTTGAAAAGCAGGAGGAAAAGTTTTCATGGGATATGGCGAATAAATTGATGGAATTTTCCCAAATCTAGTTACAAAGGTAAGCATTAATTGTATTTTCTTCACCTGAATTGGTGTTGTCATCTTTTGTCAAAGACCAAATCAGAGAAATGGACAATCTCAGCTGCTGAGTTGGCAACTCTACTCCAGCACGGTCTTATATAATATTTTTTCTGAAGACAGCTTTAAAAATAGATATTTATTTATGAATATTCAATGAATTACAGACAGAAACTTCCTTTCTGGGAAAATAAAAATGTTCAAATATTCCTTCTGTACACAGAATCACAGTATATTTAAACAGAAAAAAAAGCTCTGAAGATTTGTACTTGTCACTGCATGCTGTAAGGCCAAAAATTCAAGTAGAGGTCGCTGTGAAGATATCAATGTCTTCTGCTATTTTATTCATGCCAAGGGTATCAAAAACTCCTGCATGGGGCTTTCAGACTTAGCAGGACCTGGGATGGAGATGTGTGCTAATTGAGATGGCAAATGGAGGCTTGGAGGAGCTCCTTATCACACCAACATGGCACTGTCTGTGCTTAGGCGTCTGAATCCTGAAGCTTCTGAGGTGTATATAAACTCTATTTTAGTAGCTATCAGATAGGAAATATTGACATAAAGATTGCAGGTGTCAATAAACAACAAATATTAAAATGAAATACCTATATTTGCTAATTTCTGTTTCTATTCCATTTAAATCTATAGAGGGAGATGCTAATTTTTAAAAATTGCAACCTATTAATATTGTACGACTCTTCTTATGTTATTATTATTGTTCTTACTACACTACAGAATATTTTTAGTTGCTTTCACAAAATATTCCAGATGTCTTATACAGATCCTTCCCACTACAAAACCCCAGTGTCCAAAATGGTTGTGATATCTTGTCCCTTTACATTATGTTCTGAGGAGTGGGCTGTCATATTTTGCAATACTTTGTGTTTCATATAAAATACAAGCAAAAATGCAAGGAAGACTGTCAGTAACTGTGTTTTCTATCTCAGATATTTGTTCATATTTAGCTTATTATCAATCAGGACTCCCAGGTGTCTCTCTGTAGAGCTGCTCTTCAGCAGTTTGACTCCCAGCCTGTCCTGGTGCATGGGGTTGTTTCTTCCCAGATGCAGGACTCTGCACTTGTCCTTGTTGAACCTCATGAGGTTCCTCTGTCCAACTCTCAAGCCAGTCGAGATCCCGCTGAACGGCAGCACAGCCTCTGGGGAATCAGCCAGTGCTCCCAGTTTGGTGTCATCAGTGAACTTGCTGAGGGTACGCTCTGTCCCTTCATCCAAGTTGTTGGTGAAAATGTTGAACAAGACTGCCTCCAGAATCCATCCCTGTGGAACTACACTGGCCACAGGCCTCCAACTTGATTCTGTGCCATTGGTCACCACCCATTTCACCATTTCAAAACACATAGTGTTCATTAATGAATTATAACAGAGAGGAAACAGCAGGGTAAGTTTCTTGTAGAAATTAGGGTTCACAGTAAGAAACCACATTTACTCAGGATAGCTTTTTCTTAAAGAATTGATAAAATCAAAATGAGACAATACTGAGTGGATGTTTCAGAGGTAGTTTATTAAGAAAAATAGAAGAGTTAAAAGAGGTAAGAAATCTTTTATTGGGGTCTTGATTTATCATTTTTGCAAAGGTTAGTTGAAAGTCGCAAAGAAAATCAATTCATCACATGCTGTTCTGCATGAGAGTGTTTGCTGTCAATGACCTGGAGTGAAAACACTCCACAGAAAGTACCTGACATCTTCACAATAATAAATACACACCTTTGACTTTTCTATCCTGCTGTAATGTTTTTTTTCTATCCTGCTGTATGCCTTTCTCCCTTCCAGCCTCCCCACGTCTATCTCACTCTGGCAAGCCATCTCACTCAAGTATCTTGTGGTATTGAAAATCAAAATCTACCTTATGGGGATGAAAGAAGAGAAAGTGGATCATAGAATCATAGAATAGCTTGAGTTGTAAGAGATCTTAAATATTATGTAGTTCCAATCCCTTTGTGATTGGCAGGGACACGTTGCCTTACACCAGGTTGCTCAAAGTCTCATTCAACCTTGCATTGAACTTTTCTGGGATGGGAGCATTCACAACCTCCTTAGGCAACCTCTTCCCATCCCTAATCACCCTCACAGGGAAGAACTTCCTAGTATCTAAATCTCCCTTCTTTCAGTTTCAAGCCATTACTCATTGCCCTATCACTACATGCCCTTCAAAAAGAATCCTTCTCTACCTTATTTTTTGTTCCATTTAGGTACTGGAAGGCTGCTCTAAGGTGTCCTTGGAGCCTTTTCTTCTCCAGACTGAGCAACCCCAATTCTCAGCCTGTCCTCCTCAGAGAGGTGTTTCAGTCCTCTGAAGCTCTTTCATGGCCCTTCTCTGGACCTGTTCTATCAGGTCCATGTCTTTCATATGTTGGGGGCCCCAAAGCTGGATGCAACACTGCAGGTGGGTTCTCACCAGAGCAGAGCAGAAGTGGAGAATCGCCTCTCTCAACCTGCAACCAACATTACTTTGAATGCAGCCTAAGTTATTGTTGGCTTTCTGGGATGTAAGTGCAAGTTGCCAAGTCATGTTGAGCTTCTCATGAACCAACATCTTGAGTCCTTCTCTTGAGGGCTGCTCTCAATCTGTTCTCTATCGATCCTGTATTTGTGCTTGAGATTGCCCTGACCCATGTGTAGGACCTTGTATTTGGCTTTGCTGAACTTCCTGATGTTCACATAAGATGAGAAAACCTAATCCATAATGCCTAGATATTGTGAACCCAGTGAACCCAGTCTACTGCTCACCTTTCATAGAAAGAGTTTTTGTAGGTGAGAGTTCATAGGCCAAAGACAGAATGTTTTAAGGCACAGATTCATTGAGGAGATAAGGCTTAGAATGACTAATGGAGCTTTAAAGCTACAAGTCTCCCAAGGTCCTTGGGATCCTTTAACTCCCATGGTGATTATCTGACATTTTAGTTCCTGTGTATATCCTCAGTTCTTATACACAAACCTCAAACACTCAAACAGAGCAGCTTGTCCACAAGCACTGACAGAAATATCATGGAATCATAGAACGGTAAGGATTGGAAGGGACCTTTAGAGATCACCTAGTCCAATTCCCTTGCAGAAGCAGGGTCACCTAGGTCGCCTATATACTGTAAACCCATCAAAGGTCTTACAGCGGAGACATGGGAGAGAGTCCTACAGAGCACAGACTGATGTGAGGAACAGAAAGACATTAGTTATCCTTGATGCAATGGCACATTGAGCAGCAGCTTCTCACTCTGTTGACATCAAGGATGTGTCTGAGTAAAAGATTTTTCTCGTGTCTCTATTTGAACTTAAGAATAAAGTTTTTTAACTGTACCTGTTGAATCTGGAGCATTTGAAAGTGCTTTAGGAAGTTTCTGCTTCTTGAAATAGAAGTAAATATATCTTTTTGAAATAGTAAAAATCCAAGTTTTATTTATCCTAGGAATTCTCTCCTTCTTCAGGGATTCCTGAAGAAGAAGAACCATGCTGAGATCATAAGAACCGAGCAGGAAAAAAACGAGGTAATAAACTGATCGTTCAGTCAGGGGTGGATTTAATGAAGTTTGATTACTGATGTATCCACCACCACTCCCACCACTCCCTACCCTGTGTGGGTTCTCTGATATCTGATAATGATGTTCTTTGCATTTTCATTAGTGGGAAATTTTCTCTGTCCTCAGTCACCTACCTTCATGGAAGTTGCAGGAGTGTGCTACAGCTTGAACCATGAGTCCACAAATGTTCACTGTAGTTGGATAACAGATTTAAAACTTGCTTAGGGAATGAAGGAGAAATTGAGAATACTGTATAATGGCAAAAAACACTAATATTTATACACTTTTTATGAACATCCAGCAGATATTTCCGTAGAGAACTGATTACAAAGAAATATATTTTTAGTAAGATTTCTTAATGTATGTATTTTAAAAGACAATTATTCCCATTAAATTTTGACATCTTACATAAAGGAAGTCTAGCATGACTTCAACATAGTCTGCTCCAAAAGCAGATAGGAATTTCTGTTGCATTGAGAAGGAGTAATGGGATGAAGCTGGAACACAAAAAGTTCCATTGAAATATAAGAAAAAACTATTTCACTGTGAGGTGAGGGAGCCCTGGCACAGGCTGCCCAGGTAGGGTGTGGAGGCTCCTTCCTTGGAGGTCTTCAAGACCCATCTGGACATGTTCCTATGTGACTTGATCTAGGTGGACCTACTTCTGCAGAGCAGTTCAACTAGATGATCTCTGGAGGCCCCTTCCAACCCCTACCATTCTGTGATTCTATGATTCTGTGACATCAAATGCAAGATCAAAACACATGCTTGATTTTAGAGCACTTCTGAATTACTTTGGTAAGGCTGATTCTACAAATAGAGAACTAAATTATCTACTAATCAATCATGCTTATTTCCCAGTTCTGTACTTGGGATTTTTTGAGCAGCTTTCCTAATAACCTCGCAAGCATGTACCCACATAAGCAACAGAAATATTGGGTCTGGGAGATAGTGAAATATTCTGTGAGCAATCACTTAGTTATTACCATTAAGGATTGATTTGAATTACAAAAAAGTGTAAATCTCGATTAAGTTACATACTGCACATCTGCTTGAGTCTAGGAAAGGATTGTGAATTACTCGTAACAAATTTCAACAGCTAAAGCTACGCCTTCCTTAAAAGAAAGATGTGAGTTTATCTCACCAAGATTACAGTGTGTAAACAAATTACATGTGCAGGCAGTACATGGAAAAATTTACCATTGTTTTAGTAGGTTGAAGTAAATATGGGAGAAGGAGGAAAGAAGAGGAAGTGTGACTATCTGTATTCTTGTGGTTTCTAAGAGCAAGTGTACTTGAAGAAATATTTTAATTATACTTTTAAAGATCTAAGCACAGTCAACGTTTAATCTCTCACTTTACTTTTCACTCACTATTGTTCTCTGCTTGCATTTCTTTCAAGATAATTTAGTTTTTAGCTCACAATACCCAAAGCTAGGATTCAGATAGCTACATGAAAATTATAAGAAATACTATAGCTTTCACATGATATTTTTATTTAAAGAACAAAATTATTGAGCTGAAGTTTGGAAAAGCTTGGGAGCATCAGAAACCTTTTTTTTGATGGTTGATTTCTTTTGAAAAAGACAGGTCAAACTAAAATTGACATTGTCTCTTGATACAGAATATTAATTATAGATGTACCTTGAGTATATTGTTAATCAAAGTGGCTAAATAAATAACACACAAACCATTAATTAATAACAGGGTGATTAAAAATTGCTCTTAAGCTCTCCAGTGCTACAGAGAACTTGAATAAAGAGAACAATGTTGGATTTTAATCCCATATTTGTTTTACTTTTCACTAAATAACATTCATGATATTCAACAACTGAATAGTGTGTTTAATTAATCTATTTAATTTGAAATACAGTTAAACAGGAAGAGGAAATATTTACCAACCAGTCTCGTAAGTGGCACAGAAATGGCTTCAAGAAACCCAGGTCGCATAGATCTCTCAAAGGGGTTGATCCCAAGTTTCTGAGGAACATGAGATTTAGGAAACTTCCAGTTATGAAATTAAGGAAGGGAATTACTGATCAGAATTTACCAAAGTGAAACCTGAACTCTATAAGGAGATACAGGCAGTAGCTGTAAGAACAGAGGTTTGATAATAAGAAGAAATCATCCTCAGGTACAGTCAATGTGTATAAATGAGAGAGAAGCTTATTTTATTAGTGTTTTTCTAGACTAAAGCCTTTCTCAACTTCATCAATGTAGTGTAGATTGATCCCATTAATACTTGGAAAAAACCTCTATATTTTCATGGCAGTTTACTCTTTTCTTTAGACATTCCCTCCTGACAGACCTTGACTTTATGGAGAGCCTTGCTTCTTGGTTGTAGGAATGGCCAGAAGTCTAGCACAGATTTTTGAAAGAATGACCCTCAGCAGCAGCAGTGCCTACAACAGCCTTTCCCACTTGCCACATCTGATATCTTTTTTTTACCATGCAAACAAATTGCAAACTTCAAACTGTCATACTTCTTACAGAGAAGGGAACAAACACAAAATTTGCTTCCTTAAGAGGTGGAAAAACTTCATAGACAACCTTACCCCAAAAGCATGTGGGATTTTCCCCACATTTTATGTTGTGAAATGCAATCTTTATGTATTGATTATAAAGAGGCAAGTTGTAGGATTTATCTTCAAAGCACTTCAGGGACTACTCAGTCAGAGACTTAGAGCTCCCCAAGATTTGACCTCTTATGTTTAAATGAAACCTTTTGTGTTCCAGCTTCATCCCATTACCTCTTGTCCTGTTGGTAGCTACAATATATAAAAGGGATGCACTAATCTCTTGACATCCACCATTTAGATATTGATAAATGTTAATGAGTTCCCCCTTCAGTCTCCTCCAGACTAAACAGCCTCAGTTCCTGCAGCTTTTACTCATAAGGAAGATGTTCCAGTCCCCTGATCATCTTGGTGCCCCGGTGCTGGATTCTCTCCAGCAGTTCCCTGTCCCTCTTGAGCTGAGGAGCCCAGAACTGGACACAGGACTCCAGATGAGGCCTCACCAGGGCAGAGTAAAGGGTGAGCAGAACCTCCTTCCACCTGGTGTCCACACTCTTCTTGATGCATCCCAGCCTCCATTGGCCTTCTTGGCCACAAGAGCACATTTCTGGCTCATGTTCAGTTTATTGTCAACCAGACTCCCAGGTCTCTCTTTGCAGAGCTGCTCTCCAGTGATCAATCCTCAGTCTGTCTTGGTGCATGCAGTTGTTCCTTCTCAGATGCAGGACTCTGCACTTGTGCTTGTTGAACCTCAAGAGTTTCCTCTCTACCAGATTTTGGGTATAAATTTTTTTTCATAAGTTTTTTAAATTGAAAATTTTGTTCCTTTGCATAGATGTGTTTCTTCAGCTGCCACAATGACTGTCAGTCCATGAGTGAAATCATATATTTTTTTCTTTCTATGTGCTGCTTTGTGCTGAGATCAAGGTTGATCCATAGTCCACATAATCTGTCTTCCTAGTATCCAAGCACCCAGATGAGTTTGCATATATTTATCTAAATACTGATCTTCTGCCTCTCCTGTACACTGCATGAAGTGGAAAGATGTGAATTGTTCCTTGTAATTAAACAGTGATTAATTTTGTTATTACAGTGTTCTTTGTGAACAATGTTAATAAAATATCTAAAATAAAGTATTCTTAAAAATAGTTCTATGAATGCAATTTGACTAACATTTTTTCATGGAAAGTCTTTTGCTTCTGATACTATATGTCTCTGAATGCATGTCAAAGACAAGACTACACATTTTTAGAGAGTGGGTTATCAGTAATCGAGACCTGTCATGTAGATCTTCTGGGAGAATTTTGCCTTTTTTCCTTTTCCTTAACAAGCTGGTATCTAGTTCATGTCAGTGGGACTCATTTGATGTGATCTAATGAGAAATGCAGTTGTACCAGTCCTGTGCAAAGTAAAAAAACAGGTCAGAAAAGTTTACCAAGGATCATGCTAATGAGTTCAGAGCCCAAGATATACTAAAAAACCATCTCTTCTCAAACGTTGCTGTTAGACAAGGAGCTTTATTCCTCTGCCAATTTTACAGCCTACTACTCAGCATCCACTTAATTTAAAAAAGAGATGCCTAGTTCAGTGTAGACTCCTATGAGTGCCCACAGATTAGATGGAAAAGAAATACTTTTTACCTACATCAAAAGAAAGTGACAGTTACTTCTGACTAAGGACTACAACTCGAGGTAGAAAGGTTTTTGTTGTTTTGTTTTAAAGTTTGTGATCATGTAAGACTTGTAGTTTGCAGTATTTTACAACTCTCTGACTGAGCTTACAGCAGTTCTTATTTACACTTTGTTGGTATCCTAGGATTTTGTGCTGTATCCAAACTGTGTTTCTGTGTATGTGTGTGTTCAATTTTCCAAACTTAAAACATTTAACTTACATTTAGGTCAGATTTTTTTAATTCTAGTTCTAGAAAGATGGTAGTTACAGACTTACCTGTATTTAGAATTAAAGTAAAAACTATCAGATGGTGTAACTAAAAGACTCAGTGTAAAGTTACAAAGATAAATGACAAGGTCCTTAGGACAGAAATGTCACCGTGCTGTATGCAGAGCAAATCTGTGCTGCCATCCTTACCAAGCAGATCTGATTCCTTAAAAAACAGACTTGGTGTGAAAGCAGTCACTTAGACTGACCTCACACAAGTACACTTCTACTACATGCCATTTCTTGATTCTGCATCATTAACTGATTAGCAGCTGATTCTTTCCACTTTTTTTCTCTCTTTCTTACACATGCAGGATGCACTTACCTGTATTGATAATATTCAAGTGCTAAAATAAAGATGTATTACATATCTATCTTGTCAGCATCTGTCAGGAAAATGTTATTCCTCTTTTGCAGATATGAAAAGAACTCACTAACTATGACATTTATCTCACCTAATTTAGACCCCAGTAATGAAGCTCTCTCCATCTGTGTTGTTCAAGAGAACTCTCTATACAGCAAATGGAGAGAAGTGGGTACAATTAATCTTCCCTATTCTGTATCTCCTGAAAGATGAAAGGACTCCAACACTAGAAATACTTATTTATTTTCATAGACCATAAAAGAGAGCTCAGATACAGATTTCTGCATAGTGAAGGTGTGATGTACCCTATCCTAATAAAATGAGTAATCTTCCCAGAAGAACATTTGTATTCTATGCATATTTCTACACAGAGCATTCAAATAGCAAGCTATCTTCACAAGTATATAGTATATAGGCCAATATACTTTACTCAGACTGGCTATAATAAACTACTACTCATTTCTGAAGAAAAGAGCTGAGATCTATAACCGTGCTATAAATGCCTTAACAGCAGTGTATTTATGCTTTCAGCACCAGCAAAGAACTAAACCTTGGTGTTAAAATCTAAAGTTTGGATCACTGCATTACTTTCCTTTGTGAGTTAAGACCTCAAGGGATCTAGTGGTACAGGGAAATTCTTAGAGCAGTTAACCAAAGAGACAGATTTGCATCCTCAAGACATCACATATTCTTCTACAGATCCCTTGCTGATCTACAAGGTTATGGTGTTAACTCTTGTATTTCACCCTGTAGTGAGGAGATGTTGGAATAAAAGCATCTACATTTTCATAAATCAGTACAGAAATCCTCTTGCATCCTCTTCCTAGGTTCTGTGTAGGAAACTAACCTCCATTAGGAGGTTAACGTTAGTATAGAGTACTGGAAATAAATTTCTCACACCTAATGCTTACTCTGAACATTTTCCAGGCTAAGCAAAATACTCATGTCCTTAGGGGAAATTTTCCAGACTGCATCTTCTCTATCACAATGTCAAAAAGTAATCAGTTTATAATTGCAGTATATCCTTTACTACTAATAGCAATCTGCTCATATTGGACAGGGTAAAGGAATGAAAGAGATTAAAAAATATATTATAATGTTGCTTATTTCTTGCCTTATAGCAGTGGTAATATAATTCATTATTTGTTTTGATCTATAAAGACTTATATTTACTATAAAGAAGAATACCCAGACTGAAGTTCCTTCAGGAGACCCGAGGGAAAAAACCTATAACGGTATCCTCAAATCACTCAGAGTCTCAGTGTTCATTAGAAGCAACTTGATTATTCTAGTTACATTACAGAAATCTGAGTATTTATTTGGGAAAAAACCCCACCATTCATTACCTTCTACATGAATAATTTGCCTTCTCTTGAAACTCATCCCTTTGGGCATCCCTTGCTTTACATGATCTAATTCTGTCAATATAAAGGCATCAGTACCTCTGTGCAAACTGTGTGCCTTTATAAATCACTGTCTTAGAGAATGTATGCAGTATGCTCTATGACTAAGTGGAGCTGTGAGAGGGCTGCCCTATGACAAGCTAAATTCAAGACTTTGAGCATGTGTTATGTGCATCCTTTCCCTCGACTCAGCACTGGTGAGGCACACCTGGAGCACTGTGTCCATTGAGGAGACCTCAGTACAAGGGATACATGGGCATACAGGAGGGGATCTAGTAAAGGACCAGAAAAGTTAATGAAAGGTGTGAAGCTTCTAACATATGAGGTAAGTCTGAGAGAACTGGGACTGTACAGTCAGGAGAAAGGCGTATAAATACCTGAAGAAAGATACAAAGAGTACAGAGCAAGGTTCTCTTCAGTTGTACCCAGTGTCAGGACCAGAGGCAAGAGGTGAAAACTGAAACACAGGAGGCTCCTTCCTTCTGAACAACAGTAAAGCTTTTTAATGTGAGGGTGATCAAGTAGTGGCACAGATCATTCAGAGAAGCAGTGAGTCTCCCTCAAAAGTTGTCAGGACACAGTCCTGGGTAACTGGCTGTAGGTGGATCTGCTTGAGCAAGGAAGTCAGATAAGATGACCTCCAGTGTGCCCTCCAACCTCAACCATTCTGTGCTCTGGTGATTCTGTAATATACTTGGCTTCCCAGGATCCCAGAAGTAATTATGCTGCAGGATCTCTTTCTCCATCAACAGTGATGATTTGCATTTCTAAAGACTCTCAGAGAGTGAAGTCCTTGAAGAGTGCAGTGTCTTTTGGTTGAAAGATGTGTAAAGGAAAAGAAAGATTCCTGCATACAAAATTGCCACATATATGCATGTATGCACAGGCCAGGATGGATAATGTTCATGACATATTCATACACAGAATATTTTAGACTCTTTTCTGCTTATCTACACCAGTCATATTATGCCATTTGTAGAGATTGTCATTCACATCGTCCCTGCTTCTCTCAGAAAGGTTACCAGCCCTTATGACCTGCTGGCTGAGCTGTTCCTTGATCCTAATTTAGACCATTTCAGTAAAAGTGGGACAGATTAGTTTAAAAATATTGTATCTTTGTCACCTTGGATTATGGAGACTGAAGTAATTTTGGTAGCTACATTTAAAGCACATGAAACAAAGATCAAAGAGGGACATTGTCAGGGAGACAGTGATATGAAAGTATAGTAGGACTGTGGCAAAAGTCTCTTATACTGGCACAGCTGCACCTGCAAAAATAAGTCTCTTAATAGAACAGCAATTCATTAGTTAACACCGACAATGTTCTCACCTCTGGCAGCAAAGTGTAAAGAGAAGGAATAATTAGATTTATTTGTTTTTTCTCAAAATTGTGTTCAAATTCCATGCAATCTTTACTAAAACTCTTTTTAGTTACACACTGCAGACATGGAGACAAGAGTCCTTAATTATCACATTTAGCCTAAGGCACTGAACTGAAGCATTAACACAGCAAAAGCTTTCCTAGGCTCTCTGTAGCATCAGTGAGTTCAGACAAAGATCTCTTTGCCTTGGAAAGTCCTTGTCTCTTCCAGGTTTTTCTGAGGTACCCTAGAGCAATTACATTCTTACATTTAGGAGCCATTTATTTACTGAGAGGGTAGTCAAACTTTGGAACAATCTTCCTAGAGAGGTGGTTGATGCTCCAATCCTGTCAGTGTTTAACAGGCATTTGGACCTAACTACATACTATAATTTTTGTTCAGCACTAAAGGGGTCAGGCACTTGGACTAGATTGTTGTTAAGTCCATTCCAATTGAGCTATTCTAATATTTTCTATTCTATTCTATTCTGTTCTCTTTTGTTCATTTATCTGAACAGAAGACAGACTGGAGTGGTTAACTCAAGTCACACAAAGAATACACAATAGTGATATAAAGGAACTTCGTGCTGGTAGGAAGACATTCTTTCCCTCTGTGTGCTCCCAACTTCCTCTGACATTAGGAGTAAGGCAGACAGAGGTATCGTTAGAGGGGTAGCGGGGTTATTGCCTTCTCGTAGCTGTTTTGATCACCTGCTTGACAGATAACCCCAAACAGCCTTGTTCACATGACTTGACTCACTTTGATGGTTGATTTCTTTTCCCCTCTAGACATCTTCCCTCTAATCATCTCCATCCCCTCCAAAATAAGCAGCCCACGCACATTTCTCAATCCATTTTCTTCTCCTAGATCATCAGTGAGGTAAAACTAATAGCTCTGCTTTTTAGACTACAGTGTCCTGCAGATTCATGCTTTTCTATCTAGTAACACTGGGGATCAGGATGGAACAGCTGCATAACCATCACTATCAGTTTTGTTATTTATGAAATCCTTCAATTCTTAATGTTGTTGTCTTGCTAGACATGCCACAAGCCATGGTAGACCATCTGGAAGCAAAAAAGCCCTTTTCTGCCCTCTATTCCTTTCTCCCAGTTAACACTGAAAAATGTCATGCTGTCTTTGATTTTGATCCTAGAAATGTCACCTGTAATATACCCTTTCTGGATCATAGCAAAATGTTTTATTGTGTCTATTTTACATTGCCATTATAACACACGCCAAGAGAGTCTGAGTCAGGCTTAAACTTTCACCATTTATTTCTGTATTAGTAAACAAAAAAGGACTTTGTATTTTGAACTGTTATGAATATTGGGAGAGCATGGATTATGACTATATAGATATCTATCTCACCAAAACAGAGTGACTCCATCCACACTGACTATTGGAAGCTTTCCCTGGCCCATGGTGTCCTCCAAATTGTGGATGGCATTTTCTGAGAGAGTTGGGTAGCACGGACCCAAACCATGCCAAGGAAGTTCTGAGTATTAAAGGATGTGGATGATCATACGTCAGTGCTTGAGTTAATTCCATGTCCTAGATTAATTTTACAGTAAAGATGTAGTTGTTAGGAGACATGATGAACACAGACAATTCTATCTCTAGTTTTCCTTTTGCTTCATAGCAGCATTATACCACAGCCATATTGCAAAGAGGATTGTAACATTAGTATGACTACTACGAACAGACCATTTAGAAATACATCCTGAAACTTGGGGAGTGGTTCTGTACCGACCTCAGATTTTAATCCAGGCAACATTCGCGTTATTTCCTCTACCTGTGTGTAACCTTTTCGCAACCAGACCTGTTCAGGTTTCATGGAGGTCATGAAGGAAAATAAATGTTTAGTCTTACTGCATACAATTTCATTTTTATTCTAAATATTTTTCAAATCAGTCAATATGTCATCCCTAGAGCTCCTATAGCCCCTCCAGGTACCAAAAACCTGACCCAGGCAAAACCACTACAAGGCTTCAATGCAGTAGTTCTTAGTTTTCCAATCTGCAGATCACAGAATAGCATAGAGTTTGTTTATGTACATTTTTTGTAAACATAATTTTCAACAAATGAGGCAAAAGAGGATAAAAGAGAGTAGGAACAAGAGAAGAGCACTGGCTTCTCTTTCAAATCCTGTACACAATCTGTTCCTGCACAGGACAACATGCCACCTGCATATGCTATTACAACACATTCTCATTTCTCTATTTGAGTTGCATTTTTTAAAGCACGGAATAAAGACAGAAAGATTTCAACCTGTTCTTTTCCAGTAGAGTAAGAGACAGAACAAGTCATGTTGGCATTAAGCAAGACAAGAGAAAATATTTTTTAAAAAATCTCCTGAAAGAAGCTCCCTTGCACACACATTTCCTGAAGGTGTGTTGAAAGAAGGAAAATAAAGAAAATAAAGGGAAGGAAGGAAGGAAGGAAGGAAGGAATGGAAAGAAAGAAAGAAAGAAAGAAAGAAAGAAAGAGAGAAAGAAAGAATCCACTCCACTCAACTTTCTGATAAGACAGGTTTTCAGTTATAATGATAATAACAGCTTTCCCAGGACTGCAGATCCTCCTTTTCAGGAGTTGCTTTAGAATAAGAGTCTACTGATTACTCCAGCTCAGTCTTGGAAATCAGGTTACATTTTCCAAACTCCATGTGGGGCTTTTTCCCTTTATTTCCTGGTTCAGATCATGAAGATTCACACCTGAATTTTCTGGAATTGTTTCACAGTGTCAAAGATTCAGACAGACTGTACTCATTCATTAATTATGAATGAATCCATTGGAAAATGAAATACTGTGTTAAGTATGTATGAAATATTGTATTAGTGAAATCACAAAACTATTTGGCAGCTCTAAAGTAAATTAGTGTAAAGTTGCTCTTATTTTAAATAAAAACCCCAGATTTACACATTTTTCACCTAGGTAGCCTCAAGACACTAGCATGGATATAAAGAAGTAAATTATATATTAAAGAAGGTTGGATTTTGGAATAACTGAAAAAAAAATTAAAACAAAACCCAAACAAACAAAAACCAACCCAAGCAAGCTCAAACTCTAAGAAACCCCCCAAGATCTTTACATTTTGATCTCAAAAATGTATCAGAACACAATGTAGATTATTAGAACTGTTTACATGATAGATTAACAATTTGTTATCCACAGAACTTTCAAGGTGATCTTTAATGGTAAACAAAGGCTTCTTTCATGGTATATTTTACTTTATAATGAATAGAAACAATGTATTCAAAGAGTTTTTTAAAATTAAAGATGGGAAAAAATTTTTACATGATATTTAGTATTTCAAACAATGTTTTAATAGATACAACTGAAGGGTTATTTATTAGGAATGCATACAAAATTACTTGAAATATTTGAACTAATAGGAAATAGACTCCAGCCTTGAGTGACATTTTTTCTACAGATATGCAATATTTTTAAAGAACTGACATTTTCAAACTGTTCATTTCCAGCATTTGAATTTATTTTGCCTTTTCTGACAGGATAACGATAGCAACTAACTGACTGTTATAGTAAACAGTACCCCTCCAAAATCCTGTTCTTCCTTCTCCTTCCCTTTGATAAATTAGATAAGGTGAGGGCTAGTTCCCAATAAATGCACAGTTTCATTTAGGGACCCTGAGTTAAGGATGGTGATCTGCAGCACACATTAGAGATGTGAGAAAGGTGGATTTGAGCCCTTGCCTTCCTTGAGGATGAAATTTAGTCAACACTTGGTAAGCACACCTCTATAGTACCACACATGCGTGCTCAGAGGGGCAAGGGGAAATTTTGCAGAACCACATACTCATCCTGAGAGTGTTTATAAGAGACACAATTCAAACACCTCCCTTCTGACAGTCACACACTGGCTCAGCACGCTGTCTTTTGCCACTCCTGTGTGAAACATCTACTCATGTTCATTTCCAGCACAGCGAGCCTCTGCAACTGGGGACTGTGAATTTGTCTCCTGAAGGAAAACATGTCATTGATAAACATTGTGAAGCTCAGTGTGGCAACATCTAAATCTTCTGTGAATCTGGGAATTTGAATCAAAGGTTTACCTAAATCATTCATTTGCATTCTCCAAGCTTTGCTGGTATGTGAAATATGTATGTACATTACGCTCAATTTCCTTGGGAAAAAAAAAGAAGCAAGAAAATTGTTATTTATTCCCTCTGCCTAAAATAGGAGAAGGGTCAGCACTTTGTTAGTGACTTTTGTTTTCAAGCCAGCTGTAGAAAATGATACAGCAGAACATGTCAGCATGCTTTATCACCACTGTAACCAAATGACACAAAAAGAAAAAGAAAGAAATAGTGAGAATGGGTAACAAGCTCAGGAGAAAGTTCTAACTGCTAAAATAATCTTAAAGCTCAGCAAAAAAAAAGATGGGAAAAGCCTGGATAAGCAATCTCATTTTGTCAGCTTGGTTACATGGTAATTACAGTAATAATAAAACTAATTACATCACATAACACCTCTGTGAGGCAGGTGAGAAGTGCTGGCGGGGAGTTAATGTCAAGATAGCAGATGAACATGCATAATGGGGAAGCCAGATGAAGCTCTTCTCCAAACAACTCCCATCTACCCATATTCAGAGCCCTAAAAAGAGACAGTTAAGTGACTAGAAAAATTACATTTCTAGAAAAGCAATCATAAGATGTTTGGAGTGTTCATTGTTTTTTCAATAAAAGCTTATAACTGCAAAAAGAAGTAAATAGAATTCTTCAGTGTCTTCTGTAACCAGTTAAAGTGGTCATGTTAACAGCTTTGATTATCAAACAGTCAAGGCTGGGCAATGTGTTTAAGCGAGACACAAGATGATATAAGTGGCTGCTGATTCTCAAAGAAGTCTCATACCACTTCGTCCTCTTCCCTTCCTTATTGTGTACTTTACTCTTAGAGGTGACTCTAGCATCCATCTGGCTTCTCAGTTTCTGAGAAAAACACTTACAGAACACTCTTCCAGCTTTAGTGGGTTATTTTCATTCCTTTTTAATAACTTAAAACAAAGTACAGAAGGGCCAATCAACTAACAGCTGGTGTTAATAGAGAGATGTGAATGTACACCTGGGAGAAGCAGTAGTTGGAGTGGGATTATGGGGCAGGAAACATGGAGGAACTGCACATTTCTGCATCAGGTAATGATTAGACATGATCACCTAACAGAGCTTGTGTCTGTGCACTACTGATGCAAAGAAGAGAATATATCTGGAATGTCTTTCATGACTAAGGGGTTGTGATTCTGTTTCTCTGATGACAGTACTGACGTGCAAGATCTGACAAAATCACTGTGTGCTGTCTTACATGTGGCCACCACATAACACATAGATGTTAAAGGCCATGTGAACGTAGAGAGTAGCGCAGTCTTCATCACAGTGTTGTCTAGTACAGCCCAGTGTAGTCATCTACACTAAATCAGTAATCCAGGTTCCACCTGCAGCCAGCTGCCAAACTCATGTGTAGGACAATTGAGTTCCCTAATTTTAGATGTTACAAACTTTTGATGGGAGGAAATCCTATCCATTAAAGTTAGATCGAATTACTTTTAGGTGTGATATATTAGCTTCTTGCCTCTAAGGCATGAATAATAGCATTTCCACACACTAAAGCGGTAAGAACATGTTAGTGAAGATGGTGGAAGATGAGACAGCATTCCAAGGCAACTCAATAGCAAGTTTCACATAGCTGGTGAGCTAAGCAGAGCCCTGAAGCAATTCCACAGGGCCCCTGAGCAATTTCAAGCACTGAAATTCAATTGCCCATGTTGTTAAACTCATGGAACAGTCCCTGGCATGATTTTGGCAGTACTCCCAGATAATTCCTGGACATAATTTAGATGTTAGCACTTCCAATGAAAAACATGGGCAAGGCCACTTTGTCTGGAGAGTCAAGTGACTAAGTATAGATGCAAGCCTCTTTGTGCTGCTGCCAGATTCCATGTCAGGGACAATAGCAAAGACTGCCTTGCTGTTCTAGACATGCTGTGCAACTGTATAAGACAAGAATACCACTGATACTCCACTGTACTTAATAGAAGTGACTGGAATTGTCTGGTGTAATGCAGTTTCTTCACTGTGTGCAGCTAAAGGCATAGTTCTTACTCAGGCTTCTTCAGTTACACAGCTCAAAGCAATTGTATTTGGTTTAGATGGAAAGACTTTAGCAGCAAGGGGGGTTGCAGGGCTGACTTCTGGTGTCAGAAGATGCCCCTGTGAAGGTGTCAGAATGCTGCTCCTGTGACCAGCAGCCAGCTACAAGCCAGACTCACTGCTGGATAAAGTTGAGCCAACTGATAACAGCATTTCTGTGACAACATATTTGGCAAAGGGAAAAAATGCTGCACAACAGCAACTGAGAGATAGCAGTGAGAAAATGTGGAATAAACAGCTCTGCAGATGTCAAAGTCAGTGAAGAAGAAGGAGGAGGAGATTCTTCAGGCACTGGAGCTGAGATTCCTCTGCAGCCCATGGTGAAGACAACAGTGATGCAGGTTCTTCCCCCACAACCCAAGGAGGACTATGATAGAGCAGATATCTACACTTCAGCCCATGGAGGACCTCACTTCAGAGCAGGTGGATGTAGCAAAGGAAGTTGCAGCCCACAGAGACTCCATGCAGAAGCAGGTTCCTGGCAGGAACTCTGGCATCTAGAGATGAGCCCATACTGGAGTAATCCGTATCTGAATGACTGAACCCCATGGAAAAGAGCCATATTAGATCAATTTTTGAGGTACTGCAATCCAGGTGAAAGACTGACTTTGGAGCAGTTCATGAAGAACTGTATCCTGTGGGAGGGGCCCCACACTAGAGCAAGAAACTACGTGGAGAGGAAACAGCAGCAGAGACAAGGCACTAGGAGCTGACTGTAACCTCCATTCCCCATCCTCCTTCACGAACTAGGGCAAGGAGGTAGAAGAACTGGAGTGAAAATGAGGCTGGGAAGAAGGGAGGGGTAGAGGAAGACGGTTTTAGATTAGTTTTCTCTCTATCCTATTCTGCTTAACTGGTAATCAGTTAAATTAGTTTCCCCATGTCGAGTTTGTTTTTCCCAAAATGGTTATTAGAGAATGAACCCCATGCCACTGTCTTGACCCACTATATTCCTTTCCCTGTTCTTTCCCTGGAGAAGCTTGATGGGCATCTGGTTCTGGCCAAGATCAACCTATCACAGAAACTTTAAAGACAGGTAATTGCATATTTAAAACCAAGTATTCTTATCACACCAAAGCTCTTGGAAATAAGAATTGCAATGGTATTTTTAATCACAATTTGACAAAAAAAGCCAAAATGTTCAGTATGTACAGAATGTTAACAAAATTGAAACCCTGTGAAGTAAGAAATATGGATGGGTAAGTCAAAACAAAAGGATTTACTATCAATCTGGTACGCATGACCACATAGATTAATCAGAAATTCAAAATAAAAAGGGGAAAAAAGTCCCTAGAAACATATTGCAGTATCCAGAACTTAATTTTTCAAAAATTGACTGAAGATATCAGTCAAAGCATGTTTTTGCCTTCAGAAGTGTAGGTTCTGATAAATCAGTATTCTCTACTGGAGAAAAAATTCTGTTGAAAATGAATTACCAGCCAACTGTGGTAAATATCAGCCTTTCATTGTTCATCCTGGGAGCTGGAGCATGGAACAAGAATTGCGAGGACAGATTAACCGAATTAAATCTTTACTAGGAGCTGCTATTATGAAACACCGGTCCAGAGCCAAATTAAGGGAACGGGAAAACTCCAGTTGTTTTCTTCTGGTTCTGAAAACAATCCTTTAGTTCAACGTCTCGTGGATTCAGATATGTTGGTTGGGATTTGTGAGAGAAAGGTAGTTGCATTGTCCAACAGAGGACAAGTTTCGTCAGATGCATATGAGGAAACTCTTCTTGCTATACCTTACTACTATCAGCAAGGAACAAATATTCATAGGAGGTTAATTTCATTGCTCGAATCTGTGCAGCTTGATTGTACAACATTCCTTCTCAGCTGCTTCAATTTGATTAGCAGCTTTGTGGTTGCTCACTACATCCTGTTTTCTACTGTTTTTTTTCCAGTACACAGTTGACAGCTTTTACCAGCATTTCCTTTGTACTTCAGTGATATCAAAACATCAGCAAATACAATGGGAAGGAGAAAGTGATAAGTACCATATTCCTGCTCTCTCTCTTTCTAGCTCTCAGTATTGCATTGTGCTACTTACCAACCTTATCAGTCTAGCTACAGGATACTTTAACTGCCCACATAACTTTTGTCCTTCTCTCTTCTCTTGTCCACACACAAAGGAAAAAACTAAGTCTTCAATACCTAGCAACTGATAAACACATGTTTTGAGTATCAGTACTATCATCCTGAAGCAAATCATTCTTGCTTATTGTGCTTGATAAGTCTCAGCAATGTCTACTTTGAACATATAATTTAACATGACGTGAAGTATTCTACTCATGGATGATATTCCTCCTGACAACTGTCAGATGATTTGAGAAACAAACAAACTAAAACAAAACAAATTCCCCAGTAAAAATTATTGGGAGATTACTATGCACACAAATTCCAGTCAGGAGTTGACCACGACTGAACTGTCTAAGAGGAGACCTGCCTTGACCATGCCCATGGTACATACAGCAATATGGCTTTGTCTTCATGGTTACGGGGTCTTAGGTCCCATACTCCCCCTGTCTTTCATTCACATGACCCAGACTGGGCATATGGTATATACCACCTTGCAGGAAAAGCAGAAGGCAGACTGCTTTCAGGAGCATGCTCACTCCCCAAGGCAACGCACACAGTTGTAGGCTGCTCGCTGTTTTCTTTATCAGTGAATTGCAACATATCCCTGGGATATGGATGTTACTTGCCAAGGAATATGTAAATGCAGTCTTTAAAACAGTCAGAGTGGGTGTTCCAGGTTCAGGTTATTAAGAAGATAGCAGAAAACATCAGGAAGATCTCAGACTACTGTCTGTGTTTCTGGTCAGCTGCATTCAGGAGTGATACATTCCGACAGGAACAAGTTCAGATAAAGGTTAGTAGACAGACTCAAAGCCTACAAAAAGCTGTTACAGAAAAAGAACATTAGAAAGGTGTCTTTTGCTTAGCTAAATGAAGATTAGGTGGGGATTGGATCATACTCAGAGGGCTAAGCATTAAGAAGGGAAAAGAACTACTTAACTGTCAATGTTGACATGAGAGGAAATGATACACATTTAAGCTAGAAAATAGGCAAAGGTTTGTAGTAATCTAAGTTATATCTCAAATAGCTTTCCACAATGTGTATAGGGACCACAAGCCAATCTAGTTTTAAAATTGAATTTGTGGGATTATGAAAAAACCACTTTATGAGGTGGTGTAGTGGTTTTGCCTGGGCCAGGATTTTGGTAGTGAGGGGGCTGCAGCGGTGGCTTCTTTAAACAAAGAGCTGCCAGAAGCTTCCCCTGTAGCTGACAGGGCTAATTTCAGTTAATTCTAAGATGGATCTTCCACCTGACCGAGGCTTGGCCAGATAGTTGTTGAGGTAACACATCTGTGAATAACGTATTTGAGAAGGGAAGAAGTTGCTGTGCAGTTGCTAAACTGCAGCATCAACAGTGAGTGAGAATGTGAGAATAACTCTGCAGGCACCAAAGTCAGTGGAGAAAGAGGGGAGGAGGATGCTGAGGCCCTGGAAGAAAGGCTTCCCTGTGATATATAGTGAGGACCATGGTGAGGTAGCTGTGCCCCTGCAGCCCATGGAGGCCACAGGGAAGCAGAGACCCACTCACAGCCTATGGAGGAGCCCACCCTGGAGCAGGTGGGTGCCTGAAGGAGGCTGTGACTCCATGGGAAGTCCACACTAGAGCAAGTTCCTGGCAGGACCTGGGAGCCTGTGGGGAGAGAGGAGCCCAGGCCAGAGCAGGTTTGTTGTCAGGACTTGTGATCCTGTGAGGGACTCAGGCTGGAGCAGTCGGTACCTGAAGGATTGTTCTCCCGGTGGGTGACCCACATTGGGGCAGGGTGTGAGGAGCTGTCCCGTGGCAGGCCCCATGCTGGAGCAGTTCATGAGGAATTGTAGCCCATGGGAAGGACCCACACTGGAGAGGTTCATAAGGGACTGTCTCCCGGAGGAGGGACTCCACAGTGTAGCAGTGGGAAGTGTGATGAGGCCTTCCACTCAGAAGCAGCAGCAGCAAAGTCCATCTGTAATGAACTGACTGCAACCCTCATCCCTCATCCCCTGCACTGTTGAGGGAGAAGGAAGGGGAGTCCTGGGAAGAGGGACGGATGGGGTGAGGTGTTTTAAGATTCAGAGCTTTTTCTTATTTTCTTGGGTTTACTATTCCTTTGGCCCATGATGCTAATTGCTGAGC
The DNA here is from genome assembly GCF_028858725.1 of Colius striatus. Taxonomy (NCBI): domain Eukaryota; kingdom Metazoa; phylum Chordata; class Aves; order Coliiformes; family Coliidae; genus Colius; species Colius striatus. Next base: position 91,385,522 of record NC_084762.1, on the reverse strand, counting down.
AATCTCTGTCATTATCTTGACTCACAAGTTCAATTTAGGAGAGGGAGTGATTTTATGACTTGATTGACATCTGGCTAAACCACCACAGAGGTGGTTGCTTACTACTTCAGGTCTACTTATTTTAGGAAGCTGCAAGATATGATGGCTCCAAGAGTTGCATGCATTTCTACCTACAATGTGAAAAAGAGATTGCTGCCTCATGTTCAATCTGGAGTCCCAAGGACTCCCAGGTCCTTTTATGCCAAGTTGTTTTCCAATTGGATGTATCCCAGCATATATTGGTGTATGGAGATGTACCTCCTCATATGCAGGACTGTGCGCTTCTTGCACAAGAGTCCTGTTGGGCCACTTCTCCACACTCTGGAGGTTCTTCTGATTGGCAACACATCACTCTGGCATATTAGCTACTCCTCCCAGTTTGGTGTTGTGAAAAGTTGCTAAGGGTACTCTGCGCCACCATCCAGCTCTGTAATGAATGTGTTGAACAGGACTGGACCCAGTAATGATCCCTGGTGTACAATGATAGTCACTGGCCTCCAAGTAGACTTTGCACTACTGATCATCTCCCCTCAGGGCCCAGTCACTCAGGCAGTTTTAAATAGACTTCGTTCTTTACTCATCTACCCCACACATCAACAGATTCTTTAAGGGGATGCCACAGGACACCGTGTCAAATGTCTTCATGCAATCTAAGCAGATAATATCCACTGCTCTTCTTTCATTTATGAGGCCAGACAATTAATTGTCGAAGTTTATCATTTGATCAAGCATGACTTCCCCTTGTTAAGACATAGAATCACAGAATCATGGAATGGTAGGGATTGGAAGAAACCTTTAGATATCATCGAGTTGAAGTCCCCTGCAGAAGCAGGTTCACCTAGATCAAGTCGCATAGGAACATGTCCAGGCAGGTCTTGAAAACCTCCAAGGAAGGAGCCTCCACATCCTCCCTGGGCAGCCTGTGCCAGGGCTCCCTCACCTCAACAGTGAAGTAGTTTTTTCTTATTTTTCAGTGGAACTTTTTGTGTTCCAGTTTCATCCCATTACCCCTTGTCCTGTTGCTAGATACAATAGAAAAAGGGATGCCTCAACCTCCTGACATACTGGTTACTCCTCATGATTTTTCTTGTCTTTTCTATGTCTGGAAATTATCTCCAGAATTTGCTGCTCCATCAAAGCAGCTCTTTCTTTCCTTTAGAGTGTTTAGTTAATTTTCTTCCAATTACTGTGTCAGCTACTCAAACCATATATTTTATGACTTTTGTTTCACTTTAAACAGTTAAACAAAGATATTCTGTACTGAAAATTTGGAGAGGGTTTTATTTCAGCAGAATTTTATTAAGTCTACACTATATGTTACTGAAGATAGGCTTGAGTAAAGAGGACAGTTTAAAGAGTTTGAAGATTTCTTAGTATTTCATTAAAACAACTATAGTGGAAATAATGACACGAATTTGTGGCATTCACTGTAGTTAAACTAGTTAAAAGTCATATATCCTATACATTTATTTCAGAAGAGTACAAAAGAATTGCTCAATTCCATTCTTCCTTTATTTTCATTTTCAGACAGTTCACAAGCCTGGAACCAAGAGCAATAAACCAATCACCTTGAACCATAGTTTGAAGCCTGATGCATAACCCACTGAGGCCAACATGAAATATAATGAATTCTGCTACCAACTCTTCTCTACTTTTCTCAAAGAAATGTCCCTGAATAATGACTACCTCTGAAGTCATATATATACACACATACCATATTATACACATTAAAATAAACTTCCAGTTCATACTTATCACATCTTTTTTATGACTTTATTAACTATGACAGTAATCTTGAGAATCAGACAAAACTATCTCTTTCAAGTGTATTCAGTTGCAGATAAGCAGGAAGTAGGTATCTACTATCACTCAGTAAAGACTGACTCTTCTTTGACTGTCACTAAGGGATATACAAACACAGTATGATGTCAGTTATTACTGAGAGTTATTTAGAAGCAATGCTCTACATTTGTGTTTGCTATAAGGAAAAGAGCTTCCACGTGAAGAACAGGTACTTTGCATTTCAATTAATATAGTATTTTATTGTTTCTTCACTTGTCTTTAGGTTTGCAATCAGGTAACATTTACACATGAAATGTATTTATGTCTGTGTCTGATGAAGTGAAGAGTTAATAGATTATGTATGCAATTAAGCTGGTATTTTGGATACATTATGTAACATCTTTATATGAGCAAATGGAAAATGCTGCTTTTATTCCTGTGGTTTAATAATGATTACAATACTCTGTGTTTTATATGATGCTGCACTGGCAGCTACCATCATAATGATGTCAGCCATGTTAAAAACTGTTATTATAATCTGTACCTAGGCTTTATGAACTGCTCTACCCTATAGTATTTTTAACAAATTGCAAAAGAAGCTGATTTCACTTCTATCTTAAAAAGATAAGAACAAGCATAATAAATTGGAAGAATTGCATGGCACTATAAATTAGACTAATGGTTTCTAGCATCTTAGTGAAATAGTAACCAGTGTGATTAAGTTTTGCTACTTGGAAGATAGTAATTTTTAATTTTACCAAAATACCAATTTGTTTCTCATAATCAGTCATCTACATTAATTGTATCTGACAACATAATCAGAATTTATTCACTGGAATTTCTTGCTGGTGCACAGATATAAGCCTGGGCTAAGGAAAATAAAAAAGAACATGGCACAATACATGTAGAATGAAAACACATATGGAAAATGAACCAAAAAAAAGAAGGCTAGATTTCCCTGACTTTCTATTAATTTTAATAGAAGTTACAGACTGGGATCCTGCATACTGCTAAGCCATAGACACCATGCCTACTGCTCTCTTCTTTAAGCAGTAACTCAGTAAGGCCCTTACTGAAATACAGTGGACTAGTTTAAAAATGTCTCATTTTTTACAGTATTATGGAGAAAGAGATCTTTATCTTCCCTTTATCCTTGGAAAAGAGAGATGGGAGATTGTGATCCTCTCAGACTATGTTTTGAGCAATGCACTACACTGATAATCATAAAACACACATTGAAACAAGGGAGCATAGAGTATTTATAAAGAAAATCCTGCAGTGAATCATAGAATCATAGAATCACAGAATGGTAGGGGTTGGAAGGGACCTTTAGAGATCATCTAGTCCAAGCCCCCTGCAGACGTAAGTCCACCTAGATCAGGTTGTATAGGAACATGTCCAAGAGGGTCTCGAAGACCTCCAAGGAAGGAGACTCCATACCCTCCCTGGGTAGCCTGGACTCGGGCTCCCTCACCTGAACAGTAAACCCATTTTTTCTTATGTTGAAATGAAACTTTTTGTGTTCCAACTTCATCCCATTACCCCTTGTCCTGTTGCTAGAGACAGTCCCAACCTCCTGACACCCACCATTTAGATATTTATAAATATTAGTGAGATCCCCCCTCAGTGAAGTTAGAAGACATTTTATAGCTTTCTTTCTTCACATCCATCACTTCCTTTATTGAGATGCCTGTGCCCAGAAAGGTGCCATTTTAATGGCTGTCTTTGTTTCTTCTCATTTTGCCAGTGACAGGAACTGGTATGTGATCTCTCTGCCTTTTTCTCGATCTTGCACATGCTTTCCTATCTGATTTTTCCCCTCTGTCCTGTTGAGGAAAGAGAGTGAGACAGCATCTGAGTTCAACCAGTATCATTAGTTTTAGACTGAAATAAGAATAAATTAGCCAAAGAAAAACTAATGTTGGGGGAAAAAAAAATCCAAAAATGATCTAATTTTTGTATCTGTTTATTTGACTTTTAAACTCCCATGGAGCAACCTGGGAGTCTATTCAAGAAAAAGATCACTAAGTACTTTGAAATGTGTGGTATATACTTGTGTTGTAACTGTTCCCAGCAAATTTGGAATGTATTTTATATGTTATGTCATACCAAGGAGCATATCCAGCATATTTCACCTTCGAGATAAAGAGACAATGGAAAGTCAAAGAGAAGAATTCTGGGTAGAGGACTAAGTTGCTGACAAAGGGCAAAGTTTAAATAAAACATGTTCAGTGGAGTTGAATCAATACTTTATTTGTTAAGGAGAAGTAAAAGTACAAAAAACCTTGTACAACTAGGCATAAAAAAGTGAGAAATCAATTCTAGTTAATTCAAAATGCTTGAAGAGTCACCTATGCCATTATGTATGAATAATTCAGGAACAGAAATTTATTGCAGACACATATTGTTTGGTTTGGATTTAGTTTTGCCCCTCGTTTGACCTGAATCCTGTAAAGAATGATATTCAACTAATTGAAATAACATTTTGCAAGTAAGAAAATACCTTAGGGATATTTCAAGACTAATCCTGAAATAAAATCTGAGAGATGAAATGTCTGATAAAGTTTATACAAATAATGTTATTTTACAGTGTGTTAAATGTTGTGCGTGAGGGTCTTCTCATGCAAGTTGTGTTCGCCAGTTGAAAACAGATCAGATTACTTTCCTCCTTTCTCTCAGTCTCCCTTTATTTCTCCCTAGAGCATTCTCTCTCTCTCTTCCCACCTCTTTCCCTCTCCAAATGTTGATCATGTTTGAGAAATATTTATTGCCCTCCATCTTTTATTCACAGGAGAAGTTTTTTGCAAGACATTATTGAGAATACCTGAAGTAAACTTGAAAAGCACAAGATGCTTTCAGGTAGAATCAACACAAACATTTTGCTCATGTCCTGACATATTACACAGATATCTGAAACCATAAAAGACATAGGTTGACTACACGTGTTGCAGTGACTACCTGGTTTGCAATCAGTGTAATGATATCTCAAAAAAACAACATGGAATCAATATTTTATTACTGATTTTTGTCTGTATTATACTAGCATTTGTTTGTTCTGTTATAGGTCTAGGTCTGTGAGTGTCTCAACATTTTAAAAGTATAAATGAATATAAAAACCAAACCAGCAACTTCAGAGACAAACAGTGACACTAGTTCAGTTACATTCAAGTCCAGTGTCACTTCTGGGTTTAGAAATCAGACAAGGGAAATAATTTTGCAGCTTACTCATTAAATAGCTGCCCTCGAAAAGGAAATTAAAATCATTCACACACAGTAGGAGTCTATTCATTCAATAGAAGATGTTCAAAGTATTGAATTTATTCAGATACAGGTTTTCAATAAATGTCTTTTGTAATTCATATAGAACTTCATGCCACCCAGCATCAGTGTCTCCATTGACAGCAGCCAGCTTTAGATACAGCCTGTGGCTAGGATCTGAGAAATCCAGATGCTTAATTGGAGATTTAAGAATTGATGCACACGCTTGTCTTCCATATGGCCTAATCACCGAGTGCCATCCTTGGTGTACATAAAGCTCCCTGGTACCTCTTTGCTGGATCTGAGTATTCCTTGCATATTTTCACTTACATGCGTGTGTCCGGAAACACTCAGTTAATATTGTGTTGCAGTTCAGACTTAAGTAGAGGAACCCATATCAGAACATCAACTCTGATTAGACATTCATAGAAATGAGCTAACTAACAAAATGGACAAAGGAAGTGACAGTATTTATACTTTGTGGAATCGTCTTCTGGATAGAGCATATGCACAGTGTGACCTTGTTCTGCTTAGAGACTTCACAGAATCATAGAATGGTAGGGGTTGGAATGGACCTTTAGAGATCATGTAGTCCAATCTGCTCTCCAGAGAGTGCTCTGATTGTAAAGAAGAAGGTCATATAGTGGAACAAGTGAAAATAAGAGACAGAAGATTTAATTTTTCTTGACAGATGGATTCGCCATTCAGTCAAATGTATAAAAAATTATGAACAAAGTTTCCAAGAAAAAGTCCAAGCTTAATCCAGGAGCCTGCAGCTCATTGATATTTATATACTAATGTAATAATATTTTTGAGGTTTTTTTCTGATATAAAACACATAAAAATCATACACACCTTGTGTTTCAAACTCTCCTATATTCAAGATGGGTCAAAACCAAAGCTTTGCTTTCTGTGGACCTGTCTCTGGAGATGCAAGAGCAGATTAACTGCTTCTACTTTTAATATGGTAATCACAACTTTTTTTCTCAGATTTCTTCTGAAGACTTACAATTTCCTTAGTTGTGGAAGAACTTTCAGGTGGAGCAGTCAGAGCTCTCATAGTCATAGCTATAGCAGTAAGACATAAAGATGGTCTGTCTTCCATTCCTGAAGTCAAAGTGTAGTATAGTCTGTGTCACTCCAGCTGAAATCTCTCAGTCTGCAAAAGACAGGAGGTATCTGATCAGCCTTTTGAAGTGACCTCTCCTCTGTGTTAACTTCTGAATGAGTTCAATAGGACCACACCACATTAAAACCATGCCAGAAACCAGCCTAGCAAATAACAGTGTTGGCAATCAGGGCAAGTCTACCCTCTACCACCATTCATTTGTTAATATAAACATAGCCATCGAGTTTTAGACATCTACTCTGCACTAAGCAATAGGAAGCCTGGGTCACTCTGTGGGACTTTGTGCTCATGCTCTGTTGTACCCACAATCTGGGTAGAACAAAGGTAAAATTGATACTTCTCATGGTCATTTTTTGTTTGTGGAAAATACAGTACAAAGCAGTTACTAAATTACCCCACAATTTCAAGCTGTTAGCCCAAGCCAGGACAACTCATGTACTTCACACTACCTCTACTGCTATTTTCCAAAGCTGCCTTATTTTCTTGCAGGTAATTGCATCAAACACACCCCTGCTGTACTTAGATGTCAGTGGTGTTGTTTGTTACAGACTGGTGTTTTGTGAACAGCCTCCTGCTTAGCATTTTGATTTGTGAGAGGATCAGATCAGGAAACATCTTTATGTTCTTGCTCATTTGAGGGCCTGGTACAGAGTCCATATATGGGCTCTCAAGGTGCAACACCAATGTTCTTGCATAGTTAACCAACTGAACTGTAGGAAGTAGGGTGTACTCTATTGACTAAACTCTGCACAGAACAATGCCCTTGTCCAATTGCATCTAGTTCAAACATCAATTTCAACACCATCAGAGAAGCATGGTTTCTACTCCAAAGGCAAATATGTAACTACATTTTTGTAACACCTTCACTGAAAATCATATCCAAGCTGGCAAATTTAAACTTACCTCAGTGAGGATGTTTAGGGCTTTATTTGTCTAAGAAAAGAATAAGAACAAAATAAAAATCTAAAGGGATCGTTTTATCTTCACTCATTTTTATGCTACAGAGGACTCCAGCAAAGCAGAACTGAAGTATTCACGCGAATTCACCTACAATGGTAGGCAGCAAAGTTCAGAATGAATACAGAAGGGAAAGTCAAAGTAACACGGAAAAAACCTGACAAAAACACTTTCACAGAGCATGAGCTAAGTGGCTTGTGAATAAAATTGTAATTATACCAAATATTTTTTATTTACATCACTATCCTCTTGGTAAATTATTCAATGATTCCCAGCCTAAAGGAATTTGTGTAATTTATCACTTATGAAACAATTCTTGAAAAGCATTGTCTTGCTTTTATATTCCATGGGAAGCCCTGTATACGAGAAAACCCTTTTGAGGACACACAGGCAACTCATACCCAATTTTGTTAGCAGAAGTAAAATGTAGAGTAACAACCTCACTGGAGACTTTGTGAGCTCTGCGAACTCCCAATGCCATTCATCTAAGTCATTAAAGTAATTTTAATCTGGCTGGAACAGGCAGTGTGAGAACATGTTGTAATTGAGAAAGAGAAGGAAAACCAGTTTTACCATAAACAGGTCAGCATTTCTTCATTACATTATTTATCTCAGCATAGCAGTTTGCCAATTTACTCTACGTACACAGTATTTTCTTCCCAATGAATTTTAGGTATATGTTCTGTGTTAGAATAAGAGATGTCTTTTTTTCTTACCATTAAAATGTCGTCATTAGGGACACCATAGGATAGACTGTTTCAGATAATAATATTTCTTGAGTACTGTGAAAGCATATTTACTGAATTGACATAATTCTTGAATTTTCTCTACAGTATTCAATGTACTTTAAGTGCCAATGTGAAATATTTTTTTTACCAAAATTGATTTGGGATTGTTAAATTTCCTCTCTATAAAAATAGTGGGTTTGAAACTACAGGTGCTTACTCAATAAGGGACAAAATCTGTTTTCTCTGGGAATAGAAAGTGTTCAGATAAAGTAAGTTAATTCAAACAAGGTTAAGCACAAGGGCTGTGTACCTTCTGGCACATAACTGAACTAGCTAATTTAGGGACATAACGCCCCTACACTCATTAAAATGAATGGAGAGAGATGGGAAATCAATGGAGAAATATAGGATATTCCAGAGGTCATTTAGATTTCAGGTGGGTAGCATCAATCTCTTTTTCAGTAAAGTACAGAGAAAGCTAAAGCTGACTATATTTCTATCTTATACATTTCAGTCAAGTGCTCAAAGTCCAGTAAGAAGGGTGCAGAAATAACCCTACTGAAACAAAAAGAAAAGCTCCTGCAGACTTCAACAGCAGTCAGGGTTAGACCTTAGACCAAAACCTTGAGCAGAACTAAGTGGCAATATTTATCTTCTCATTTCTCCAGAGAGCAGACCACATTGAATTTGTTTGAGGAGACACAATTATACAGAGCTGATTATATGCAAAAGGAGTATTTAGCTAAGGTGGGGTGGGGTTTTTTTTGTTTCATTTGATCTGGTTTGGTGATTCAGTGAGATATATATAACATGCAGACTTATTGGAGAAACCATGACCACCATAAATGCTCAAGACTTCTCTGTGTTCCTGCCTAGCACATCTGGACTTTCATAATTTTTTAGTGGACATCCTCCTCAGAAGTTCTTATGCTTTCTGTTTCATGTTCTTTAAAAATGGTTCTTCCTTTTGTGGTTTCCCCACAACACTCCTGGAAATATCAAATTATTGGGAAATTCATATTTAATCCCTTTAGGGCAGCAGACACATTTTCCAGTTTGGAGATGGCATATTCATCTGTAATTTTATCAGTGCAGCCAAATTAATACAAATGTTAATAAAAATAAACCTCAGGTCAGGTTTCAAATCCAATAATAGCAATATAGAGTACTTTATTGGCTCTGTAGCACAGGAAACCATGGGAAATTAGAGATATTATCTTACTCACCTGAGAACCCTGATATTTGATACAATAAAGTATATATGTTATGTATTCATTGTCAACCAAATAAAAATAAATACACAAAGAATGTAAATTTGAAGATGACTACACCTGTTCTCTCTTCTGGTCAGGAAATTCTCTGTAGAGATGATGCTTATGGCTCCACGGTTATGAATACAGTTTCTCAGCAACCTGATAAGCTACTGTCATGTATGACTCCTCCAGAGAGTATCTGTGAGGACAGAGAGAGAATATTAATGCTGTTTTCAGGTATCTGAAACTGTTTTTCTTTGCCAATATCTGCCTGGTGCACAATATGTGCATTGGGAACGGGCTGAATCTTTTCTGATTAGGGCTATACTAATAAATTAAATAGTATCTGAGATTATGCCCTGACATAATAATACAACTGTGAAATACTTTTTTTTTTTTAAATATACTGTTGAGCAGTTAGAATAGTCTCTTGCTTCTTTCACACAAGTCCTGGTCACAGTTCTCATGTCAGCCTGCTCAGGAACCATTCCCAATAGACAGTTTGAGAGTGGTGACTTGGTTTTGAGAGCTGAGAGAGTCCAACTGCACAGATGTGAGCTTTTCCTTGTCACTTGCTTTCAGTGTTTGGAAAAGTCCCCAAAGATATTTACTAACATATCATTTATGTCTCAGTTGAGGAAGGCAGCTTTGAAAAAAATGTGAGAACAGTTTTACCTCCAAGTGTCAAATATTCCAGAAGACAGTCTAGCTTGAAATCTTCAAAGAGAAAAAGCAGTTTTGGGGATCCTGAAGATAGTTATTTTCCCACATATCCAAATTATTTGAAGGCTGACATTCTAGAAAAGAAAGAAGTATTTGTTTCATCTCTTTCAGTTACTAAAATCTGAGTAGTTGTCCCTAGAAATCCATCCTAACTTCTAGAATCATCTTTTTTTTTTTCTGTGGAATTTCAAAATTTGTCTACTTTCCTAGCCTGGATTATTTTTACAAAGGTTTGAGGGGGAGAGTTTGAAAACAGCTTCTGTATTCTGCCTCATGATGGAGGTATTCAGGGTTTTTGTACAAAGCATATCCTTCAAACAAACTCTGTTTTGCTCAGCTTGAGTACAGGGCCCTCTGCTATGAAGTTCCTAGCTGCTGACTGTAACACCTAATAAAGATGTCATCATACATAGGAGTATGCACAGGTGCATACACATACACACACACACATACACACACACACATACACACACACATACACAGAAGTACATACGAAAGCTTGCTTTTAAAACAGCTCTTTGGTACAAACAAGAGCACCAGATAAATAAGACATTGTTATTATGATGTTGTTTCTACCATAAGACTGAAGAAATCTTTCTCCATGTGTTATAGTCATTCATAATGATGTCTATATGCAGAGCATTAAAGAAATTCACAGTTATTATTACAGTCATCTGTTATTATCTGTAAAATCCACCTTGATAAGAATTGCAGGTTCTCAGAGGCACATCTTATTGAAAGTGCTTCTGCTCTGAAAACTGAGACCTTCTTCCTTTGTTTTCCTAGTTGTATGACATTATTGAGTTAAGGATCACTAGCCCACTCCCTACCTTCATGAGCTGAAATCGCAGGAGACCTGTCACAATGAGATGTCAATAGGAAGACAAACACCTCCATTCTCTAGCTGGATCATCAAAAGGCACGAGGAAACATTGTCCTCCAAAACTCATAGGCTGTCAATATCTGAAGGGAATATCAAATCCTACTCTTTGCCACAGACTTGCACTCAAGAGATGAGTAACTGGACAGTAGTTTCACCACTGCCACAAAAAAAGTGGGTTTGTTTTCTCTTTCTTTTGTGTAATACATGAACACTAAATAAGTAGTTTTCATTATTTCTTCCTCTGGCCTCCAATATTCATCTCTGTTAGGAAGAAATTGTATGGAGTTATCTTATGACCTTCTCTGCCTCTCTTCAGCATCTGTCTCCATGGCTCACTGAAACTTGGTCCTACACTGAGAGCGTGGGTGTGAGTAGGCAGCTGTAGACATGTCTACCACTCTGAGCCAAGCACTGGTGTGTGATGCCCAGCAGCTTCTCATCTGTCCTTCCTGGATGCCAGGGACAGCAGGACACACAGCAGGAACCAGTAGCCTCTTAGACACAAATGTAACACTGGAGGCACAATAAAAACAGGCAGATCATGAACATCTATTGTTCCTGCAAGAGCAAGGGATGGTTACATGTTCACTGCAGTGCCCAAGTTTGACAGAGGTGGCTTAGTAGGTGTCCAGCTTAGCTTTTTCTCCATAAAGAAGGGTGGAAACTAAATAAAAACAAAATAAAACAAACCACAAACAAACAAACAAACAAACAAAAAAGAAAAACCAAGAGGAAACCTACAAAGCATGAGATTAATTGCAAGCTTAAACCACATGCTGCAAAATGTAGATAATTGTCTTTGCTCTTTGAAACAGAGATCGCCTGAGTGTGAATTGCCCACTCAATTTACACAGCCTCTGAGGGTAGAATCCCTTGGCTGTTTGCTATGGGTCATAGTCTCAAAGCCCATCTACTCCATTTCATGCACATCAGCTTAAAAAGGTTTGGCAGCAACTCAGACTCACAGAATAGAGCAATAGCACCAGTACTCGTTCCCCACTCTTCTCAGGTTCTGCCTTCTGTGCTCAGAGGAGAAACAGATTTTTATATAGTCTTTATTTCCACCAGTGCTACAGTTAGTAGCACCAAGAAAATCCTTTTTCTTTTTTTTTTCCCTTCTTTGTTCTAGAAAACAGCTCTTTCTCAACTCAAACATAAATAATGTCTCATGTGTACAGTTTGCCTGTATTATTACTTTTCTGAGACCAGAATATTCATGTATTTCACTGATAAAGTATTCCTGATATGAATGCACTTAAACAGCACTGAGTAAAGAAACCTGTGCCATGGAATTATTTGGCCTGCCTTTACCTAAGGAACTTCTGCCAGCTCACTTTTGCCAGTCAGGTGTAAGCCCTATTGTCACTCTACTACTGAAACTGTGCCAATGGAAGTCAACATACAGATGCCTTTTGGAAGTAAAACCACTCTTTGATTGACAGGAAGGGATATCCAGTATTTGCATGCCAGGGCAACTGCATGACCATTCCAAATGCAGCTGCACATAAACTACATCTACCTGTAGGGCATACCTCAGGCTGTGACAGTCTAAGTTTTGGCAAAAAAAGAGAAAGGTGTGAGAAGGTGTGAACAGAAATCCAGGATTCCTGCTGCCTCACAGCTATCCCTTAAGCACAACTACATGCTCCTGGAAGGTTATAGCATCTGTTTTTTAAAGCAACTCTGTGGCAGAGTGGTGTGATATACCAGGGGGCAGGTTCCACCTTGTCCTATCTTATTTTCCTACACCTGGTTTTATGCTGCAGCACACGTCTGCATGCCTGGCTGGTCTCTGTGATGCTCATTAACTCACAAGAGTAGTATTGTTTCTTTGTCAAGAGTTTTCTTTGTTTTCTGATTGCCATGCACGGATTCCATGGGGAAATCAGAGAATACAGGTGGACTTTCTCATTGTTGCTGTGTTGTCATTATGATAATCTTTAAAAACATCCCCAAACACATAAAATAAAGAACACAAAGGGCATGTAACATTCTTGTCAGAAGGAAGACGCCTCTTTTCACTCTTTCTGAGAAATGATCTCTGTGTGTAAAATTAAATATAGTAGGTACTTTATCTACCTGTCAATTCCTTCAACTCTTCCACTCTTAACAAGCAGAAATAAGCTTCAGGAACTGGAAATGTGTATAAACAGAGAAGAGATGTGACAATATTAATATTAAGCATTAAGACAATGTTGAACTTTTGATAGGAAACCTCATGGTACATGATGGTATTTTTTTCATAAGTGACAGTGTGTCATGGTTTAGGCACATCCAGGAACAAAGAACTATAATCAGCCATAAGTACCAAGGGCCTTTGGAACCCTGTAGGACAGGAAAAGTTCACTCATCACTTATGTAGGATTATAATGAGAAGTACAATTTGTCCTTTTAAGAGCTGCTTCCCCCTATCCCTCTTCTCTTCCTATGCTCAGACACCTGATCCTGATACCTCCTCCTCCCCCTGTTGAGAGGTGCAAAGGAGCAGGAAAATGAAGGTGCAGCCAGTTCTTTCCCAATGACTTCTGCTGCTTATCTCTCCTCTGAGGAGGAAGACTACTCACCAGTCCTCTCTGCAGCAGCATGGAGTCCCTCACACACCAGCAGCCCTTCATGGGCCCCTCCAATGTATGTTCATCCTGAGGGTTGCAGCTCCTCTCCACTTCCTCTGGGCTGGGGTTCACAACAATCTGCCTCTTTGGAACAGGGTCTCCAAAACTTCCCCTTTCAAACATGTGGTCTGCCTGGAGCTGCTGGCAACTATCAGTCCTCCAAGCCATTGCTTTCCATAGGTTACAGGGGTATGGTTGCACTCTCACCACAGGCTGCAGGAGCATCTCTGGTCTGGTACTCCTGCTCCCTTCCTCCTTCTCCGACTGCAGGGTCCATGCAGTCATCTGTGTCTTTCCTCTCCATTCCACTTCCTTCTATGCACTACAGATTTCCCTTCTTTCTGCCATCTTTCTGATGGCAGAGCTGTCAGGATGGTCTGGCTGGGCCTGAGGTGAGCCCAAACTCAGAGCTGGGGGAAGTCCAGGGAACTGTTTACTTAGGCAGCACTGCAGCTTTCACCTCCTGTTAGCAAGCACAAGCTGCTCCACACAGACTCATCACATAGTCTTGAAGAGATATGTGATTTTTTTGTTATTCTTAATGCCTAAGAATTCTGACAGAAAAAAAACTTCATTAATCTCTTGAATTAGGAGGAGCTGGTTGCAGACAAAAATGACAAGAATTACTGTTTATGTTAGAATCGTGTGACACTGAAGATTAAATTATGTTCTATGGATTATGTGAAGTTTATATCTGTATTTGTGAACTAGTATTATTAGAGCATGAACTTATTATTTGCTGATGATCATCCAGACTATCTGGTAGCATAGTCTTTGACATGGTTATGGCCTGGGCCAAGATACGCTATTATGTTGGGCAGAGTTTATAAAAGAACATGAATCCTCATGGTATGACCACTGTCACCTTGTTTGGGGAGAAACATAATTGTCCCTTAAGGTTTCCAGTTTTGCTGTATCATTTGACTTCAGGGTCAGAAATGGAACTTGTTCTTCATTTATTGGACCAAGAACTGATCCACTATCTGCTGAACCTCAGATTCAACCTTAAACATCTGATGCATACAGGAGGTGCTTGCCTGGAAAAACTACTCTTTTCAGGAGCAATTTTCCTTCCAGATGCAAGTAGTAATAGCAGCAATACCTTTCCATTCTTTCCTGAATAGTAAAGAGAGCTAGAAATAGATAAATATATCCATGTGAGAGGGAGATGTTGCTTAATTAGATAGGACTAGATAAAGGTTAGAAGGTTTATACTGGATACGATTAGTAACATGCAGCCAATTTATCTGCTGTCTAGCTTATAAGATGTTTATGGTTTGGATATTCATAGTAATCATTGCTTTATTTTCTATTAACAATTTTCAACACCTTTTCTTTCATTTTATTTTAGTGTTTTCCCCTCTATTTGACTTCTTAAAGAGCTTCAGAGAAATCTTTGTAGAGAAAAAATATCTTTTTCTACTATTTTAAAATACCTGCACTTCCAAGTACAAATTATTTTCTCTGTGAGCATAAATACTAGCATTTTCAGAGAAAAAATAGTCATTACAGATTTTATCCTATCTGTGTCATCCGTGTTTCATTCATATCTATGACTGCCTGTGTTGCAGTGGGAAGCTGACAGGAGAATATACATACTGACAGCATCTGCACAAATTTGCTAAGTGGTTGGACATACATTCCCCAGAATCTTGAACAGGAAAGAAGACTTTTTGACATAATGTGTGATTGGCATTTCAAAGAGTTGTGTGGGGTTTTTTTAAAAGTTATTTGAAGCAAAATTTTGACTGGTCAGATGAAAAGCCTTGGTTGTCATTCAGAATGTAATCTTTTACAGACCTTATATTTGTCTGCATCACCAAAGACAGGCCTCTATAAAAGAGCAGTGATAGACGAATAAGGGGTTATGTGATGAGCTGAAGCAAAATTTCTGATGAAATCTGCAGAAAACAGCTCTATCCAGTTGAACTGTGGTCTGATGTGTCCAAGCCAGCACGTACGTGATCCACCATTACTGAATATCTTAAATTTTGTACAAAATGTACTTTCACAGCTTGAACTATTTACAAAAGACTATCCTACTTGACTATCAGACTATCTCTGACTCTGTAGGAGCCACGCCTGTTAATCATTGACAAATGTCTTATTGTGTTCAATTTGCTGGATTCTGCAATGGGAACCTCCCAGCAAAGTGCGTGGAACAGCCACATTGCTCATCAGGATGTCACTGAAGCACACAAGTAGCTGGTTTTGAGAAATCTGTGGGACAGTACAAGATTATCATGCTGTAGAGCTCCTGTGAATTGAATGAGCTGTTGTGAAGTCATACAAGAGTTCAATCCTTTACCTTGTTTCAGGTGAGTCACTTGTATTGTCTGTCCAGCCAACTAGATAGAGAGTTTCTGGACCAGTCTTATGAGATCTTACGACTTATGTTTGCAGATGCACAACTATATCACACTTATAACAGAAACTTGATACTTATTTCTGGTTTATGGTTTAAATTCTATAGTTCCTACCTCAAACTTAGTAATACTATGAATCCTGACAAGGTTAACTCATTCCTTAGCGGACTTTTTCAAAAGTACCTTTGAATTCAGTCTTACAAAGGACAAAGAATCTTCTGGTGCTTCCATTCACTTCATCACATATTGTTTACTCTATTTCAAAGACCAGCCACTGAATTTCTATCTTCTGGGAGCAGGCTGTTCAATTTTCACTCTAGCAGGTAACTTAGAGAACTCATTTACAATTCAGTTTTACAACTATCATAAGTCTTGAAAACCTTCACTGTTGTGGCTACCTCATTATACGTCACCTATATTTTTTTTTGCCTGGCTTTGTGTAGTAAATTGGGTTTTGGTTGGGGGTTTGAGTGGGAAGGAGGAATTTCATGGAATCACAGACATCCCTCTGACTTCCTTTATTCTGCTCATTTATTCATCTGACTGTTCCATCAAGAAGTAAATCTATGTGCTTTTAAAGCTAGCAACTTCAGCATAAATTTATTAAAACTTTTGAAAAGAAAAATAAACTCCACAAATGCAATGAAAGAGTGCTTTTATATCATGAAAAAAACCCCACACCAGTGTCTAAATAATTTATTCAGCAAACTCTAGCTAAGCATTGAATTCGTACCCACAGTGAAAGGTATGAGGCTAGCTTTAGTGCTTACCTATCTGTATCTTTTAAAGGCCAATAAACATCAAGATCAATAAAACATCCTGAAAATGCTTTCCTGTTTGAGAACATATATTCTTTTCTGATTTAAGAAATATGATATATTCAAAATCATCTATTTCTCCAGTGTCTCTGGTTGAAAATAATGTGACCTGTTGCTTTGAAAACATCGGCACAATAGATCTACTGTTCCTACAAGTCAACATGAAAGAATATAAGTTACTCTTTTTATTATCCATTTTTCAAGATGGAGCAAAATGTTTGCAGTTTGAACTCAGGATCACAGACTGCATCATTTAAAGAACAGTAGCTGGTGATATTTAAGCCTAGTAGAAAACAATGTGTGCTCTTCCCTAAAGTATCTCCAACTTTTACCTCGGCAGTGAAGCATACCACATACAGAAAATAATCAATGGGCTGACTCCATATTTATAATGCAATTCACAAGATGAATTTATTTGTTATTGAGTTAAATCTTTGAACACAGAACTTTGGAGGAAAGTGTCTCAGGACTAAAGGAATCTTAGTCTTACCTTCTTGGGGATACATATGCCAGCACATGAGTTATAGACAGAACAGGAAAAGAACAGGGCTGAGGGCACTAACTCTCCAGTTTTAATACTTCAAATACTTGAAGTGTAATGGAAAGAATATGTCATGTGGTCTTATATTCAGCAAATGTGAGCTTTTTTGTGTGCCTGATGTCCCTAATATTTGTTACTTTCTGGTTGTATGCACAAGCAAACAAGCAACTTGTTCGAATCAATTCTTGCAGTTTCTTCCTTACCATCATTGTTCCCTGTGATTTCCTAGCATTATTTCCAAACAAAACAAAATAAAGCAGCCTGTCAAACATCCTATAACTTTCTGTTATCTTCAGGTGGGTCTTGTAAACCTTTGAGGTTAATTGCAGCGAATCACTTTAACAGCCAGCTTAGCCAACGAGAAGACAGAGCTGTCACTGTGTGAATGAGAGCTTTGCAACACAATAATGTCTGGAGTTTGTATTGACCTGACTGGAGAAAATTGCATAAGCCAAATTCCTGGTTTTAAGGTGCAGCTTTGAGAGCTCCGTTTTTGAAATATGAGCTTAGAAAGTTTTCTAGCCTCATGATGTACTGCTAATAAGGTGGGAAGACAATAAATTAAATTAACTACTAATATGCTGCCAGATATCACTATTCACAGATGACTGCTACAATTATTGCTAGGTAGTTTGGCACAACTCCAAGGCTCTTAATGTATAGTTTAGGACACTCAAGCAAATGAGCAGCTCCTTGGTTATGTGCTACTGTAAGCACTCCCAGCTTTACTCTTACTAGGCTTATGACATCATCTTCCATTAGAAAATACATCTCACTTCTAATACAGCTATCTCAGCTCTGAGTGATATGAAGAATGATATTTCATCATGGGAAAAAAATCCTGAATAATTTACTCACAGATGACAATGTTGCATTGATTTTAATACCATGGACAAATGTGAATCTCATTCTGATTATTTGAATTGTTCTCTACTGCTACTGTTATTTTTTTTTCACACACATGTTTTTGCTGTTTTACCAGGAGTGGATGAGTCACAGCTACATTTCCAACGGTGCACTGTTTGTAAAGCAACAGAACTGCACTAATAGCTGTCAACTGTGAGGTGTGACATATCTATGTCCTGACTCTACTCCTACTCACTGATGGCAGGTACCAGCCCTGTCAGACTCACTGGTTTTGAAAGAAAAACAAAAGATGAATGTTAAATCATAGAATCATTTTGGTTGGGAAAAGACCTTTAATATCATCAAGTTCAACCACTAACGTCACGTTGTCAAGCTCTGCACTAAACCACGTCCCTCATCACCTCATTTATGTATCTTTCAAATATCTCCAGGGATGATGACTCCACCACCTCCCTGGGAAGCCAGTCTAACAACTGTTTCAGTGGAAAGTTTGTCCTAATCTCCAATCTGAACTTCTGTCACAACTTGAGGCCATTTCTTCAGGTCCTATCACTGGTTATTTGGGTGAAGAGATGGACCTCCACCTCACTACAACCTCCTTTCAAGTAGTTATAAAGAATGATCATGTCTCCTTTTGGCCTTCTCTTATCCAGACTAAACAATCACAGTTTCCTCAGCCTCTCCTCATTAGACTTGTTCTCAAGACTCTTCACTTGACTTGGGCAGAAGCCTTCATGTCCTTCAAGTATAGGTCAGGGAGCTGAAGTTTACTACAGGTTATCCTTTCATATAAATATGTATTTCTGTAACATAAATAAGTGTTCTACTGTGTTCCAGCTAATTACAGAAGTCAATGATTCTAGAGTATAAGTGTAAATTTAGGAAAATGAAGAAATACCTTCCAAGCAAATTCCTCTCTATTGCTCCTGTGGGGCTGAAAAGTTCCCAGGCAAAGCCAGAGATCTAATGGCTTGTATTACACTAGAATTGATTCTCCTAAGACATGTTGCCAATTTAGATGAAATAATAAGAATTTGTTCTACATTTGCATATATACAGGTAGAATTCAGAAAGCCAAGCTCACTGTTAAATTAACAAAATACCTTATTTCTGTTCAAAAAAGAACCATCTTTCTTAGAGGACTTCTTGAAGAATAAGATAATAGAGAACAGTTCTTTTTTGAGGTCTAATCTAACCCACTTTGGTATTACTGGTCATTAGATCAGACCTTGATTAACCTCTGTTGTATCAAGATACATGTATTAACAAAGATGGGCTTCCTAAATAAAATACTTGGTTCTGGATAAATCATTGTTTATCCTCTTGGTCTGTTTCTAACATGTTATTATGCAAATATCTAGGTGACATCAAAGTCAAATGTTTCTGCACCTGATGTAAGAAACATTTGTGGCAATGCTCAGGTACTGTGATGAGGATAAGAGTGGACAAACTGTCTATAGTCAGTCTTGTACTGGGATGAGTTTATGCTCAGCCAGGTGAAAAAAAATCGATCTAATACTCTAGGAAATTCTGATTAGTGACAAAGAACACTTTACATTTTATTTTATATTCGTATCACAAAACTCATCTCCCTTTCTTCAGGCCTTCGGGAATGGGAAAGAATTGGAATAATGGAGAATAACTGGAGAAAAGAGAGGAAGGATCTGTAAAACAACTGGATGAGGATTATGTATATTATAGTGTGAGTATGCTTAGTATCTTCTTTCTGTTCACAAATTATGTTCTGGGCACAGATAAATACTATTAGCTTTATGAGTGTGTGGGTGTGTTTCTAAATAAAAATCTTTCTAAATAAAAAAGAAATTAGCTGTTAACCTGGTAGTTAGGTATGAAACAATGTGGGTACAAAAAATATTGCATAAGATAACATTAAACTTAATTTCATGAGATGGGAGATATAAATTAAGAGTGTATAAAATAGCTTTTCTTGGGCAAAAGGTAAGAGGTTAATCTTAGCTAAGCTTAACTGTCTGAAAGTTAGCTGTCTAGACTATCATTTAGTATCATATTACTGTCAAGGAGGAGGTGAGCACTTCCAGAAGGTTATTATTTCCATTTTAAGATGTCTATCTCTGGATATTCCAGAGACAGTATTTTGATTCTTTATATGGAATCTAGATGGGTAGCTTAGACTCCATGTCTAACTTAGAGAAAGTATGATAATAAATCAGATACAACTGTGATCATTCGTTGATCTACCTAATATGCTTACATAGAATTCACCTTTTTTTTTCCAGTCAGATATGAAATAGTCATTTTGGTCCTTGATGAGAGGTACTTTTTAATACAGAATAAAACTGAAATTTTGCTAAACTAATGTATCACATGACCCTCAAAATTATGCAATGGTGAATGCTTCAAAAAGTTCTTTCTTTTCTATGATACAATTTAACATCGATGTTTACATAGAATGATAGAGTCGGAAGGGACTTTGACCACATAATTGGTAAATATGAATATTTATCTTTATTCTTATTATTATTGATGTACCTAAAATAAATACAGATGTTGTGATACTCTTTAGTAACAATGCTTTAGTTGAAAAGATCACCTGCAGCCTGGGAGACTCTGAGATCATACAGAAGAATTCAGAAGGAATGAGAAAGCCTCTGAACCACATTTAACTCATTCACCTACCCTAAAGCCAGGAACTGGGAGAGTGTTTAGGGAATTATCAGCAACTATATATTTATATTTTCTTATTTTTTATTCTCAGTATGGACTGTTGACCACTATCAGAAATCAAACAGCTGTTTTTTTTTCTTAAAGTTGATATCATGCTGAGGTTTGCTTGTTTGTTTGTTTTTCCCATTGCAAAATGTAAACATATAATTCTCCATTAGTGTTAACAGAAGCATTTCATGTTCCACAGTATTTAATGTTTAACTTTAGTAGTGAACTTAGTAATGTCAGCACAAGTTCAGTCCCCATGAGCTCTGCTTTCTGTAATTATGCCAGATAGCATTTTCAGAAATGCTGAACTTCCAGTAATCATTACAGCAATCATTGAACTATAAGTAGAAAGAAATTCAGCAATGCATAGCTTGCCTTTTTTTGGTTTTATTTTTTACCGTGAAGCCTGAATGATATGCAGTTTCAAGGAAAATCTGTTTTGAACTTTTCTCCAGCAGCTTGAGCCCTAATCAAAACCTGAACTTGAAAGGATTGCATGAGCAAGTCACCTTCTAGTGTTGATATCTGCACTGTTTCTGTCCTGGTCTCATTCCAGATACTGTAGATGGGTGACACTGTCCTGTTTTATCCCATTGTTTATAGTGTCTCACACTGAGTCTTCTGGCTGATCTAATGGATTTTGGGACATTATTCGAAATATACCCAAGAAATCAACTCTCTTCCTTTCAACAATCCTGACAGGTCCACTTAGGTTGAAGTCCATTCACTAAAGATCTTTACAAAATGTAGCATGAAATTGTGGTTGACAGTACCTTCAGAAGCAAGTTCCCTTTGACCAAAAAACCTAGATTAAAGATGAAGCAAGGAGATAAAAGAGACCATGCTTCACATGCTGTAATACACTATTTTCATTTTCTCTCCTCATCAAAATAGAGTCTCTTATTGGTTTTACAAGACCTAGGACATCAATCATAGCTGTGAGCTCTTGAGGAAAATGCCTGAATCTAGGAGTGAATAAGAAGAGAATTAGGGCTGATTTATTGTAATATTTTAACTTTGTATGAGATGAACAATGGAAAATGGTAGAGAAGATAAAGACAAGGAAATAATAACTTGTGTATGACAAAGTGGGAACTAGACTAAGTCAATGACATTAGAAGAGAGACTGGAGGGGAGAAGACTCACTGCATATGACAGAGCAGGGATCACATTATTTCATTAATGTCTAGTAGATCCATTTTGCAATACACCATAATACATGACTTTACATGTCCATCTATATATGTGCTATTGGCTACCCTCAGATACCTACAAGGCATCAAAACCAGGTGAAGGTATAACATGTCATATCATTGCCAGGACTTGGCCCTGTTTGACTTTTATAGCTGGATTTATTGGTACCCTTCTGTTTTACAGTATTTCACAGAGCTGCTCATGTTTAGTTTTAGGGAAATTCCAAGACTCTCAAAGTAATAGGATAGACCAAATTTGCACTGAATCATTACATGAAGTATTCTCTTAATAATAGCTACATATAATTAAGTAATATCAAAATACTTCTTGCATTTCTCCTCACCAAATACTACTACTATCAATTCAGAGGGTAGTTTTATTCCATTACTTGTACTACTCTGGCTTAATACATGAAAATTAGGACTACATTGAGTGTAAAAATACCCTAGAGTCCTGAGTCATGATCCTTGGCTGAAACTGCGATGTGCTTTCAGGATGCTCTATTTTTAGTTGCAGTGGATGCTAATTCAAAAACATTTTTACTGGATTAAATGTTTTCTTCTCAGAGCTTTTCAGACAAAGTACATTTTCCTCCTTTCTAGCATGAAGTGATCTATACTACAGAACAGTTTAGTGTAGCACTGCAATCATGTAAGGTATCAAGCTGCCTAGGAGACCATGCAGTTTAGCATTTCTCCTTGTCTCCTTATGTGGGTTTTAAGGGGAAAAATGCAGGAAGCAAATGAGGAAAGAAGTGTTCATGAACCATTAAAAATCCCTCTTCCTTCATTTTCCGTGGTAGAACTTTCCCTTCAATCTGTGACATATGTCACACAGGTATTTATTTTTCAAGTAGTGATTGGAGCATTCACTATATGGAGATGTAACTAAAATAGTAAATAGAATTTGATATTATTTCATCTAATGTAAATATCTGGCTTTGGATAAAATTAATTACATTCTAATCTCCATTAAGTATCTCTATTATCTCTCCACAGACCACAGCACAAGCCTAGGGTCACTTGTTGGCATGAACACTTACATTTGTAGATAAGCACATTTAGTCAGATAGACTCCATCCCACAGGAGGGTGGAACCAGAGAAGAATCCATCAGTAACACTGCTCAGACATCTGTAAGATCTCTGTATTAATTTGATGTGACAGCTATTCCCCTTTGAGTTACACCTAAATTAATTTTCCTTGCCCTCTGCTTTTCCTGCAAAATATGAAATAGGTCTTTAGAAATCCTATACTTGTGACTGAAATGTCGGTATGGATACAGTTACACAAGTATAAATTGATGGCTATATTTGATATACCGTGGCATTTAGAGCTGGAGGCAACATTAAACAGTCAACCATTTCCATATCTACAACTATGATGGACATTTCCTTCTGTTGGTTCTTAAGAAAAAGACCAAAGATAAAGATTTTACAGTATCTCCACCGTGGGCTGTTCACATCCAGTAATATCTCCCTAGACCTCAGATTGTAACACCTTTAAAGAGTGGGAAAAAACTGTCCTGTAAAACAGACTGTAAAGGAAGACTGAGGTGAAATTAGCATAGGTGATGAACAAAATGTTGTATAACAAAGAGACAAACTAGACTGACTATAACATGATGAGAGATCATCCAGTCCAAACCCCTGTCAAAACAGGTTCACCTGAATCAGGTCACACAGGAACACTTCCAGGTGCATTTGGAAACCTCCAGAGAAGAAGACTCCACAACTTCTCTGAGCAGCTTGTGTCAAGGCTTCCTCACCCTCACAGGAAAGAAGATTTTCAGTCTATATACTCAAGACAAAAGCCTGCATGTTTTTATCAAAGACTGTCTTCAGCAACACTAACATACTAATATTACACCAGGCTTCTCCTATTCTATGTTGACAGACATCACATGTTCAAAAAAAACAGTAAGTGTTAGAAGGAGGTCCAGATAGACTCATGTATTCACTTTAAACTTTTCAGATTTTACACCTTCAGTCCATGTAAAAGCCTTTTAGCCTTTGTTCCATTCCTTTAAAAGCTTGTTGATCTTTTAAGCCACATTTCTGTAGGTTTCAAGAACTCCCAGGGAGCCAACACATATGCATAGCAAGTCTGATGTTTGCTCCAGCTGCACAAAAATCACACACAGATGTGCTCTTTTATTTCCTTTCTGATGTTAAGATCAGCTAATCACATTCAGGGATCTTTGTGAAGTTGTACTGCCTGCCTCACAGTCATCCATTTAAAGAATTAGATCTTTGAATACTGAAAGGTGTCTATAGATGGAGTTCCTCTCAAGCTGCCTAGACATGAAGGGATAGCATGTGTAAAAATAACATACTCAGAAGGAACCACTTCTACAGATAGAAATCTGTCATGTAAGTGGACACTGATTTTCTATCCAGTTTATCTGCCTTGCAGTTAAGTCCTA
Organism: Colius striatus; assembly: GCF_028858725.1. Classification (NCBI taxonomy): domain Eukaryota; kingdom Metazoa; phylum Chordata; class Aves; order Coliiformes; family Coliidae; genus Colius; species Colius striatus. The sequence continues at coordinate 91,361,255 of NC_084762.1, read as the reverse complement.
GAAAGAGGCAGAAATCATCACAAAGTAAATGTTCAAGAATTACGAGTACACTAAACACTTGTGTTAGGATGCTAGCTGGAAGGGACAAGGAAAGTATACTTAATAGAAATATACAGCAATGTGCTAGGAGAAAGATGCAAGTGCTGCAACACTAGCAATAGGGTAGCTTGACCAGCTGGAAACTTCTTAAATAGCTGTATGTCTGTGCTCTATGGCTACATCTTTACTAACAGATAGTGTCAGTGACTGCCCCAAGCAGTGAAGCTTCACTCTCTGCACTTTTTAGTTGCTGTAGTGCAACAATAAGCACTTAAAAATAATTGCTGTGAATAGTTCAAGAGCTACCTCAAGCCCAAAATAAATTCTGAGGCAGCTTGAATACTACTCTGTTTCAGAAGCTAAATGGAATTATTAGTATGAGTTTGAGCATCTCCATGCTAGCTCTAGAGGACAATCTCAAACACATGTAGTTACGAGCTACACTTTTTTCTCTTTCTAGTTTCCAGAGTGTGCACAAACAAGATAAACACTGAATATAAACACAGAATGTATTTATCTCCTTGAAAACCAGCCTGTACCAGGAATCTTCTTGTAGATGAAAAATGTTAGCATTACTAAATGCATCACTTTCATAATTTAGCTTGCATTTGTAATATCTGCATTTTTTCCTTTGAGTTCCACTGAAAAAATGAGTGCAATATATGTACCTCATCCGTTGGCTTAGCTAATGAGATCAGTGTTACAGCCACACATTTAGAACAACAACAAATGGCTATAAAATGCTACCGATGGTTGGACCAGATGCATGGAATGACCTTTTGGAGTTTGCTTGAGGAAACCTTGTAAAATCTCTTTTTGTTGGCTAAAGCCATGTTTACTGCATAGCTAATGTCTTTTCACTGGCTTATGTGCAGTTAAAGACGATAATTTGGACTGACACCAGTCATAACTTTTCATGCTTCAAAGCAGCCTCCACCTAAGCTATTAATTTGCCACCTGCTTAAGTTCCTGAAGAAACGAGCTGTCAACAATTTTTCTTAAGCTCTCAGAGTGCTTTCAAACAAAAGGTTGCCGTAGGAGAATTAAATGTACATTATCTCAATGAATTTCATCAAACTGTTTCACATAGTTCATATGAAATGAAAAAGTTGAATGTTGAGAATATTTAGCAAACTTCTGAGTTCTCCTTCTTCTCCTGCCAGTCTTAGGTCTGCATGTCTGAAGCTCATACTTAGTAATATTACAGTAGTTTGGTTAAATATGACGGTAAAATAGGGCTGCTATTCATTGCAATTCCTTTAGAATCTTAGTGGTATAACTGATAAAAAATTAGATTCAGGATATTATGGCCCTAAATGTAAAAGTTTACAGTTCAAATTTGGTTAACAAACACAAATCTTGCTAAACCTTTGAGTCAAAAATGCATCAACTGTCTTTCATGCATGGAAAAGTATATTTAAAAGTAATCTTTTCCATACTGACTGGAAGGTAAAACTTGTATTAGATGGCTAAACTGTACACTAAATTCAATACTACACAATTTTTGGTTATCTTCTTAGTAAGCAACCATCAGACTGAGTTGTATTTTGACCCAATGCTTTGAGTCTTTTGTCTCTCAACAGTCACAGAAAGTCACTGAATGCTCAAAGATCTTTGAAGTTAAAGTTAAATCCACATCTTATGAAATACTTTTTTTTTCTGGAGGGATGCAATTAACTAAATTTCTGGGAAAGCTTCATTTTCTAATGTAAAACTATGCATTTAAATGGAGTTTCCAAGTAAAATAAATTCCCTTTGTTTCACTCCAGAGAATGAACAATTCACATAGATATGGGCTAGAAGGCTTCTCTTAGTAGTCATTTCCAGGGGGGGTTGGGCAGGATTCTACATTAAGCGAGATGGGAGCAACCAGACACCAATATGATGTGCATCAACTCCAAAATTTATTGTTACGTAATCATCACTTATATATTTTTTCCAAATGCTGTATACGTGCTAAAATTCATGACAATTAGCTAATACTAAGGATCTCGTGCTATGCATAAGGCCTCAAAGTTTCATTGTAACAACTTAGACACCAACTTCATTGTGTTAAAACATCGTCCTTATTGTACTTAAAACATCAATTTTATTGTGCTTAGAATATCACCCCATCTATTTGGCCTTCAGTTAGTTTTCTCTCACACTAGACTATGGTTATGCTTACCTTACATTTTACTTAACTTTATACTACTGTTAGTTACATATGTTACAATTTGTTAGTCACATATATAAGAACACATAACGCTTTATTGAATGCTCTATTCTATCTTTTAACAATGCTTAGTTGAATACTCTGTCCTGTCTTCTTGCTTTGACCTTGTTTCCGTTACAATCTGCAGTTTCGGTTTCCCCCTTGCTCATGCTTGCTATCACATAGGCATTCTTTTCTTTTCTTTTTCTGCTGCTGAAGGTGATTCAAAGATGAACTGCTAACTTTCTCCATCTTTGTCTGACTCCATAACGTTCATTATAGCCCAGGCCCCAACAAGTCATGTTCTTGTTCTCCCCACCTCTTTGACCATGATGATTTCTAGCTATGTTACGTATGAATCATTGCTTACTCTATTTCTCCTCATTTTATATTTCCTTATTTCCTCCCTTTCACTAATTACAATATAAAGCCTTTTGCACATTTTCTTCTACACCTTTCTCGATGATGTAAGCTGAATCTTACCAAAACAAACATTTCTGATTTTCAGTTACTTGTAACTAAAATCCTTTTTCACAAGTTTATTCACTAGGCAGTTGAAGAAAACAGACATGAACAGAGTAAATGCCTGACATCAAGAAGCTGTGAGTAGCTTTGAAACATAGGTCAAGACAACCTGCAGATGCTGGGTACTTCTCAAGACTAGTTTCCATGGCTTTACATGTAGAAAAGAATAAGCTCTCATTATTATTAGGGAAACCAGAAGGTGCTTTGCATTCTGTAGAAGTCATTAAATAATTCGACTCAATTTTAAGTAAGTCCTTCATTAAGGTACCTAATTTGGTATGTTGCTTCTTTATCACTCCTTCCACAATCAGTGCTGAGCACAGGTAGCTAGCTCATCCTGTCTGTCATCTGCAGCAGACTGTGTAATTTGTCTAATCCTCTCCACTACATATAAGGAGCCCAAAGACTTTGAAGGTGCATTGGTCAAATGTCTAAATCTATTCAACACAAATCTCTTCCACCAATCCAATCCTTTAAGACCTCAAGGCATCAAACTGTTGAGAGAGCAGCCAAGTATAATGTTTAAGTTTTGTTGTGTGCGTTATAACTCAAGTATCTAATTAAAGCTAAGCACATTATTGAAGAGGACTGAGTAAAAAAAGGTAAAATTCATTGTTGAATTGGGACCTTGTTCTCTCACTGATTTATCCAAGGTTGTTTTGCTTCTAACAAAAGACCTTGGTTATCTTTTGGAACAAGTAAAATGAGAATCATTCATTACTTTTATAGGAGTTTATACATGCTTTCCATGGACCTGAGGTATCTACTTTGTTGTAAAAACACAAACATGGGAAAAAAAACCCCAATTTTGCTGGTTAATCCAGAGTCTCATGCCTCCAATAATTTTTCACATGTCTATTAAAAGCGGATTTCATGTAACCTTTCTAGGTAGGCTTTATTCGGTAATTACATTTAGCGTTATACAAGAGAATAGATGCTTTTTTATTTTACTACATTGTAACTCAACTACTCCTTGATAAAATTTAACAGTAATACCTAATCAGCAAATCAGTACTGCCTAGAAACATAAACTAGCTTAAAACTAGACTGGGACAACTAATAACCTGACATATAATGAGGTAGATGTTATTGACCAGGTATTGTTTTTTTCAGTTGAAATATAGGAAGTTAAAGATGAGAAAATGATTGTCCCATAAAGATTTGTATCACGTTGTTATCTGGGCATGTGAGGAAAAAGTTTGACTATAGCATAATATGAAGTTCCACTTGAAGAAGGAAAAGCAGGTCATGAAAACTAAATGAAAGGTGGTTCTGAAAAAAGATTGAAGGTCACAGTAGACAGGAACTCTCCCTTCCCAGTACAATTACAAACTGTTAATTCAGTCCTGTGTGTTTAAATAAGAGATTATAATATAGAAGAGAGCACATAGTCAAATTCCTCAATAGAATGTGGTTGAGAATAGAGAAACTGTGTGCTTCTTTTGTTCACATAAACAAAAAAGGAACCTTGTGATTCTGGAAAAGGTGAAAAAAGACAAAGTATCAGACAATGGGAGAAAAAATTAAGTGGTAAAAAGTAAGAGTTCATTGTTCAGTTCATCAAATAGAATAGTAAAAGGTGACTTTGACATTTTTAAAGTAATTTAAGTTAAGGTCTGATTGGTATTTTACCTTAAAGAATCAGTAAAGTATAGAGAGAACTAACCTCTGGACACTGAAGCTAGGAAAACTCAGATCAGGAGCAGTTCTTAGCAAGACTGATGAAAGTAAAGGATTCTGTGTTTCTTTATATCACACAATTTCATGTGTCTCTGGGAGTCTTTGTTAACATATCAAAATCAAGATCTCAGCATTTCAGTTGCACAGTTTAGGCAAATAATGCATCAAAGCCCATCTAAAAACCCTACTGTTTCTCCAAAACAATCTCACTCTTTCCCATCTTGCTGATCTTTTTCTCTCTCTCTAATCCAACTCCTAAACTTGTTCTCTTCACTGTATTTCTTAAATTAGGCAGATTCTGCTTTCTAACATTGGAAAATGTAGTGAGATTTCTGCAAGAATAGCACACTGTTTTGTCTTACTGCACGGTCAGTCATTTGGTGGTCAGAGCTAATAAAAAGGTGAGGGTAGAAGTGTGGTGTCAGGAGCACACAAGAGGAGCAGATAATCACAGGACAGAGAAATTTCCTGTAGATGATAGAGCCATTAGAGTAGATGAGTCATAAAACATAGTACCCTTGCACTCTGATAATTAACAAACTCAGTTACCACTCAATTTTTATGTAACTGGATCTTCTAAGCTTTTTCATAACTGTTTCATGCTTTTTCCAGAGGTATAAAATGTTTAGTACATAACCACAGACTAATCCAAAGTTTCTTCAAAGCAAGTGTTTGATAATTCAGAGGCAATTTTGAATAATTAAAACAATTAAATAATTTTACATTTACTATATTGGTATTTAATTTTTCATATTGTTTTCTAATAAGATTTTAATCTTCTGGACATCTGGTTTTACCAGTTTTCATTTGATGTGCAATAAATATTTAAATTCACAGCTTCTGTTGAAAGCCAGTGCAGAAAAGATATAATTATATTCTTCTATTCATCCAGTTTTTATTTCAGAGGCACTAAAAAAATGGCTAATACTTGAAATACTTAATCCTGAAATGTTATATATTTGAAAATCATTTGTGCATGAAAATAATCAATTAAAAAATAGTAATAATCTCAGGCTCTAAACAATTTAGAGTTGCACTACTCATCAAAATGTATATATTTACTGCCTCGCTTTATGGTCCACTTAGAGTAGGTCATTTATTTTTTTGTATACATACTTTCTCCCACCTCTTAAATTTTTAGATATGTTTAGCTCAGTTCAATTCTTACATATGAGTTGGATTCTTATATGATATGATATGTTATCGTATTTTTATTGTTACACTTACTATTATTACTGTTACACTTAATATTATTATTGTTATTTACTACATGGTCTTTATTATACACTATAATTATAGATTCAGTTTATTGAGAATGTCTAAAAATACTATAGGAGCAAGATCATTGACTTAATGCATTCTTTAATGTTTATTAGTGGAATCTTACAATTTCTCACAAATAAAAAGTCTAATTAAATAAGTATTTGATTACTAGGAGAAAAATATATTTTAATGAATTCTAATCTTGTAAAATGAGATTTTTCTTCATACATTTCTTATTCATTATTTAGCCTTACTCATTGAAATGCTAAAAAGATCTAAGCAAACAACCATGGGACAGAGAAGAAACCATAATAAATTGTAAATAGTGAAACACATCACTGAAGATAAACACTTCTTTCCTTAGGCTGATATTTTTTATATACATCATTTGGCAATCACACAACTAAATGTCAATATTGGTCTGCAAATAGTTACTGAGAAAGAATAAAGGTTTACGCCTCTGTGTTATTAGGGCTTACTTCTTGCTGATCTAAGACAATTGAATTTGCTCTCAACCAATACAGGGATTTAAAACCATAAGGACTGTGAAAACAAAAATTCCAGGATATTTAATTTGCCAATTTTCTTTTGAAATTAAAAGTTCTGAATGTATATTTCTCTTGAAATAAAGCCAAAGTTTTCAGTATAAGAAGGATTCAGAAACTTAATTCCACCGTAATTACATCAGCAAATAATCCCCTTGCTCCTTTATATTATATATATTATATATATATATATGCATATAGTCTAATCCTTTATTTATAATCTTACTAAGATTAATATATGATCTTGACTGTGTTGGGATTTTTCTGAGTGAACAGGATTGAGAAAATTATTAATTCTTTTGGTAATTAAACTCTTAATTTAAAAAAGACTTATCTGCATATTCAGATTCTTTCATTGGTGTAAACATATAAAAATAAATTGAAGAAAATCAATCCATAAGAGTTGACAGGACAGATTTGTTCATATTAATACACACTTCCGTGCATCCCTTTTTTCCATGGTATCTAGCAACAGGAGACGGGGTAATGAGATGAAGCTGGAACACAAAGTGTTCCATTTAAATATAAGAAAAAACTATTTTACTGTTTAAGTGAGGGAGTCCTAGCCCAGGCTGTCCAGGGAGGGTGTGGAGTCTCCTTCCTTGGAGGTCTTCAAGAATCACCTGAACATGTTTCTATGCGACGTGATCCAGGTTGATCTGCTTCTGCAGGGTGGTTGGACTAGATGATCTCTAAAAGTCACTTCCAACCCCTACCATTCCATGCTTCTGTGTAAACAAGGATATACACTATGAAAAGGTCTGAGTTTTTCTGAGTAACAAACCAAAGAACAGTAACATCATGTGCCTACTATAATTATCTTGTTGTAGTTTAATTTTTACTTTGACCATTGAGCTGATAAATATTAATTAATGTATTTTTTATCCTAAAATGTTACAATATGACAAATACTCCTGCAATTGAAAACAATTTAAAATGTTTTTAAAGAAATATTGAGGTTAATCTTTCAATTTGGATTCCAGGAAAAATAATTTTTCAGCCATTAGTTATAGCAGAATGTTAATATAACTGCTAGGAACAGATAAATGCAAAATGTTTGTGCCACATTAAAACCAAATAAATAAATAAATGTAGTGAATTCAGAGTAAATTAAAACATATTGACCTATTTTCCTAGTGGCTGAAAAAGCTGTGTGAAGATGACATACCATTATAAATTATGTATTTCCTATGTCAGTAGAGAAGATGAGAATGAGAGACTGGTGACCAGATTTCCCCTGATGGTTCTTTCTTTATGTTCTTCCAGCCCTTCAGTGTACTGGAAAAAAATTACAGCATTTTTTTATTAGCATCAGCACTGGATTTCTAATCAATGGTAGGACAAGGAGCATAGGTACAAGCTAAAACATAAGAGATTCCAAAGAAACATAAGGAAAAATTTCTTCATTGTGAGGGTGAGGGAGCACTGGAACAAGCTGCCCAGATGGGTTGTGGAGTCTCCTTCTCTGGAGACATTCAAAATCCTTCTTGATGAATGTCTGTGTGATATACTCTAGGTGATCGTGCTCTGGCAGGGTGATTGAACTAGATGATCTTTTGAGGTCCCTCCCAACCCTTAAGATATTATTTTATACCAGAAACTTGAAAAAATGACTTGTGTGCTATAGGTACAGGAAGATATAAAGATATAAAAGCTTCAGCAATGATGTGAAGGACTGCTGAGGACAAAGGGAGCCAAAACTTCCTTTCTACAGGTCCCAGAAGTAGAGTATTTTTAGGGATCAAGTTTTGTTTTAAATAGAATAATTCAGATTCACTCCAAAATATGGTCTGAAAATACACTCACATTTATGCAATCTGGAGACTGAAACTGCAAGCTAAGGTGTCTGGCAGAGTAAACATATCGTTCACATCAGTAATATAGCCATCCTCGGAGCTGGATTTATAGAAAGGTCGGCTTATTTGTGTGTCATGTATGTGAAACAAAAACAACAGGCAAGGACTAGCTTTTTTTTTTTTTCTTGCCAATTGCAAAACAACTGCTGAAAGATTCTTAGCTGTGTAAACTGCCCATTTATATGGCTTAAAACATGATCCACTTCTCAGTGCTTTAGAGCTTAATTTAATAATCTTAACACTAAATTGACTTAGAAAATAGAATTAAAAGACTGGGAAATTATGCACTTACAGTGACAGAAAATGGATCTTAATGATTTTGTACGTCTGGTCTAAATGTAGCCAGTGTACATCTTTAAAAATAACAGTCTAATATTTCCCATATAAGTTGGTAATTTTCAAGGAAAATCAGCCATATTTGAATTGCTATTTAATTTTCATCCTGTTTTCCTACCTTTCTGGACATGTCAGTGCAAAAGACCAGTCTTACACCGAGCATGCTTTCTTTACACTGATGGTAGAAAAAGGGTAGGAATTCATTTTAGGAATATGTCATAGTCAGTGGTTCATACTTAAATCACAGTATTGTTTAAATAATGGACCTGTTTCTGTCATCTGTCTAAATATCAAATGTCAATGAAACATGGAATGGCATCACAGTTATTTGTGATAATGATATATTTCCCAGAGGATCAAAAATGCAGATGACACAATCTTCATTTTGTCTGTTTCCTTGCATCACATCACTGTGGTGCAGCTGTATATCCTTTCCTTCCCTAAGATTTTGGTCGCATTATGGATCCACTGATAGGGATTCTGGCCTGTTTTTCACTATATAGAAAAACAGAACAGATTACATCACACAAAGTAACATCAAGTTTTTTATGGGAGATGAGGATCCCTCAGAGAAGTGCCCTAAAGCTTCATAAACTCTCTCAGCTCATCAGAAGAAAGTGTTCAACACAGTGGCTCTTCAGTGTCACACCACAGATTGAAGACCTGAAAGATCGAGACACTGGTATTACCAGTGGAACCAATGCTTCTGTTTTAGATAGTAGTACCTACTGAACAGTTTAGAGTCAGAAAGATCAAGTTTTGTTGGGAGTCCCATCTAAATTATTCATAAAATGAATGAAAGTCATCGTATAATCACAGAATCATCGAAAGGTAGGGGTTGGAAGGGACCTTTGGAGATCATCTAGTCCAACACCTCTGCCAATGCAGGTCAATCTAGATCAGGTCACACAGGATCATGTCCAACTGGGTCTTGAAGACCTCCAAGGAAGGAGACTCCACAACCTTCCCTGGGCAGTCTGGGCCAGGGCTCCCTCACCTCAACAGTGACATATTTTTTTCTTATGTTTAAATGGAACATTTTGTGTTCCAGCTTGATCCCATTACCCCTTGTCCAGATACAACACAAGAAAGGCATCTGAAAGTTGCTGAGTCTAGAATGAGCCTAGTGTGACTAAGAGCCCTAAAAGAATTTACAACTGCTTCCTCTTAATGTAGACTTCACTCCAGTCAGTTGCGTGTGATAATAGTGCTCCAAACTGATTCTATAACACATAAATGTAAACTATTTCACAAAGTTCAATTGGGTTCAAATTTTATTACACTTTACCAAGGCTTATAATAAATACCTTCATTAACAGGCCACTCAAAGTAACCACATCATGGCAATTATTAGGCTACTTAATGCAGAAATGAGAGATCAGTTTATATTATTTAAATATTTCAAAGGAGTTTCAAGAGATGGAAGTGAAATACCATTTTGTTTGTTAACTACACACAATATTTCTGTTTTCTTTTGAACTTCTCTGAGCTATTTGTTGGATTCAAAATCATAAAAATTACATGTTCCCCTGTCCAGATTTCTTGCTAAAATCCTGTTTGTGTGAAGCTGACAGGTATAATTTCCTTTTCTTCATATTAAATAATGGTGAAAACAGTCAGTACCGTGTATTCATTTGAGCTCATAAACGACTTGCTCAGTTACAGCTACAGCAGTTTTGTCTTCGTACATATTTTCTGTTAATAAAGAAATAGAAGCACTATTTTAAACACAAAGATAAAGCCTTATTTATACAAAATACAGAAAAGAGTACATTCTGCTTTCCTCAGACTTTGGTAAACATTTCAGTTTACTGTTCTCCATGCATATTTACAAGATGTTCCATTAAAGCCAAATGCTCACTTTTTAAGAAAATAATTTAGCTAAAACAAGTGGTATCTCTAGTTAGAAATTATGATAAAAAACCTGATTTGCATTCTCAAATCTCAAATGTTTGAACAACTAAAAATACATTAACAACTAAAAAGCATTAAGATAGGAAGTTGTAAGACATGTATCTAATGATCTCATTTTTCAAAATTAGAAGTCATCTGGAACTTCCATCACTGGGCATGTTCCAGAGTTGAATCAGGGTTATATTTACAGACTTCAGTGTCTTCTCAAGCCTGTGTGATGAGCGAGTCATAAAATCAAATTAACATTATGAAGGAGCCACAAAAGGTCACTGTTGATGATATGAAGACGAGTAGTAGGAATGGCCTTCCTGGGGTGTATTAAAAGGGCTGTGGGTAAAAGATTGAGAGAAGTTCTCCTTCCCCTCTACCCTGCCCTTGTGAGACCACATCTGGATAACTGTGTTCAGTTCTAGGCCCCTCAGTTCAAGAAGGACGGGGAGCTGATGGAGAGAGTTCAGCACGGGACCACAAAGATAATGAAGGCAGTGGAACATCTCCCATATGATGAAAGGTTAAGGGAATTGGGGCTCTTCAGCTTGGAAAAGAGGAGACTGGGGAGTGACTTAATTAATGTTTACAAACACCTAAAGAGTAGGTGTCAGGAGGATGGAGCCAGGCTGTTCTTAATGATGGCCAACGATAGGACAAGGGGCAATGTGTACAAGTTGGAAGACAAGAGGTTCCAAAGAAATACAAGGAAAAATTTCTTTACTGTGAAAGTGACGGAGCACTGGAACAGGCTGCCCAGATGGGGCGTGGAGTCTCCTTCTCTGAAGACATTCAAAACCCACCTGGATGCGTTCCTCTGTGACCTACTCTAGGTGGTTTTACTCTGGCAGGGGGGTTGGACTAGATGATTTTTCGAGGTCCCTTCGAGCCCTTAAGATTCTGATTCTGTGATTCTATTAATCTTTTCAGCTAGCAGAACAGATGTTTCTTGGGAATAATATTTATGCAGAAGGTATTGTCAGGTAGAATTTATCAACAAGGTATGAATATCACTGATTCAGGGTATGGAGAGTTGACCTTGACTGGATATCCAGCTCCCACTTAGCCATGTTGTTGCTTCCTCAACAACATGAGAGTGAAGGAGGGAATAAGATGGAAAAAAACTCATGGGTCAAGATAAAGGCAGTTTAATACAGTAAAAGCAAAGGCTGCAAGCAGAAGGAAAGGAAAACCAAAGATTTATTCCCTACTTCCCATCAACAGGCAATGTGCAGCCACTTTCTGGGAAGTGAAACTTCATTACAGGTAGTGATTCTTCAGGAAGATAAAAGTTGTAATATTGAATTCTGCTCTTCCTTTTTCAAATACAAGGATAGCAGTAGGAGGGCTATTCTGGAGAAAATCCTTTCTCAGTTAGATCAAAGACATAAGGGACAAATTTTAGTGGGGTCCCTACTAACCACCTACTAAGAAGAAAAGACCAAATGAAGTCCAATCAACTGGGACAGAGAGATACACACTTCTTGTTCAAAGGCACGAGTTTTAGAATAAGCATCTTCTGAGAGAGAATGAGAATGAATGAGGAAGGGCAGAGGGAAGGCAGAGAGGCTGTTCACTGAGCTCCTTTGAAAAGGTCAATCTGTTGAGGAGCTCAAGTATGAACCTACTCCTTAGTTACGTCTTGATAAAATGTAACCCTAAATAGCACTGAGTGACTGAGTTATGGCTGTTTGAAGTGTCAATGCCTCTTTAGTATTGTGTTGTACCTTCTGAGAAATAAATGCCTTTAGCTATTAAAGAATTGCTCTAAGAGACATTAATCCAGGAACTTGTCAGAAAACCATCGCATTTTAATGTGCATTGTGTTTCGTCCCTGTGCATCCAAACACCTGTAGAAATTCCTTCACTTCTCAAGGGTTTGATGATGAGATATTATAAACCAAAACTGAAGTATCTTATCATAGTCATTCGCATATGAAACGTTTACATCTAATAATGTCAAGAATTATCCTTTGTTATCAGTAAAGCCATTGGGTCACAGCTTTAGAAAATTCACTGGAACCAAGAAATATTTTGTTTTTCTTAATGAGATGGATTTGTGATCTTTTACTGATGGAAGTGAGGAAGAAGAAGCAAAAGAAATCAGAAATCACAATGAAATGGTAATACTGTGTTTTGAAATGTCTTTCTCTGCTAATCATCTTGTTACAGACGTTAACTGGATTATATGGCTAGACTAGAGTTGGCATGAATGTTTGAAACGTTCACCTTAAAGAAACAAGGGACGGGAAGAATAGAACACCTCAGAGACATTACTCCATCTTTCAGAAGGTCACAATACATGTGGATTTGTAAAAGCTGATCACCCAGGTGGAGGTAAAAATAGGGCCTGAAATTTTACAATCCCAAATACAGAAAAAACTGGCATATAAGCCAATGTTTAATGTAAACCCCTGATAGGAAGAGTCGTGCCATGTATCTAAACAATAGTAAAAGCAGTGCCAAGAAGGGAAAGTGAAGAGAAAGGAGGCAAACAAGTTCTGGTTCAGTGGAAGGGTTTTAAGACCCTAGAGGAATAACGTTTGAGGCTAGCATTAAATAGTCTCTAGGTGCCTTAGGCACATCACTCTCACTGGAAGTGGGAGCAATGCCTAAAAAAATGGCACCCACTTCATTTTACCTTCAGTAAACAATGGATTACATGCTGGTGGCTTGTTCAGTTTTTCTTGTTGATACTACTCTATTCTAGATGTATGTATATAATTAAAACTTTTCCAGGTGCAGGGCAGGAATTTGATTGTGTTTGAAGAAAGTGAAAAAGATATATCTGTGTTGTTTTAATCTCTGTGTTGTTTTAATTTCTGCCTTAGCATGCTCAAGCGAAGGTGATTGCTCACTTTTAGGCTTTTACAAATAAGCTTTAAAGAAGCTAGAGACTATTTAATGCTAGTCTCAAACATTATTCCTCTGAGGCCTTAAAACATTTATCGGCATTTAATTTGGACCAGTTACAACAACAGATGAGTAATCTAATGAAATGACCTGAGAATGGGCAAACCAAATAAAGACCTATTGTGCAGACAAGTACTAGCTGAACTGCTGCTGCTGTCAGTACTTGGAGATATATGGAATTATTACAAATATTTTACTGGGACAGATCATACCTCAACAAGTTAAATCAATAACAGCACCAAAATCACCACTGAGTCTCATTTGTAATGGAGCATTGGCATATCTGACCTTGTCCCTCTCTAACAAGCATGCTGTCCTTACCTGAGTACATAATGAAGGATCAAAGTAATGTTCCAGATAGACTTAGAAACCATCTTACAAATTAAAACCTCATCACGTAAATTCACAGATTGAATAAAAAAACCCAAAACAACAAACATTCTATTGATTCTTCTATGCTGTTATCACCAACTCTGCACAAATGATGATGAGTGAGTGTCCTGTTCAGAAACTAGGGAATCTGAATAAGAATGTGAACCTTGCTGTTTCTTTTTGGCCCAGAAAGTGAGATGAATCAAGGTGATTGTATGAATGTTGTTTCTAGAGAGGTTGAGCTACTCTCTGCATTAGAAAGGTGAAGTCAAGTTTTGCTCTCGTGACTATCCAATCAGAATCAAAAGTAATATAACTCTTTTACCCCACTCAAACAGAAATATAGCAAAAAATCTACAAATATAAGCTTCTTTCCTTGTTTTGTTTTGGGTTTTGTTTTGTTTTTTTTACTTTCAATTCCTCTATAAGAGTTACCTTAGTGATGAATTTGAACCATAGTTTGCTGATACCAGAGTAAAAGACATGGACTGAGTGATAAACACTGGACAGCTTCCAGTGAAATCTTCAGCTTCTGCATCATACATCTCGTCTGGAAAAAAAAAAAGCAAGAAAAGTGGTTCACTTTATAAAAGTATTTTATACAACTATTATAGTACTTTATAAATTAAGCCAAATTTCTTATTAGCAACAACTACAACTGTATTAATCTTTACCTATTTTAGAATATTATACATGATTGCATCTGTGGTCATCTTTGTGTAAAATTGCAGGCACTTGCAAAGTTCACATAAGTGTTTAAATTTTTTTTATGGTATAGTAATTTTTTAGTGGTAGAATCCATACAAAGTGTAACCTTCTGGAAGGAAAAGATATGACTTTTCTTTGGATTAAGATGTGGATTTATATTTTAATTTTACCTTCACTTCCCTCCCTGTTTTGGAAAAGTTATACTTTCTTACCTAAATGAGAGGCATTTATTTAATTTATATAGAAATACGTATATGTGCAGCTTTTGGAAGACAACAACTAAAGAGGATAATGAGAAAAAATACAATAAGAAGAAGGAAAGAAAAAATACAGCTTTTATTTTTTTGTAACAAAATTGCAGTATTAATCAGAATTAGGCTATAGATGCAAAAATGTACATCTCATTTCCTGGTGACTGACTCAGGGTGACTTTACAGCTTGGCAACCTGTGTAATGGTATTTTGATTTAGTTTGGGGAGAAATGGAAATATCAATAAAAACATTTTGTATTAAAGTGAAATAGCTACTGTTTTGGGAGTAAAATGCAAGTAAAATTGTTATCTTGTTTGGCATTGACTTTACCAGAAGCAAAAGGATCTCCTGTCATTTTGAGGTTATTTAACCTTTTGGTTTAAACTTGTTTCTTCAAAACGAGATCATTTCTTAAACTAATACTGCTGTTCTGAAGAAAACAGTTCCTAGGCTTTATTTTACTATGGCTGACAACAGTTCTTTGAATGTTTTGGAAAAAATCCCCAGTTTTGTTGGTTTTCACACTGTTATTTCATGTGTTTGCTTTCATCTGAAAATTCTACAAAAACTTCTCAACTCTTTTTTTTTCTGTCATCTGGTTCTGAATTTTTAGCCTTTTTTTTTAAGGAAAAGACCAACTGCCTATCTCATTATGTTATTCTTTATTACTAAACAGCTCCAAATAATTTGTGTCTCAAAACCGATAGGAAAAGAGATATGTAATCAATCTCATGATGACTGACCTCAGCTTTTAAGTGATATGCAAAACAGTTGGATGGATGAGCCAAGGAAGCTGGTCATATCCTCTACTGCTATATATGCTAGAGAAGAATGGCTAGTTGGGAAGTCAGTCCCAGCTACCTCTCCCTTTTCTCATAGGACAGATGACCCGGACCCTTAATCATCCTCCAAGTCCTTCGCTGGATCCTCTCCACCACCTCCATGTCTGTCTTGAGGTGAGGAGCTCAGAATGACACACAGCACTCAAGGTGTGGCCTCACCAATGCTGAGCAGAGGGGAAGGATCACCTGCCTCAGATTGCTGCGAATGTTCCTTCTAATGCAGCCCACGATACCATTATCCTTCTTTGCAGTAAGGTCTCATTCCTGGCTCCTATTCCACTTGCTATCCTCCTGCATCCCCAGGTTGTTTTCTGCTAAGTTGATTTCTAAATGGGTGTCCTGCAGCATATATTTGTGCATGTGGTGGTTATTCCCCATGTGCAGGACTTCATATTTCTCCTGTTGAACTGTCCCAACTACTTCTAATGCTGACAGCTTTGCTACTTACCTAACAACTCCTTCCCTGACCTTTAGGCCTAAATGGATAAAATTAAGATCTAGCCAGCAATAGCAGGCAATGGAAGTGTTTCATACTCTCATTCCTGTGGATTCATGCTTTACCCAGGGAGAGAGCCCTTTGTGATCAACGGGTCTCTGGAGGAAGCAAAGCATCTCGATGGAAAATGGAAGGAGGATATGAAAATGCAGGCACAGGTGAGATGACGATTTATCAACAGGAACGAAGGACTCTCCTTGTCACAGAGCACAGCTTTTCCTGTTGCTTACCAGCTGTTCTCTGTGACAGCTCACTCTCTAGAGACTCGGACAAAATACCAGATAAATGATTATTCCTCAAGGCAACACAGCAGTAGATTATCTAGTGTCCCAAAGGACATTAAAATAGAAGCACGTTGACTACGAAGCTTGTTTTCTCGGAGGTGTTTGCTAGAGCAGGACAGGATTTGTTATATGTTTCAGTGATATGGGGAGGATTTAGGCACATTAAATTGTTGAGCACCTGCAGGCAGCACATAACTGGAGTACATGGCTTCAGCTTTTATCTCAAGTTTCGTGCATGTGAATAGGTACTACCATCCTCTCCTTTCACTATAAAGTTGCCGTGGAGCACTTATTGGCTTGCACACCTTGGCAATGTCCCTTTGAGTGGCTTAAGCATTAAAGAGTTTATTAGAACTGGATGCAAGAAAAATAAACCAAGTTTTATTTGGATGTTACATCATGCTGAAAGATCAGTAGAACAAGTGACTTGGTGAGCTGATAAAGCTAAAGGGACAAACAAATGGATGATCTCTGATTGGGGAACACTAAAAAAAAATAACACAGAGCAGTGAATTCCCTTCCAACCTTTACCATTCTGTGATTCAGGTGAATTACCTTTTACTGGTGAAAAGAAGGAAAAAATATGTAAATTAAGACATTCTGGATACAAATTATCTAAATTTTATTTTGTGTTTTGGTCAGCTATATAACTGTGTGCTCTTAAAATTTGTTCAGGCTTTCAGAGATAAAATATGTAGCTATTGAAAGAAATATTTACATTTCTGTTTTGATGAAGAACAAATCACTTGCTCATATCATCCTTTCTTTTATTTGTCCATTCTTTCTAGCTGTCTAGAAACTTGCACACATGTAGTGCCTGTAAAAAATATACTTATTTTAATGCAATCTGTTTTTTATCTTGGTGCAAGTAAACAGGAAACACATTGCTCTTTAGTCTTTGACAGTGGAAATAAATTTAGTGTATAATTTTATTTTTATCCTCACTTCTGAATTGTCTGACTGCTGCTGCTGAAATTGCTACGAAATCCAGGTCATATATGTGTCTAAATAAAAGGTGGATTTCTGACTTTATTTTATTTTTAACGAGTAGCTGCAGCAAGGCACTTCTTTATTTTTAATGGATAGATACAGCAAAGAACTTTGAAGGCTCAAAACCAATCTTTTTCCCTACTGTCTATGTAGTTACCAAACTTTAAGCTTCTCTTTTTAGTTTAGTATAGTTGCAAAAATTGCAACATTTAGGGGTCACTTTTTACTGAGGTAAATGTCAGAATTTACAATCCTATTTTATTTTGTTTTCTTTTGTCTTAATTTACTGATTGATATAGAAGTCTTGAGCACCATAAAACTTGCATAGAATAAGAATACCTAATGAGTTAAGATTAATCTCCAGTTGTATTTCAAAATTATCACATCACTGTGAGCTGCAACACATGTACCTCAGAGCACTGGGATGAGGGGAAAGAAATCATCCTTCTCAGCATCATCCTCAACCTCACCTCTGCTTTTCAATGGAGGTACAGTAGCTTTGTTGTTATGATGTTATGTTATGATTCCTGTTAACAGGAATCCCACTGTGCTCCCCTTACCCACAAAATAGACGATTCAGGTTACTTAGATGACTCCAAACTATCTTCCACCTGGGAATGAACACTTTACTTCTTTGAAAGGACATGAAACCTTCTGGCTTTACAGCTCAACAAGGCAGATGAGGAGCTGTTGAAACTCTGAAAAGCCTGAAGATGTATTAAAAAACAGATCAGGAAGTTGAGAGTTTGATGGTAACTGAAGAAAGAGTAGTTTTTGTTGGTTTTACTTAGTGTAAACTCCTTGGAACAGCTCAGTAGAGGACAGCACAGAAATCCCCTTTTTCTTTTTCCAAATTGAGATTATCATGATTTCTTTCTTACATTTTGATCTTATACTGTATCTCTATAGACATGATGAATACCTGGAGCACTGAAGGGGTAAAATATATGGTGGGTCTAAATACATTCAAATATGATTCATGTGTAATGGTTTAGACCAGCAAGAGCCCTAATGCTTTTTTGCTATTAGAGGTCTCTAAAATATATTCTCTATGTACTGTCTCTAAAATACAGCAGAGATTTAAGAGACCAACATGGTACAAAAGGTATTGTACAAAGAACTACCACTGAAGCACCTATCTTTGCTAAATACTCATCAACTGCTTCCTGAACAAAACCATGCCACCTTCAGAGTGTTATGATTTGTCATTTTCTCCTGTTTCCCTTTTCACATTTAGCCCACCTTCACAGAGTTTTGTTTGACACGGGAGGGTTTAGGAATAACCAGGAAAATCACTACTGCCAACTTTTGTTCATTTTAAAACATTTCCTGTGTGTTGTGATGGAATTGCTGCAAAAAAACTCAACTAATTAATGATTCTTTGGAGGTGGGTTTCAGTCACCACCTCAACAGGTCCACAGGCTAACCTGGGTACCACCTGTGCACAGATGTGGCACCCCAATGGTCTTGTGAATTCTGAAAAGCACTACAATTTAAATGAAAAAAATAAATTAATACAGATTTGGAAACTTGTTGCACTTGATTACTAAGGCAAAGGGTCACATAAATATTTCAGTAAGGCTCTAACGAAGATAAACCTCATTGTCTCAAAGAGTCATCCCAACTTAGATGATTAAGATGAGAAAGATTAATGCTCCTGTTAATGACCTAAGACCAGAACAGCTCAATCCTAATTCAAGATCTCACTATGTTAAAATATTACTGTATGTAAAATAAAGAACTTGTATCAAAGATTTGAGGTCTGAATGCATGCTTCTTTCTTGTAATCATGCAATATTTTGGGCTTTTTCAGCAGTCATTTTAGAGAGCAAGGAACATCTGCAGAAAGTGATGCAGAGCTTTCAGCCTGTGTAGGTGCCTTTCTGCCTTATTTTTTCACTGAGAAGTCCTAAAGCATAAAGTACTTCAGTTTAGTTGTCAAGCATTTCAATTTAGTGTTCAGGAAACTGTTGAATATAGTTGAAGAAAATAGTCTAAGCAGCACTTACTGGGGTAATAAATAGTCTTATGTTTTAGCTATTTGTGAATGAGGATACCTAAGAAAACTGAAGCTGTCCAAAACAAAACTGAATTCAACCCAAACATCGTATAGAAACATCTCCATTCCATTTGTCTTTTCTCTGTCAAGTATTTGGTAGGACTTAGAGCAAAAGTGAATTTTAAGGTGAAACTTGAAGTCAAGAAGTATCTAACAACTCAAGACTCCGGCACTATTGTAAGAAAGATCCCATACATATGTTTGAAACAAGATCATGCTAGTTTTTCAAGGCCAGTAGGTAAGTGGTCATGACAATTCATCTTAAGGGTGCTTTGATGAGACATTTCCCAAGGTTTGCCTTTCAAAATTCAGTGAATTATTCATGAACACTGCAGGTTGATTTCATCTCTGAGAAAAAATCATGACCTCTCTATTTACTTTTTGCTACTGTCAGGCTCCTCAGGGCTCAACAACTGTTGTAATAAAATGTTATTCAAACTGCTGTGCATCATGGAACATGAACTTTTCTGGAACTAAGAAATGAACCAATTGTGTTCTGACTTTCCTAGTGTTATTTGATACTACAGAAATTCAACCAGAACTGTCAGTATGTCAATATCAAAGGTCACACATAATTTTGCCACAATCTCTGACCCAATTGCAAAAGAAAAACAAAACACAAATGCCTGAAGTTTAACATATGAATGAGTCTTCATTTCTCTCTGTTTCAAGAGTCATAATACATAAATAAGAGGGAGAAAACATTTACAAATGTTTATGACAGAATGTTGACTAATATACTTGTTCTATATAACCTAGTTAGACAGAATTGTGTCTTCTTTCATGAAAACTATCTCCCTTTAATGGTTGGTTTATGAAATGGATAAACATCAAGATAGCCAGAAAATGTGGGCTTTTGAATGTATGGTTGTGGTTTCTTAATTGCGTAGTACTTCCTTGTCCTGCACACCTAAGAGAAGAGTCACAGCGTGAAGAAAAGAAAATGAGAGAAGAAGATATGCAGGAAAAGTCTTGTTTCAATTTTAACTTCTAATTTTCAAAATCTGTGCTTGTAAGTAACCCTGATTGTCACGTTTCCTCTCTAACCTGCCTCTGCATCATTCTCACAAATTGTTGTTATTCTCAGTAAATAAAAATGGTGATTAAATAGAAATACTTCAACTAACTGTTGAAACTTAAGCCTTGTCATTTAGAAGAGAATGAAACAAGGAAAATATAAGTAGTCACATTCTCAGTTCTGCTCACTAGTGCAGGGATAGCTTTTGGACTCTTTTTTTTTTAATTATATATACCAAATCAGATACAGAAAAGGAAATAAAAAAGGTGGCAGCTTCAATTTTCTTTTATAATGGCTTAGCAAATTCAGATCTTAGTTGAGAAGTGATAAGAGTTTCGTGTATGGATATCCTGCTGCAAGCAGAACAGACAGTTCTTAGACACAGAGAACAGTGAGACAACAAATCCACATGATGCTCTGGAGAGGACATATGGAGATAAAGATACATTTCTATTTACTGTGAAAAGTTATTGTTTCAAAGACCTAATTTCCAGACAAGATCACTTCTGTAGACTGTCAAGTTTAGAAAAATGCCTCAGGTACCAAAACAGATGTGAGCTCAGAGCTTATGTTTCTAATTCCTAATCATATAGTACTCACATATCTTTGCCACTCACTGTAGTTTGTTATTGTTCAAATGTTATGGTTAAAATAGTTCTCATTTCTCTATTATACTACCAATCTGAAGCCCTTAGCCTGCCAGCACTGAAATAGCCAGTATCCAAAAAGATGTGAGTCTGAGCCACTTACTGTATGTAACTCTTGACTATTTGAACTCCAAACCTAAAATTACTTTCAGATCTAGGTGACCTGTAGCCATAGTTTTTGAAAATCAGGATCAGTTAGACCTGTAATTTATATGAAGTTAGTTACGTTTCAGATACCTGTCCTCATACAACCATTGAGACACTATTTGACACAATGTCCTCGAGTTTGAAGTTTCAAAAATCATAACTACTCATTTACTCTTCAGTTAAAGTGTAATAGTGTTTCTAGACATCTGTAATCAGTTATCCGTGGATGAAAAACCTTGGATTAAAAAAAAAGTAAATGTATTTTTAAATTATCTGCATAAATAATATGCTAATAGCAGAAATCAGGCTTGAAAAGGTAATATTATATTACATAGATAGACTGGAACCAAAGGGTGTGGCCCTCAAAAGGATCTGCATTACTAAAATCCACTTACCATCTGTGTCATTCAGCTACACTTTCAGCTCCACCTGAGGATAGCACTTTCACACCAGGTGCTTTCAAGACTTTTCTACTCAAAACTAAATATCAACAGCCTCACACCACCTAAAGTATCCATTCCAGTGTACCTTTCAAATCCCAGGTTACTGATTCAGACATCATAAAAACAAAAGGAAAGACAATATTTTAATTTTACCTCTTCTCTTTCCATTATCTTCATCTAACGCCTTCGTGGATCTTGCTACAGTTTTCTTGTCTAGTGAAACATTACCTTTATCTCTGATACTTTCCCTGTTTATCAGCATATATATTTTACTGGGTATTAACTTATTTTTCCCGAGGTACAGCAAGCGTCCTTCCCTGGACAAGATGGACACAGTTGTCACATGTCTAGTCATTTTGGGTGCATTAGGAAATCAGTTGAGGACTGCAAAAAATTGCCCTGCTTGGGCAGTTTTTATAAACATCTCATAAGCCAGCACTGTCTACTGTTCCCTTTAACTTACAGTGATTATTTTACCATGACTACAGCATACCTTTGTCCCAGTATCAAGATAGCATTTGAATTAGGATCAGGTAATATAGTAGAAAAGTTTCCCTTATTAGTTATCATACCTCCTACTCTCTGAGAGCTTCAGGACATCCCTTGACAGCAAGAGGACGGTCAAGTTGAACAGTGGAAGGCAATTCTGTTATTCAAGCCTATTTACTTCCTTTAAAGCCTAGTTGCTGTGACCATTTGGTGTGAATTAACCAAGTTTCCCTGAATTTAGTGAGACTGCATTGATTTGCATCATCTGGGAACACTTGGTTTCTGTATTACACTCAACTGAACTAAATAAAATAATTTAAAAAGAGGTAAATGTGTTTTTTTAGTTAGTTGATTGGATTTATTAACTAAAATTGTTAAAATGATTGTAGTTTCAGGAACTCAATATTAAACATTCACACTAGAGAAATTGCCACCCACAATCAATGACACACGAGACCTTCTAGATTTTTAGGATGACAGATTGCTGCATAAAGTATACCAGAGATCAAGGAGTAGGCAGTGTATGCAAAATTATGCCAGCTACTGAAATTAAGTGGCATTTTCTCTTGTCTTTCAACTTGGGCATAATAAAAACTCTTCAGGAAAGAGACTTGATGATTGACACTATAACTTCACATGTTGTGTATAGCGTGTGTATTGAATGACCTTTATCTGCTGTTCTATTAAAAGAGCAAAGGTTCTTCAATAGACAAAGGTGATACATAAACTCATTTGCCACTTACCTCAAAAGAGGCATCCTCTGTGTTCCTTGGAGGTGGAACTTGTCCTTTTCTTCCTTGTTTTAAAGACTACAAAGGGCATTGGATAACAACATGAGAATCCAATAAGGTCTTAGAATCCAATAAGGATTTTATCTTTTCGCAGGTAAAACTTACAGGCTTTAGGAAAACTGATATTTTGGTATCATTCTGATTTAAATTATGGACAAATTAGCAGGGCAGATTATCAACAGATGGCACTTGTTGCAGGGTGGGGAATACAAGCTATGAATGTCCCTTCAAAATTACAGTAACACAGCTTTTAATTGCCTCTGACAAAAGTGAGTAAGGGCAGTGGAGGCATTGCAGAAGTGGAAAATAACTCAAGAATTTGCATACACTGTAAGTACAAATATCTTCTTGGGACACAGTATACAGAGTTTTACACTTAAGAATACATGCACATGTGCTCACAAGCATATTCCCTCTCCAAGAGATGTAGGTCCCTGTTTCTTTTCTGTACAATTGTCTACTGTTAGATTCAGCAAACTACTAGTGGATCTAAGGAGGGATCTCCACTGGGTCTCGTGGAGGTTGCATGTCTGGCAGGAGCATCTCTATGATGTCCCAATAGTCTCGGCCTTAATGCTTATTTTGGGTTGTATCTAGTCTCCCTCTCATGACACATTTCTGCTGTGACCTTTAGGCTGTCCCTGAATCGTCTTGACTGCTCTATCTAATCAGGATTAATGTGATTTATGTGCAGGCTTTGTTTCTAGGCAGACACCTGTCACCATTTTAGGCTAAACAATAAGACAATTTTGTAAAATTTATTCACATTGTATTGTTAAGCAAGTTATAATTCCAATTAGAGGCCATAAAGACTTCTCTACAGGATAAATGTAGTTTAACCCATCACATTTTACTGGTTAATAGCAGCTTGGAAAACATCCTGTAATATTTCCTTGCCTTACCCTTGAGAAATGCAGATTCATGTAATAGGTGACAAGATATTCAAGGACACTGGAATAAAAAATAACCAGTGTGTTTACTCTACACTTCTTGTTCTCATTTGTGGTAGTTTGAGCCTGGCTGGATGCCAGGTGCCCACCACACCGCTTTACCCCCCACCTCCCGAGAAGCAAGCCAGGGAAGGGGAGAAAATAAGATGGGAATCTCGTGGGTTGAGATAAAAGCAGTTTAATAAGTAAATAAGCAGCAAAGCCGCGCGCGCGGGAAGCAAAGCAGAAGCAGATAAGCTGTTACTCTCTACTTCCCATCAGCAGCGATGTCCGGCCACCTCCCGAGAAGCAGGGCTTCAGTACGCGTAGCGGTTGCTTTGGGAAGGCCAGAAATGAATCTCGCCTCCCCTTCCTGCTCCTTTCCCCCAGTTTATATTCCTGAGCTGACGTCATATGGTATGGAATATCTCCTTGGTCAGCCTGGGTCAGCTGTCCTGGCCATAGTCCCTCCCAAGATCATGCCCACTCACAGCTATTGGTGAAGGTGGGGGAAGGAATGCTGGAGGGACAGCCCCGATGTTGTGCAAGCGGTAGTCATAATATTGATATCAACAGTAAGCACAGCACTGCAGGAGCTGCTGTGGAAAAATCACTACCGTCCCAGACCCACTACATCATTACTTTTAATTTTGCTTAGCTTTAGGCTTGGTTTTTTTTGTTTGTGGGTTTTTTGTTTTGTTTTTTTGACAGAGGTGTGTTTTTTGTGGGTTTTTTCAAAGATTACAAAACCATCAAGTTAGCTCACAGAGATTCAGATGAATGGAGTGTTTTTCTAGTGTCAAATCCACTATGACAGAACAACCTGACAGAGAACACAGAGGGCAGTTCAAAACATTTAAACATAAGAACAACGAGCATGGTTTTAATTACAAAGCTCTGAAGAAAAACAACATTCTTTGTGCCTAAAACACAGAAATAGAAGTAAATGTGTATTTTTTCTGTAGTTCATAGGTGTACTAATCAATGAACTTTTATTACATTAGCCCTGCTTTGGTTGGTTATCTAGTAACTGCAAAGTCTAACTGCACAAAATGTTGAGTTCATTTAAGGAATTTCCAACAATTTGATGGGAAGCAGCTCTAGATACCCCCAGTGCAGTGATCCATGCATCTGTGATGGCATGGAAAGGCTAGTTTGAGAAGTCTTTTTGGTTCATCATGTTTGACAGGGAGCATATACTCTTTTTGACCCTTAGCCATACAGAAAGACTGGGCTTATTTCTAGAACCATACACAAGTCAGAACCTTCTGAAAAGGGGTCATTTTTCTTTTCCTCTCTGAATCTCCACTTGTCATCAAGAGTCTGAAGAATCAGAAGAAAGTGCATCTGAGGAACTCACTAACCCAAGGTTAAAAAAAGGTTTCTGCACTATCTCTGTGGAATTTAGTTATCAGAAATCTTGTCTAAAGCACTTGAGAAACTGCATTAATGAAACACTGACATTAGAAGAAAACAAAGTGATGTTCTCACAAGGGTCTAAAAATGATGTGGTACCAAATATCTGCATATTCAGTTAGAAATTAATCTGGTTTTCCACATGTTGTACCTAAATAAGAGTTATTCTGTGAGACCAGCCACAGAGGACGATAAAAAGACAACTGTTATTATTGTAAAGAGAAGGGATAGATTAATAACTACTTGGATTGAAATTGGCAGATACTGTCATTAGTATTGTCTAGGTAAACTAGACTATTCTATAATCCATCAGGTGAGGTCTGTGCATTTAATACTGGGTGATGATGCTGAAAGCATATAATACATGATGTAATTCTCTGGAAAATATTAAAGTAATTGGTGTGAAATTCTGAAAATGCAGGTGTGTGAAAAGGAGCTCTGTGGTTTAAGGATCCCCAGGGCCATGACTTATTCTTAGGAATAAGTATGAAAATGCCTGTTGTTTAACTATATATAAACTTTGGATATTTTGTATTGTCAAGCTTCTCTGAAGGCTGAACCCAGCCAAAAGGAATCACAGGTCATGAGTGGAAATTAATCTTTCTAAATACCATCCTATCAGCTTGCACCTATCATTTTTCTGCACAGCCCACTGATTCTCTTCAGCACATTTCTTGTGTAACTCAGAATTTTTACTTGAAAACTATTCACAGAAGAAAAAAATATAGGCAGACGTCACAGTGATGGGTTGTTTGGGCAAGAAGGATTGAAACACAGGATTCAAGTTACTGTTCCATAACAAAGGTTATTCTGGGATGCGATCAACTCTAAAGAATGTTGGGATGAAGAATTTGATAGAAACAAAGATGGTAATGTTCCTGCTTCTCTGGGGCATTCTGCTAGAACTAAAATATTTCTATTGATAAGCTCTGGCACTTCCAGTCTGTTTCTGTATTTAAATTTATAAGAACCAAGGATCAACATGACAAGACTGCAGCGACTGACGTTCATTCTGTCAGTGTTACAGTAGGGAATGGAATGCACAGGTTCAAAGTCAAAATATGTTTGGGGTTTGTTTTTCCCCTACAAATAAACCCTGAGGCATGCTTTCTGCAATCCAACTCACAGACACTCACCTATCAAAATCCAAGACCAAAGAACCTATTCAACTATCAAAAATTTTGAATCGAAAAGTGGCTCCAAAAAAAACCCAGAAGCAAATTCTGATCATTTTTCCTTTCATATAGTTAAGAATCTTGTGCATATTCAATAGACAAAATCCAATAATAAAACACTCTATACGTATATATGCTTGTGCATTTAATAATGCTTTATTCCCAATACTAATACTTCAGTCCTGAAATGGAGAGTTTGGTTTACAGGAAACTAAATCTCATGTAGAAAAGACAGGAAAATATGAGTGATAAATGTACTCCTTCATGAAGGTTCGGGATTGATTTGTAAATCAAATCATGAAGCCCTCTGCCTTTCTGCACTCCATATAAACTACGTCTTGATCGGGGAAGCTGGGTTAAAAGATGTGGTTATGTATTGTGTTCACATAAACTGCTGTCACCAGGAGAGGTGGTACAGGAAAAAGAGTAACAAAGGAAGAGAGATATCAGGACAAATTTCAGGACTCTACAGCACGTTAAAGAAGAAGGTCATGAGGGAAAAGAAGTATGTACAGTGCTTGTGTGTGGGAAAAGAAGGAATTAAAGAAAAAAATTAGAAAAATAAGAAACTAATCAAGTAAGGAACATAGATGAAATAAGGGACAATTGAGACAACGATGTCTCATTTCAAAGACAAACATGAGAACATGCTCCCAGTGTAAGTTAAGGGGAACTAAGAAAAAATTGCTTGAAAATTAAGCAAATGCATATGTGATGGATCAAAGTCTTAGCAAAGAGAAAATTTGATGGAAAAGAGGACGTAAAAAACAACGAAGGGAAACTGTGGAAAAGACAGGAAAGAAGTGAACTCACCAGCTGCCTAGTTACCATGCACTCTGAGGACTGCACAACGCTGATTCTGCTGCCTCTTCACATTGCTTTCTGAGGTCATCCCTCACTTCTTTATGTTAACAGCTGCAGAGGTGAAGCCCTGAAGGTGTCAGTGGAGATATAAGGGAAGAAACAACAAGCAAGCAGTGGCTGCATTGTTATTACAATGCAGTGAGGAGGCAGTTGAGCAGGGCAGCTGACACACTTGGTCATGTTTTTCCAAGTTTTGTCATTTTCTGACAAGAATTGGAACAAAATCTATCATATCTAGGGGCAAAATGGCTTACTTTGTGACAAGCTGTTTTGCGGTACCTTAACCAAACCCAGGTCTGGGAGAGAAAAAGAAATCTCTCCTTCAATTTACCATTTCCAAA
The DNA here is from genome assembly GCF_028858725.1 of Colius striatus. NCBI lineage: Eukaryota > Metazoa > Chordata > Aves > Coliiformes > Coliidae > Colius > Colius striatus. The sequence continues at coordinate 91,333,739 of NC_084762.1, read as the reverse complement.
AAGATATTAATAACTAGAACCTAGAAAGTAATCACACCTTGCAGTTGTGAGGTTTGTTATTGAGTTTTGGGTTTGTTTGAAGGGGTTTTTGTTCTTGGTTTTTGTTTTTTTTTCATTCTGCCAATTAATTCTAACCTGTTCACTCATGGGTTTGGATTTACATAATTTGTTCAAGGAATATTGACAAAGGTTTTTATAGGTACTTTACTACCAAACTAATCTAATTAACACCTCCATTAATGCTGAGTTATGTTGCTATTTAAATAACTCTTCACTTTAAACCTTGACAGATGAGACTATTTATTATTCTCCGGCTCATGGCAAGACATACACACAGCTGAATTGCCTTTCTTGGATTTTGACAGATAATAAAACTAGAATATGCAAAACCCAGAGGAAAGAAATAAGCTAGAAATAGATGAAGGAAGGATAATCCTGGATGGAGAATGAAATGCAAATAACTGTCACAGAAGGCACATTTTATTGAGAGGTTTTGATGTTAATTTATGATGCCATATTTAAGATGCTAGATCATACGTTTGCAGCTCTACAGACCCTTTACATCATGGTTCAAGCTCTCGTCTTGTGCTTATATCTCCAGCTTTAAAATGGAAACAATATTTTCCTTTCTGTCAGGATAAATTGATGAATACTTAATTACCCACTGTTAAGGGAGCCTGATGGCTGAAAACAAGACACTGACACTTGTTAATTAGACCTCTGTGATTAGGGCTCTGATATCAAGATGAGTTACATCAGGCAAATCACCTTATTTTAAAATAGATTTTTCTATAAATACAAAGGTGTTCAGAGCTACACACTCTATAAGCAAAAAAATTTGACTCTCTACTTTGTGAAATTAACTGAGAATGAATCCTTTCTCTGACCTCAGCTCACATAGAACTATGCAAATCCATCTGTCAAGAGCATCATGCCCTAAAACTCTACCAGTCTTCGCAAATCCCTGCATTTAAAAAAGTGAAATCACTTCACGTGGAAGATTCCCATTATGCATGCAGTGACTTCTTATGGCAAGTGTTCTTCACCCAAATTAGGAATGTGTATAAGAGGGCTTGACCATACTTACTTAATAATAAATATCATTTAACAAGAGCACATATTCATTATGACCTCCTTTAAAGTGATTTATTAAACATAACGTTGGAGACTTGTTTTGTTCTTAAGACTGAAAGAATTATTCAGCCCAAGGGAGTAGTCTGGTGAATAGATTAATATTCTGTCAGGTCACAGGCTGTTTACATCATGGTTGAGACTAAACCCAACTGAAGCAGGAATGGTCAAAAATCAATCTTTTGTAAAAGTTGTAAAAGCCAGGAGCTTAATAATTGTATACAAAATTATTCAAGGACTATAGAAAAGTATTTTTCTGCATAAACCTAATAAAATTCAGCATAAGCTATATGCCACTGTCTGTTCTTGGAAAAGTGCAGAGAACATATTTTATGAAGTAGTACCTTTGCTTAAACTTCAGAAGAACAAGTCCTTTCAAAAGATGAGAACAGAGTCATACGTAAGATGCATATGTAAAAGGAGGACAGGGCTATCAGCTACTGCATGCCAATGTTTCTGCAATGCTGTCTATCACGGGCATCACATTTCAAGGACAAGGATGAAAATGAAGAAAGGACACTTCTTTCAGTCACCAGTGCAAATTAAACCCAAGATGGAAATAATGATACTTTAATGATCATCTGTAATTATGTTATTATTATATCATTACAATTGTTCGAATAATTTTTAAAAAATGAATTTGCAAATCTCCATATGATTCCCAGAGGATAAAAGTGAATTCAAACTCTGAGAAAGTAGGGGAAAAAAAGTCCTCAACCTCACAATTTTAAAGAACTGGGAGTCTTGTAAAATAAAGTCATTGTTTGTGGGAAATGGGATAGCAATTTGCTTCTAGGAGCTTCCACATGACCAAGATAAGCATAAGCAAAGGCAACTGAATAGGAAATGATCCCTGGATTAAGTCAGGTTCTTGAGTAAATCCAGAGCTTTTTGGCATCTAGGTACCAGTAAAAATTTGGAGTTGCCTAAGGAGACAGTATATAAGTTTGAGGGAAGATATATACATAAATGTTTTTTGAATGTACCAAAAAGCTATCCAAAATCAAAACAGAGAGCTCTTCTGTAAAAGAACTTCAAGAGGACAAAATGAAGACAAAAAAAGGGAGGAAATGCATTTCTTAAAGTTAATATAACTTCACACAAACTCATGTGAATATGAGGAAGTTTTTCATTTCAAGATCCCATAACATTTTCTTTTCCAATGTCAGACATGGAATCTAATTCTCAGGAACTACTCATCAGATATGTGTCTTCTTGTCAGAATTGTGCAATTGTTATTATTGATGAGTAATTATATCATATCCACTCTTATACGCCTCAAAACTATCAAATATGTCAATCTTTTATGTCTTAGAAAACCATAAAATCTATGACATGAGTGTTCAGAACATCTGTTAATGTGTCAGTAACAAAACTGTTATTGACATGTTATACCACAGTGTGTGATCAGCATCTCCCCAGATCAGATCTTGAATGTCTCAAGCTGAGATTGAGACCTACAGGAGCCAAGTATCAGTTAATAATTCACAGAGGAGTGGATTGAACTTCATCTGTATCTCATGGCTGAATTGGTACACCAGCAGGCTTGTGGTCCTATGCAACAGTTCCAGCATAGGGGTGATGCCATGTTACTGAGTGTGTTGAACTTAGTAAAATTAGTAAAACAGAAAAATTAACTCTTTTTGTGGTTTAACCTCACCAGCAGCTCAGCTCCACAGGCCACTCACTCACTCAGTGGGAAGGTGAGGAGAATCAGAAGGATGAAAATGAGGAGACTCTTGGATTGAGATAAAGAAAGTTTAATGAGTCAAGCAAAAGCTTGGCACACAAGCTAAGAAAAATAAGGAATTCTTTCACCACTTCCATTGACAAGGCAGATGTCTAGTCATTTCCAGGAAAGTTTCAACCACACATAACTTGTTTGGGAAGAAAAACCCCATAACTCGAAATGTCTCCCTCTTTCTCCTTTTTATCCTAAATTTTATTACCTAGTATGTTGTCACATAATAACGATTATCTCTTTGGTCAGATACAGTCAACTGTCCCAATTGTATCACCTCTCAGTTTCTTTTGTACCCCAAGCCTATTCACTGGTGAGGTAGTGTGAAAAGCAGAAAAGGCCTTGTCAGAACTGCCCACCAACAACTAAAATGTCTCTGTGTTGTCAGCACTGTTTTCAGCACAAATTCAAAACCGAGAACCATACAAGCTGCTTTGAAGACAATTTAACCATTGCAGCCAAAACCAGTACAATCAGTATAATAATCTCTTCTATGGGACCATACCTGGCTCTACAGCCCAATTAACTACTTGTAAGCATCTTTTCTGTGTTCAGTTAGTTGTATTCTACAGTATGAACTTCCCAGAGCAGTGCCTGGAACAGTCACATTGCTCAAGATGTTAATTATCACACAGGAACACACAAGCACCTGATCAGGACAAATATGTGGGACTGGCCAAAATCTCACACTAGAGAGCTACATACATGAGTTGAATGAGTTGCTGTGGAATCATCTGAAAGTCCAGTCTATTACCTTTTCTCAAGTGACTCTATTATCTCAAATTAGTACATTTGCATCTATGCAGATGACTCAGGAGTTCATGGACCACTGTGGGAATTAATTACTAACTGGCTATACAATTTTGGGTGGAAATAATTGATCTGTTCCAGACAACAATGACACATAGAGGTGCAAGACTCGTGATATCACAAGTACTAAGGGTTCTGACAGAACTATTATCTACATAAACAGTTACAGTTCTTCATCTATGGCATCTGTTTCTTCTCCTTGTCATTGTCCTTCCCATAATCCTCCCCTTATTTTTCTTGCTCTGCCCCTCTGTCCCTGAAGTCATGGTTCCTATACTTAATTCTGTTCTTCCTATCATTTTTTTTTCTAACCTACTCATTTACTTCATCTCAGTCTAATTCATTTACCAAAGTATAGAGGTTGCTGACAAACCTAAGAATGTATTCATACACAGAGGACAAAATAGTTTTGTTAAGCTTGTTGTCATTCTGTTCTTTGTATTGATAAAAACTGTTAGCTATGATACTCCCTATATAAATCCAGGTTAGAAATTAAATATCTTTTTTAAAATCTGGCTAAAATATGGTTTTCAAAACTTGGCCCTGAACTATCTGAACTCTCAGGCTCCAACTACTTTCTTTCTCGTGTCTTGCAGCAGCTTCATGTCCTGATTGGTCTCATAAAAATGAGGGCATTGATGCTTATTGTGGTGTTAAAGTCTACCTTCTAGGATTTGGTGACCTCTTATTACTTTGACAACACCTCCTTTTCTTCTCAGCTTCTTCCATTTGTTTTCTGATATAGCTGTTCTGTTCCTTCAACATATCCACAGTTCTTTTCTCTGCCTCTGCTTATATTTATGTCTAGACAGCCTTTGGTGACAAGACTGAATGTTACTAAATTTGTAATTCAAAAGACTAGTATTCCATTTTTAACATTGCATATCATGTCTTTTTTTCTGATAAAGACTCAAACTTCTGTGACTATGCCAGACTATTTGATTTGTGATTTCAATACAAAAGTCCAGCCAATTTTCCAGTCATAATCCTATCCACTTCTTGGTTAGGCCTACTTGGCTCCATTCATCTGTGCAGATGTCAGCTTTCTAAGAGTAATTGGTCCCAGAGCCAGGTAAAAGATCCTAGCCTGGTATTTCTTTCATCCTCCATTTAAACATTAGAAAGCTAATCTCTTTGAGTTTGTTTTTCTGATTTATTCTTTGAAGGGTGTCATGTCTGATGTATGAATACTTTAAAGCATAGAAAGGAGAATCTTCCACTTCTCCAGTCATTGGGCTGTTTACTACTTATTGGAGGCACGTCTAAACAAAGCTTACATTCAAGATCATGAAAGAGTCAGCCTTGAAATATGAAAGATGAATAAACATTATTTCTGAGAAATCTTTTGGTTGTAGATTCAGACAAAACTAGTGCTTTTAACGTGTCAGGTAATTAAAGTTTGAAAAAATCCCGTCACAAATTTGCTCTGAAATTACTTGTCTTTTTTATGACAGCTGTGTGAGAAAGAAAACAAAATTCCTTCACTGAATAAACATAAAAAATGAGTAAGATCAATTTTGCAATTGTTGGAAAAATGAAGTACAAAATACCTCTTTGGCTTTAGGAACAAAGAAGGTGAGTTCACAGTGCAAGAAAGTGTCTTTTAGTATCTGACAGCTTCCAACTTGAAGCTTGGATTATTATTTCGGCTAGCTGGATTTCAGGGCACTTTATATGTTCTCCTGGGAGAAGATGAAAGAAATAGAGAGGATAAATAGTTTTATCATTTATTTAAGCTGAAGGTTGTCCCCATGAGGTGCTAATCTTATTCACTTGTCATTGTCAATCAATTTATGATGCAAGAGGAAAAGCTATGGGTGTGGGCTTTTAAATCAATGAGTAATATGTGTCTAGGAGCAGCTTTGGTTCTCTAGGAAAGTACTGTAGGTCCTTTAATATACAACACTAGCTATAGAAAGAAATGTGAAATCCTCTTTCGAGCCTGTCTCCTTTAATTATAATCTTCTCAAGGCTTTGCAAATAATGGATCTCATTTCTTACATAGTAAACCACTGAGTACAAGAAAGCTGTGTTGGCTTTCCAGTGCTCAATACAAGTAAAGCTTTCAATCTCCCTTCAGAAGCTTTGTCTCTTAACAAAAACATTTTCAAACAACGTGTTGCTATTACATCTGTTGCTGTGTAGACAGACTGCCATCTTTGACTTGAAGAGGTGGGAGAGAATATAGCCCCTACACATCCCAAGAGATTGATTGTTAAGGAATCAATAAGAGTAATGCTGCATTTTTGTGTCATTATTTTTCTCTTTGAGTTGCTTTTCCAGAACAGCTCCAAGACTTTCTGGTCAACAGCTTAAGAGCAGTTTACTGAATTTCTTGTCATGAGCTACCCCTTAAAAACATAACAATATAAAAGTGCTGCTTCAGATCAAGAGTCCATCTATATCAAATGTCTATTTCTAACTGGGCATAAGCAGACCCTGAGAAGAAAAAGAGCAGGACAGATATACTTGACTGGAGTATTCTCTTAACCTTTGTCTATTTTCTGCTCAGGACATTTCCTAAGACTAATAGAGAACACCAGCCCTCAGAAAATGTCATTTCCTCAGCCCTTTATGGCTCTGACTCATTCTATGAGATGTAACTGCATTGTTTCAGTTGTATTTAAACTCCTGTTTAATGATGAAAATGTGACTAAGAAAGTACTGTCCATGGATGTATTTTTTGGGGTTCTTCCATCCTTTGGAAGAAATTCATAGGATTTTGCCAGCCATGACTGCATTGGAGTTGGGACTTCTCCTGAACCATAAGGAATGTATTTACCATTTCTAGAGGTGTTTACCCAAATAAAACCTATTATCTGTACTGGACAGAGTGGAAGCACAGATACTGTTACAATTGGAGTACAAGATTTGAATAACATAAAATTTTGGTTGGGTTTTTTTTCCCCTTACTTTCCCTTCTCTGTAAGTACTAAGTACAAGGGAGCCGTAGTACAAAACCAAGACATCTATCACCAATGAATGATTGGAAAAAGAAACTCTTCCCATTTTTTAAAAAGGATTGTATTTCCTTTTGGTATAGATGAACTGTTTGTTTTTTTCCACTTAAATTTGATAATTTAAAAGGCATACAAAACTGAAATTGTAAAAAATCTTACACATGGGGTACAAATGTGACCTTTTCAACCTTCTAAAGCATGTAAAAGCTGTAAAAATGTCTTCACATATGTGTCAGAGAAAAAGATTTTCTATTCAGATGGTCAGAATATACTGAAAATAAAAGTCTGTAAAGATTTAATTCTTTATTAAAATATTAAGAACTCTAACAAAAGAGATTAACTGGATTTGTGTAAATAAAAGAATGCCAACTTAAACTCAAAGGCAAATTTATTCACTTGCTTTGTTTTGGATTGTCTCAACTAGATGTCTCCAAGGGAAATCTCAAAACACTGTGTAAGCTTTGGCTCTCTCCCTTTCTACAGACTTTCCATCTCTCCTGTCAGAAGCATCCACACATGAAATGGCATGAAATACATGGTTTCACATAGTGTTATAAAAATACTGGTGAGGGAATCTGCAGTAAACCCATAGCATCAGTGTACTTGTTTCCAATTAAAAACCCAACCAACCAACAAGAACAACAATAATCAAACAAACAACAAAACTAGGGCACGCAAAAGATAATATCTTTGGAGCTAATGAGGCCAAGAGGAAACAGAAGGTCAAGGGCTGTATGGTGCAGATGTAGTTAGTTTTCTCTAAAGAAACTGAGGTGGACATGAAGTCATGTCATTTGTCCACATAACCAGGGATTATTCTCTGTCTTTCATTTTGTTTAATAATAAACAGACAACAGAAGTTGTTTACAAGGTAAGGACATCCAAGTAACAGGATAGTCTGAAACCTTTCCCTTGTTTATGCCGTTAACATCTGAGTGACAACAAAATATAAGAAAACAAACATGTTTCTCTCTACTTCCCATCAGCAGTTGATATCCAACCACTTTGTGGGAAAGCAGGGTTTTGGTACATGTAGTGGTTGTTTTGGAAGACAAACATAAATCACTAATGTCCCTGCCTTCCTTCTCCTCTCCTTGAATTTATATTGCTGGGCTGATATCATATGATATGGAATATCCCTTTGGTCAGGTTGAGTCAGCTGCCTCCTCCCAGGATCTTGCCCACTCCCAGCCTACTGGTAAAGATGAGGCAAGAAATATCAGAGACATAGCCTCAATATTATGCAAGGAGTAAGCAAAACACTGCCATGCCATCAACACGTTTCTATCTAATAGAAGACAGAATGCTGTGAGGGCTGCTATGGAAAATTACAACTATCTCAGGCGCAGCACAACCCACAGCAAGGATGAGGTGAGAAGATGCCCCAGGTTTATGGTACTGCCACACACTGCCCAGAAAGGAAGGTGCAGGGACAGAGCTGTCACAGTGCCTGGCAGGAGGTCAGGAAATCCATAGATGATGGGTGAATGTAACAGTATACTTTTTAGAAACCAACAGGTCTCACTAGAAAGTCATACCTGAACTACCTAGACATCAGCCAGTTCAGATACGAACAGCAGTGTTGTACAGAGCCTACATAGCCTTGCTCAGGGAAGTATCCAAGCAGGTAGCTTGCACCATATTGTCAGAACAACACTACCAACATTAACGAGCTTATAGTCAGACTGGGAGTGTCCTCCTGTTCTGCTTCTGCACCTCTGTGAGCTTCATTCACATGTCCCTCAGACCCCATGGTATCATCAGATCTCTGTGTATCGGCAGAGCACAGGTTTCACTTCATCTTCTTTCTTTCTTCTTCCCCTCATGAACATGCAGAAAAGCAGCTGGTGGGAGAGCTGGCTATGCCACTTAACACCAGCTGAGAACTCCCTCCCTCATGCCACAGAGAATTACAGACCTTTCGTTAGGTCTCTGAGCAGTGTAGAGTGGTGAGAACAGAAAGAGGATTCTGGCATATGGCTATGTGCACTGCCTTCATGCAAGAAAAGCTTGAGCTGGAACAGCCACTGAACCCAAGGCCTCTCTGGGATCTTAGAGATCATCTGGTTGTATGAGCTTAGGACAAGCTTCTTTTGGAAGAAAAGTCAGGCAGAGACTCTCACAGGTAGGAAAAAAAGTAGTTTAAGAGAAGACTTTAAGATTTTGATCAAAATACTCAGCAGTTCTGATGTGACCTTCTCCATCCTGATCTGAAAGCTATTTACTTCCCTGCTTCAAACCTGCTGAACCTCACTCAGCATCTGTCCCTCTAAGTCCCTCTCTTCTTCCCTACTTCTTTTCTTTCCTTCCTGCTCTCTCAGAATGCATAGTTTTGGAGAAATCAGGAACAGAGAGAACATAGAGACTAAAAGAAATATAACAAAAAAAAAAAAATAAAAGAAGGTTAAAGTACACATAAAATGATAAGGGGAAAGTTAACAGAGGAAATGAGCCTCTCAGAGAAACTTTCTCTCTTAAGACCTGTACAGATGATAAGTTGTGTGGTATTTAGTTTCTTAATTCTAAGCATAATTTAAAATTATTTTATATAGACAGTTCACAGAAGACACACCATTGCTTTACATGAAAAGCACTGGGGATATTTTACTAAATCATTTTTGTTCCCATCTTTCCTATCCCTAACTCCTCCAGTGATTGAGACTCTCTTACCAGTTATCTAGTAGCTTAATTTACTGTAATTTAGTTCTGCATTGGTTTTGATGACTTAATTACTTTATAATTATTTTCGGCTGTGGGAGGAAGGTGAAGGTGAAAGAATGAGCTGCTATAAATTATTTGTTATCTAGTAAAGTTACAGTGTTACTTCAAAATCAAGGTCTTCTGCTTGGTATTGCATGGAGAGTGATAATCCAAATGGACAAGGGAGTGAAAGCTGTAGCATTATTAGCCCTATTTGGACTGAAGAGGTGATTAAAGATGAATCAATTTACTGCCTGTCAAAAAGTAAGGCTCTTTCAGAAATAATATTCCAGTCCATTCCACCAGCTCCCAACAGACTCATACTCCTTGTACTTTTATTTTCTTATAAATAATGGGTCTTGTGTTGCTGTTGAGTCTATTTAATTCACGAATAACATGAACAACAAACAGATTGAGGAATCTCTCCACTGCAACATCAAAAGTTTGCAGCCACGAGCAGAGGTATAGTATTCTGAATTTCTACTTCTGTTCCAAACTCTGGTTTTGGCAGATTTCTCATGGACAGTTTTGCTTTTTTTCTCCCCCAGATATTAAATACAGCACTGAATTACTCAATGTCAGGTTACACAGGGAAGTGGTAGAGTCAGTATCCCTGGAGATATTTAAAAGCCATGTAGATGTGACACTGAGGGACATGGTTTAGTGGTAGCCATGACAGTGCAGAGTAAATGGTTGGGCCTAATGATCTTAAAAGCCCTTTCCAATCTAATTGATTCTATGATATTATGACATTTGAAAATTTCTAGGCAATCATACCCAATCTGTTTTGGAACAAAGATTTTCATTCCAGATTACTTTGATTCACACCAGGTACTCTGAAGATTTCCGTGGTGGTTTGCACTTTACTTTCATTAGAAAATTCTTCCCCACCTGTCCTCCTCCTGTCTCCTCTGTTATTCAAAAATTCCTATTTAAAAAATCCTCCAAGCTTTAAAACTGTTATAAAAAAATTTAGCTTTCATGAAGCAAAATACAAGGGCTATGTTTCATCTAGTAGAACATAATAATTAACTGTAATGTTGTGTAGTGTGTCATTCACACATATTCTCACTGTATCAGTGTACGAACGTGTGCATCTGTATCTACGGGATGTATGACATGGTTATAAACACACACATATACAAGGTTGGAAAATACAGATTAATCTGTGTGTTAGATATTAGTGTGTGCACATGCACATACACAAACACTTTCCAACAGATAGCATAATATTGTGATTTTTGGCTCATTTGAATCTAAGAAAATCAAAAAGTGTGTTAAAAAAACCCCAAAGGTAAAGCTCCAGGCATCAGGCTTTCAGCCAATGATACAGATTGCAGGGTGACAGCATAATACATTTAGCCCTAATCTAACACATCACCCCATTGTAATTAAAATCCAGCACATTTTGTGCAAGGTCACATTTATTTTTATTGACCACTGTGATGCTGGAATAAGATTTATGAAGATGATTTGAAATGTCTCAAGTGCTAAAGCAAATAGATGTAAAATATTTCCCATTCGAATAGCAGCTGGGTAATTGTTCTTTTCTTCTGTGATTTCTGTAGAAGCCTCTCTTTGTCTGATGTCTGCAGTATACCAGCAGAAACTCTGTGTCATTATCAGTAACTTTAAGGTTTTTGAAATGTTAACTGTTAAGTCAGGCTAAAATAGTGGGTTTGGTGAGGGGCAGAGTGTCTTTTTGTTGTTTTTTTTTTCATATCTAGCTGAATATGGTGGATATTCTAACAACTTCAGGACAGAAACACAAAACAATTTTTCTCTTGCCTTCTGATGTTATTCCTTTGAGTTCTTTACTAAATTGAGCATGGATATGAACTTTCTTTTTCCATTCCTAAAGCAGATGGAGTGGGTATGCTATGAGTTGGTTAGTATCAAGACTGGAATTGAGTACTACCAATGCTGGCTTTGTGCAAGACTAGTATTTGGAAACTACAAATACTAGTATTAGTATTTGAAGTAATTTCTAGGTGTGTAAGTCTTAAAGAAGCAAAGCAGCAATGTTGAACATCTTTTCATGAAACTGTAATATTACTTTTAGCTCTGAAACAGTTGTGAGTAACTTGCACCATCTCAATCTGTTTCTGTTGATGGAAACAACCAGATTATTATTGTAGTTTTGTCACTTCCTCTTTTATTATGGTTACATCCTCAGCAACAGAAGAGGAAACAAAAAGAAGCAGCTGATTTTCTAGCAACTATCCAACTTCTTGAATAAATTAATATTCTGATTATACTGATTGTCAGTATAGAATTGGGCAGGGGATGAGTTTTAACTCTCAGTATAAATATACTGGAGTGCAAAATATTGGTCAAGCAAATTTCTATGACTTTAGGCAGTAAAAATAGACTGCAGTTTGAGATGATGTTATATAAACATAGCTTTCTACATATTAATGCCTGCAGATATTTCTGGCTATTTTCTAAGTGAGTCTAATGAATGTTTAAGCTTTCATTGTAGTCAGTAGAGCTCTAGACAATATGGTCAGTGGTTCTTTGACACTCAGTCAGTTTCTCTTAAAATAGATACCTACCTTTGATCAGCTAAGTATCTATCTAGATTATGTTGGTTACAGAGGCTGTGGTTTAGACAAATCATTCCATCTCTGTTGCCTAGGCCTAGGTGTCTAGTGTCATTTTGTTAAAGGTCAATGTTCTACTTGGTTTCCAGATCTCTGAGAAAATGAGGCCATGTGAACCAGAAGTTCCAGAAATGCACACCAAAGGATCTAGTTACTTTGCTAATCCCAGTTAACTCACAGTAGCTGAGTTTTGAAAACTTCCATTTGCTGGCCATTAAGCAGCAAGAGAGGTCAAGGAAAGGAATGAAATATAACAAAACAAAACAATCTTCCATTGCTAAACTATCTTATTCTAAGGCTAAGAGTTTCAGTTAGGCAGTTAAATTCTGGTAAATTAAGGCAATGAGGATATCAGTAGTGCTCAATGTGGTGGATTGTATGCTGAAGTCATAGAGAATGAAGCTTTAACATTATGTGCAAAATCAGTGAAAGTGTAATTTCTAAGGCATAAGGGTGAAATTACCCTACCTAACCCATTTTGATCATTCTGTACTATGAGGTTAAATCTTCTCATGATCTCTGCTTGTTCACATCTTACCTGTTTCAAGCACAGATAAATCTTGCAGATGACCCAACACACTATTCAAATTTATCTTAGAGTTGCTCAAAAAGGTTTCTAATGCTTGTTAAAGTATATCCAAGTCCTTTATTTGTCTTTAATGCCTTCCCTGTACTATTTTGTGAAATATACTAATATTTATTTCCTTTTCACCCCATGAGGAACTAAACCAACAGAAGGAAAAAAAAATGAAAGAATATGGAAACAGAGCTCCCATTTATCTGAAAAACTTCCATTAATCATTTCCCTCTGTTTTTAAAAGATGTCATGTATGCATTGAAAAAAAAGATTTACTGTAATTTAAATCACATAATCTGATTTTTTCATGACCTTACCACAGACAGCCTTACAAGGGCTCTGGATATGTGAGATATGATCTATGGATGTATTCAGTAGTGTAGATGAGATTTCCTAGACCAATGATTAATGTTGGGTTCAGATTGTCCATTGAATATCCTCTACTATGACATGAACACTATATTCTGAAGTCCAGAACAATCCTGTAAATGTACAATTATAGCAGCACTTGGTATGACAGCACTGAAGGGAGCTGCTAGCTGTAATTAATTACCATTTGTTTTAATGGAGTTATGGTGTAGTTAAAATAACGGGAAAAGATTAGTTTAGGACTTCAAAACAAAATCCTGTATTGAAATGTAAGCTCAAGCCAATAACTATCAATAATGAACAGAATTGAAATAATAGATTGAAATTCTCATGAATTCTGAGAATTAATGTTTGGACCTGAACCCAATACAAATATCAGATGCTTGAGCTGCCTGAATTCTGTCTCCACCGCAGACAAAAACCAAAACTCAGTCCTACTTTTTTAATAGATTTTCAGAATTTTTTCTTCAAGACACAGGAGATGTCCAATCTCATTCCTACTTCCACCTCTCTCTGGGGCCTGCCAACAGTGGCAGTACTCATGTTTCCTGAGGGCCTCTCACCACCGTGCTCATCCTTTTATCTGTTCTGTCACGCTCTAAGGAATATCATCAGTGAAGGGTTTTACAGGCTGTCAGATGAAAGAGTTTGTCCAGAGCAACTCTCTGGAGATACAAGTTCATTGTCCTGACTTTCAGTATTCATCTGAACTGCGGTACTACTTTTCCTTAACAGAAGGTCCTTTCTTCTTTCAGAGATTTACATAAACATAGAATCATAGAATATTTTGACTTGGAAGAAACCTTTAAAAGTGGCCTGATTCAGCCCTTCTGTATGTCTAAATACGCAGGTTCCCCTTTTTGCTTCATAACATCCTGTTTGAATTAATATATTAAACCTCCAATAATGAGATTCATGGATGCATATTTACAGTTTTGTTTGTTGTATCACTCAAAAGCCTCTTTTTTTGCATTTCTGTTCTTGTGTCAGCTTTCTCTTTACATACCTTCCTGCTCAGCATCTAAATCCTTTCATTTTGCATACATTTTCTCACTCAGGTGTAGCTCTTCCTCCAGAAGCCAAGACATGAACTTTTTCTCCTCAAATGCAGATCAGTTTCAACTGACAAGGGGGTGGACATCAGAAACCTCTTTGCCCCTGGGTGCAGGACATTGAACAGGTTCTATCATAAGAAGCTGATTGTGTTTCTAGTTTGGAAGTTTTATGACTTCCTGTTGATAGAGAAAGATAGTAAGTTTATATTTAAGAATTATACTACTATATCCCTGAACTTTACATCCCTAGAATCATTGAATCAGAAACATGGTCCCTAAATCTTGGAGCTACTCTAATGTGACCTGGACTTCTAGGAGGAATCTGCAATTTAGACAGCATCCAAGTCCACAAACTCATCTAAAATAAAGCTTTACTCTAGAAAGCAGATATTGCCCAGAGTCTATTCTCCACAAGGCTTAGACTGGTTCCAATTAATTATTGTAGTTTTATGGTCAGAATGGCATTTGGATATCTGGACTGCTGTATGTCTCAAGTCATGTTGTGTCTCTGAAATATATTATGCTGTTGTAATTAAAACCTGATGATTCACAAATGCTGATTTAAAGACATCAAGGTACGCAAATCCTGCAACTTGTTTGGGTTAATCAGCTAAATAATCTTTCAAAGGTGGTCCTCTGGTCTAACTCTAAAGCCACTTGTCAAAGACTATGTCTAATTGGCTTTTGGTATCTCCAACAAGGGAGAATCCATGATATCTCTGAGCAACCTGTGCCAGTACTTGGTCATCCTCATAGCAAAAACATGTTTCTTAATATCCAAATGATCCTCCTGTGTTTCAATTTGTGTTCATTGCTTCTGATCCTTTTACTGGGCACCACTGAAAATTCATATCATGGCTCCATCTTCCTTCACATACTTTTATTCACTGATAAGATCCCACCTGAACCTACTCTTTATTAGACTGAACAGTTCTAGCTCTCTCAGTCTTTCCTCAGAGATGCTCTAGATCCTTCATCATCTCCCTGACACTTGACTAGAGTCTCACCAGTATATTTATATGCAATTGCACAATTATGTGTATAAATTTGTAGTTACAGTGTAGTACTTTACTAGATCTGCTAGAAATTAAACATCTAGTGCCATGAGGAGAATCTTAGAATCACAGAATGGTAGGGATTGGAAGGGACATTTAGAGATCATCTAGAACAACCCTCAGATCATCTAGTCCTACTCTTAATATCTCTCTTGTACCAGGGAGCCCAGAACAGTACCCCAAGAGTGGCCTCATCAATGCTGAATAAAGAGAAAGGATAACTATCCTAGAATTATTGACAACACTATGTGGTTTGTTATTGCATACTCCCTAATGCCATTCTGTACAAATGAAGCCTCACAGCACAAGAAAAATCTCTGCAGTTGACTGAGCCACAAGAAACCAATTTCATTAACAGTGGGAATATTCTGAAAAGCTTTCTGCTTGAATTAGTTTTAAATGGACCTGATTTTGATAGTTCATCACATTTCCTGTTGAATCCAAGATGATAATTTTATTTGGATTTTTTTTGGGGGGATGTTACATATTTGTTTGATTTGGTCAGCATAGATCATTCCAAATACTGTATTCTTCAAGGAAATCTGATGATATTTTTTGAAAACACAAAATACTTGATACAATTTTCATCTTTCTTCTAATTATGTAGTTGTTAAAACATTATTTAAAATGCAGAGGAGAACATGGTGAAAAAGGGAAAATAACTGCGACTATTATTCATGAAAAATGTCAATTTTTGAATCAGATCTTCTTTCTAACAAAATCATTTTTGCATGAAAATTGATGTCTGTTTTTCCCATTATTGCAGTATAGTTATTTACTCTTTATGGATTATAAATGATGAATTGCATTAGGGATAACATAAAAAACCTATAAATAGTTATCTGAATATCCTCTCACTTTAGAAGACGTTGTTACTGAAATCCATTTCTATTTTTCCTTTTTCAAGGTTTAGTACTTTTTTGTAATTTTTCCAATGATTTCTCAAAGAAAAAAAAATACTCTTGTTAATTGAGTGATAAAAGGCTTATAGTCATAACAGTTTTCTCATGTTGAAATTTTTAACACAACAGGTTACATTATTGTAGTCTGATCTACACAAACATATCGCTGTCTTATCTCCATCTGTGACTAGTAGGTTTTATGTCTGATATTGTAGATTCTTTTAATTTCTTCATTCCTTAAGTCAGATAACGGTAACTCTTTCTCCTTTCCTTTCCTTTCCTTTCCTTTCCTTTCCTTTCCTTTCCTTTCCTTTCCTTTCCTTTCCTTTCCTTTCCTTTCCTTTCCTTTCCTTTCCTTTCCTTTCCTTTCCTTTCCTTTCCTTTCCTTTCCTTTCCTTTCCTTTCCCTTTCCCTTTCCCTTTCCCTTTCCCCTTCCCTTTCCCTTTCCCTTTCCCTTTCACTTTCACTTTCACTTTCCCTTTCTCCTTTCCTTTTTCTTTTCCTTTCCTTTTTCTTTTCCTTTCTTTTTTTATTCTTCTTTTCCTTTCCTTTTTATGCTGACACAATCTTACATTGAACTTCTTTTCCAATCTGAATGATCCATATTCCCAACCTGCTGCTTTCCTACTCTCTGAGTCTATTGTGGGAATATTTAAAATCAAATTCTTTATTCTCCAGTGTTTTAAATATTGTCTTCTCAGTTTCATCTCATGTAAACAAGTGAGAACTCCACTAACACCATACATAATAAATTGCACAGAAATGATCAGATAGACAGTAAATTTTTTTACAGGATGTATTGATATCTTGTTTTTGTCTAAAATATGTTTGGAGTTTAGATATAATATGGTTCTTTTAGAGTGTATTATAGTTTTATTAGAATAGAAGGAATTTCTTGTAATTAAAATTGTTGTGTTTGGGTTTTTTTTCCCCCCATAAATTGATGGCAGTAGTAAAAAAAGGCTATGAATTTCTCCTTCTTGCTCTTTCCCTCTTTCTGTTCATCTGATGTTTCCTTGAGTTCTGCTACTACAATCACTTGCTTGGTTGCCATGTGAAGAGTATCTGAAAGTTACTATGAGTTAAACAACAGTGTCATTGAGGAAAAATGAGTGCTAATATCATAGATCACAAGCAAACCCAGTAGTGAGGAGGGAGGGAATGAGAGGATCCAGGGAAAATGAATAGTGAGTCTGGAACTCTTGGTGGACAGAGGACAAGGACTTCCTAAAGATTATGGAAAAAATAGCACACTGAGGAGCTGTGCTCTCCAGGCTACAATGGGCTTTGGTTTTGACAAGAAAGTGCTAGATGATCCTGTGGATTTCCAATTTTTTCATATTGGTCAACGAACCAATGACAGAGGATGAGTTCTTCAGGATCTTAATTGTCATTTCTCTTAAAGGCTGAGCAGAAGGTTGCTAATGTTTCTAATTGACCCATTGAGATTTCTTCATGAGCTTTGAAAAGTCTCACAGAGTATTTACTTATGTTTTGGTGTTGGTTTTTTCTTCCCTGTTGTTTTTGTGGTTACATGAATACTCTAAAAGTGTGGGTTTATTTATATGCCTCTTGTAGCTGAAAGCAGAACATATCCTGCATGTAAATGATGTAAAATATTTTCCTACTGCTGCAGAGTCAGAAACTGTAATTTGAAAGTGTGAACTATCCTAGTAGTTTTCATGGGCAATAACCAGGTGTTAGGGATAATGTTATTTTCCATTAGCTTGCTTATCAAAGTAAGTAAGGAAGGAAAGAGGTAGGCTTTGATGTGAATTTTGGAGTTCACTTCCCAATGGAAGTCAGTTCTAGTCTAAACATGAGTAAAATTTAGAACATCAATTCAACAGATGTGAATTTGTATATTGATTAGGACAGAGACAATAACCAACCATATATACATGGCATATGCTACCAATTCTAAGAAAAGCTGTAGAGACAGAAGTTCAAGTGGAGCAAGCTCAGCACAATATTTGAGGCAGTGATATTTATACCAACTTGTTTACGACTTACAGCGCTAGAGAATTATCTAATCTCCATCTGTTTATGTCAGAAACAGAAGAACAGAAATAGCAGAGTACCAGACATGCAAACCACTTATACTGGCATCCGTATGTCACTCTTGAAAAAAGAAGCATCAAAAGTGTAGAACACACACGTATCCTAGCACAGCTATAGAGGAAACAAACACCTAAAAAAGATCCGCTATTCATGTCTTAAAATAAGGTTAAAACATGTCAAAAGTTTAAGTGGGCACTTAATTTAATTGTCCAAGAATAACAGTTCGTTATGAACTATGGACAGAATGGTAAAAGGCTCAATCCTTTAGGCAGAGGAAGTAAAAACATAGGTGAAACAATATTATATATGTATCAGTAGAGGAAGAAAAACTGTTCAGGGAGCCACATTTTCTCAAAGTAAAGAAATGAAATATTTAAAACAAGCCAATATTGAGAAAGAAATATGTTTGATCTTGTTATCCTAATTGACATTCTACTTTTAAAAATTAAGGAGTTTTTTTTTACCTACATGCAGGTAGTTACAGAGATATACTTTTCACATATATAAGGTCTCTTTGCAATGTGCTGTCAGAGTGATGGAATATTACCTTGGTATAGATGTAGTCTACAGTGCTAATAGATGTCAGGCTACCAGTACTGTGTTCATATATGTGCAATATCCTGGTCTCAGCACTTTCCTCTTGTTTCAGTGAAGGAAAAAGTTTAATTACGAAAGCATTAATTCCATTGTTTAAATTGAACTCATGTCAAGAAAACAAAATCAATCAGCAATTACAACTGACTTGTGTTTCCTGTATAGTGTTTTAGACCAGAAAATTATTTGGGGACTAAATAATCCCTTGTTTGGAAAGAAAGTGGATTCCCAGGTTCATCATAAGAATATATAAAGTAATTTATTCTGAATGAGACTATGTCTCTCTTTCATCATTAGATGAGATGAAATGTACACCAGTAAAATAACCTGTATGCATGTTAATAATAAGAACAAGAGCAACAGCAGCTAATAGAAAACCTTTAATCCACTAAGAATTATATAGGCCATTATAAATTATAAGTTGTATTAATCAAAATGGTTTTTAAATGGAAAAAACTGGGAATGCCAACTAAACAGCAAGCATTAAAAAATAAGAAGTTGTATCATTCAACATGCTTGCTTCTGGGGTCTGGAAGAGAACTTATGAAAGGATCATATATGCTTGCTGTTGTGATTTAAACCCAGATGGCAACTAAGAACCATGTGGTCACTTGGTCACCTCTCTGTGCCCACAATGGGATGGGGAGGAGATTGGAATACAAAGATAAAAACTCATGGATTGAGATAGGAGCAGTTTAATAGGATAACACAAGGAGAGAAGTAATAATAATAATTATTATTATTTTAATAATAATTATTTTAATATCAATTTTAATAATAATTTTGATAAATAAGTATATTAAATTATTCACAAGGCACTTGTTCACCACCCAGAACCCAATGCCCAGCCTGTTCCCAAGCTGATAACAATACCTCCTTCCCTTAGGCAACCCCTCCAGTTACATATTGATCATGACATACCACGCTATGGAATATTCTTTGGCTAGTTACAGCCTGCTGGTCTTGGCTGTGCCCACTCTCAGCTTCTTGTGAAAATTAGCTTTATCCTAGATAAACCCAGGACACCTGCCCAATCATTACACTTAATTAACTACTCACATTCTGCAATTTTTTGCAGGAGACTGGATATTGGACTAAATTAATAGGTAGAGATCCTCCACAGAACCTCAGTTTTAACAGGATGGGGCAGTTGGGTGTGTGGCACACACCTCAGTCTGAGTAGGCTGCAGAAATAAGGGGTAAGATTCATCAATCTCACCTGACTTTCAGTGCAGGCACCTGTATTTGAACTGGTTTACTGTGCTTTCGTTATCATCAGTAGAGATGTGATCAGTTAATGGAGTTTAGGACATAATTAGGACACAATTCCTGTGAACAAATGTAAACATCTGTTTAGGATGAGATAAATCACAATCTAAACTCCATTGTCTATATTACTAGAACTTCCCTGACAATGAAGAGACCCTAAAGTGACTTACTGAAATGCACATTAGAACTCACCTTTAGTCACATGAATCTTGTCATGAGCGATGCCTACTGAAGAACTGTTCCAAAATGTTCCTAATGTAGCCTGACAAGACTGAGTAGATCCCTAATGGCTGCTCTCTTTCCATCTACTAAAGACAGAGAAAGAGATCTCCCCTGTAATTTATTTACTCTGTGCTGTAGTGGAAGAGGAGATGACACTCGAGACATAAATTGGGAGAAATTACACTGTGTAGCTATCTATAGACTGGACATATGAAAATCTGATGTCAAGCCATTCCTAAAGAAGCATCATGTTTTGTTCTGTTTTGTTCTCTTCCATTCTCAGAATAGAATTAAAAAAATGTTAAGGGTTTTATCACATATATACAGCCATCTTTAGAAAATCGGTCCAGCATCATTTCTAACAGACTGATTTGCATTGTAGTATCTATGTCCATGGCATAAACAGACTGAAAATATTGCTAAGTAATTATATAATGTAGGGAGCTCTGAGATGGACTGATCCAAGGATATCTAGTAAGTAGAAGGTCAAATCCTTAGCTCAAATATATTAGCACCTTGTACCACAGTGTGAGAGATTTCAGCTATATTTGTGCTCTCATGACACTTGTACTGATCCATACCCAATATCCCTTGAGGCTTGTGTAAATTGCACTGCCTGATAACCTGGTAACAACTCAGAGTTCAGCTGAGTGTATTGAAAAACCATAGGCACAATCCCTTTAGGCCATACATTCCTATTGGATATGTATACCAGAAGAATAATTTAATCTCTGTTTTTTTCTCTCTTTTCTCTGCCCCCTGCCCCCTCCTTAATTCATGAGGTAGTAAAAGAACTCTCTTTTCAGTTGTCTTATTCACTCTTTTTTAGTGTGTCTATATTTTGAAAACTAGAAAGGCTCAGGAAGAGAATACCAATGATTGTTATATTCATTAAGGCTGAAGTTAAAAAAAACCCCACAAACTGAAACTGAGCTATGGTTGGATGTACAAGAACATAAATATCACTCAGTATTTAACCAGAGCTCATGTTGTCTGGTGTAAAAATCCATTAAGCCTCCCTCTTTAAAGGCAAGTTATTTACAGTGTTTTTCCTCCCTTAGGGGATACATTTACAAGCTCGATGCCAATAATTCTAGGCAGGAAACATTGTGATTACATCTGAAAATAGTGTTCAGCAACAGATGAATTAGCTGTCCCTTTTGCTGGCAGATAATTCTATTTGTGTTCTCTTAGCTATTGTTTTAGTTAAAAAGTAATTTTTAACAGTTTATCAGGTATTAGAGGAACACAATATCATAGAGATATAATAACTTTGTCTGGATAGGATTTCTAGATGTTATGTGGGTCAACCTGCATCTTGAAGGCAGTTCAGTTTCAAAGTTAGATCCACAGATATTCAAACATCAGAGCTCCAGGGGTTCTGTGCATCTGTTAAAGATCCATAACTGTCTTCAAGTCAAATCACAGTTTCAAGACTCATTTACATAAAATTGTTTTTGGTTTGATATCCAATCAACCTTCACTGAAGGCTGTAGAGAACTGATTGCAAATGATACTGCTACTGCGAGGTCCAGAACAACTTATACCTCTGGATCAGTCTCCCAAAGATTTTGAGTTTCCAGATTTTTTTTCTGGAATGTGTTTTTGATTTTTATTTAACAAAAAAGAATGTTTTATCACAAACCCTAAATGACAGCCTGTGAGTATCTAGAGTGAGTATTGCTTGGAGTCCTGAGAGCACATTTCTCTATTAAATTTGAGTTTGATATTATTCTTTGCATGCAAAGTTTAAGGATGAAATAACGATTCCTAAGATGCCTCTAAACACAATCAGTTTATGATATTCTCACTCCTAATGCAAAACACACATCTAGGCAGCCTGGGAATCATTGGAGACCAACTACATGATTTCAGCCGTTTTCATTATCCTTATATTCAGTTTCCAAGTGTGCCACAGGTACATTTTCCAATAAACCTAGTATGAAGGCATACTATGAGTATTTTGAGCTGATACAAGAGCAGAATGTCACCTCTCCTTTTGTAGGCCTTGATGCTGAGTAGTCATTCCCAAAATGCAGGTTAGGTTGTGATAGAAACTAATAGATCAATGGTATATGAGGATGTATTGGGTTTATATGGCAAGATTTCATCAGTGCTAGGAGTTTCTGTGAGAAGTGATCAGGAGCTGCCTATATATTGGACACAGCTGGTCCCAGATGGCTCCAAAATGGACCCACCACTGGCCGAAGCCTACTTCAGCAGCAAAGCTGGTGGTGCCTCTGTGATAACATATTTTAAAAAGTGTAAAAAATGCTGTGTGACAGCTCTGAGGTAGAGGAGTGAGAAAAAAAGAGACAACTCTGCTTTTCATCTTACTTTCTCTTGCAGTCTTGTTGAGGGAGAGCAGTGAAAGAATGGCTAGGTGGGCATCTGGCTGCCAGCCAAGGTCAAACCCATCACAGGGACTATGAAATCAACTTCAAGAACAGACAGTGGACCACTGGCATAGATTGATGTGATACTCTTCCTGCTGACTATCTTCAGAATAAGTCCCTTACTGACCTCAAAAATAGTATGACAAAAATTTCATAAAACCACAGTCCTTTTGAAGACTCCATTACCAGTCCCATCACCTCAGCTGGTTCCAGGTAGTGTGATTTCAAAAGGCTATCATCCCTAGCTGTTGGATACTAGCTCTGTGCTTTAGATACAGGAAATGGCAACGTGCAAGATTTGAACTCATTTTGATATATAGTGAAAAAATTAATATAAAAAAGACACCACTGAAATTCAATTTAAATTAGTTTGTTGGGGATAAATTGAAAATTTGTTTCTTCAGCCTTTACACTTTTCTAGAAGTCAGGGTGAAGGAATCCACACTTTCAAGAAGTAGAATATCTTTTTGAAAAATTCCATTTACAAATACAAATTCTGTGTAAGTATCATGCAAAATTCTTACTTCATTCCTGTCTTAAGTCCTCATGTTTGCAGTGACAGCATATCTGCCAGTAAGAATAAAAAGAAATTATTTCTAACTGTGGAGGAATTACTTACAAATATATAAAGGAAATAGCTATTTTCTGCAATTACATAGTAAAAATACAATACCTCAAACCCTTTGCTCATCTGAGAATACCTTACTCATTGGACTAGTCTTCCTGATTTACACAGTGTCACAGCATGAGCAAGGAAGACAGAGGAGAGAGCTTTTGTAGGATCAGGCCCTCAAGTGACCCTGGTGATTGCCTTCTCCTTTGGCAGTAAACTTTTGTGTAAAATAAATTGCCCAATCTACAATTTGTCCCTACAGTGTTCCACTGTTTACAGATCATTTACAAAACTCTTGTGAGCACCTTGCTAAAAGTACTTTGAAATATCAAAACGGACATTATTTGTGTAATGAGGTTTGGGGTTTAATAGCTTCATTCACACATGAGGAATTGCAGGCTTTTCCTGATAGACATCTATTAAACAAAATGGTTTGCAACCTCTGCTTGAGGGGAGAAAACCCTTTGTGTTACCTCTCTGGCCTGAGATTAAATAGGGCTTATGCCTGAGCAGGAGCTTTTTGTAGTAAGAAAAAGCAGTATGTTTTCATTACACTTTTGTTGGGGTGATGACTGAAGTAAGAAATAATTCATGCTGCTGCCAAAAGATGAAAGAAGTTATGAGAAATGTTTCAACAACATGAGACCCTGACTTCTGAAAATATACACCTAGGCTCAATTTTGAACTTTATTAATATTCTTAAAGTTGCAGGTGGGTGTCCAGGAGCAATTTCTGATATCCCACCTTTTCCATCCTCTCAGTAGTCACAGAAATTTCAGTATTAGGCTGACTGTGCCACCAATGATACTCTTTGAGATGGGGTGAGCAAAGCTGTGTCTTTCAGTTACAGCAAGGTAAACACCTTCACTATGTCTATTCTAGTTAGTTAAATAGCCTGAAATAATATTAATGGATTCTGGACCTTCATTCCACCTACAATGAAATTGTGATAAACTTTGGCATGATTTTATTATGGGCTAGCTGGTACATTTTAGATCTTAAGTAGAAGCTTGAGATCATTCCTAGCAGGCAGTTTGGATGAGGCTGCTCTGGTAGAACTACTAAGAGATTTTAATGACAGACATGATAGTGTTTCACTCAGATTTAGTGCTACAGGACAATTCTGATCAAATTTAATTTAAATCATTGTCTGATGGCTTGCTGCCCTGGTTTACCATATAAATGCTTGGTACTGACTTTTTTTACCATACCTTAAGAGACTATTGACCTGATTCAGTTGTCCACCCCAGAGTATTTACTCTAATTTGAGATGTGTTAGAGTATCATGAATGGCTTCCTCTTTCCAGAAGGGCATAGGTTCTCTTGCCAGTCCCATGTAAAAGTTTCTGATAGCTTCAGACATCTCAGATGGTGTCAGACATTTCTGTATGGAAAAATTAATTTCAACTAATGAAAACTCATGAACTTAACTAACTAGAATATAAATTTACAGCTTGGCTCACAATTTAAATATATGAAGGTATTGTCATAGAATCATAGATTCATAGAATGGTCGGGGTTGCAAGGGACCTTTAGAGATCATCTAGTCCAACCCCCCTGCAGAATCAGGTGCACCTAGATCATGTCGCATAGGAACATGTCCAGATGGGTCTTGAAGACCTCCAAGGTCCTTCAATTATGATCTGCTTTGCTCTGGTTTATTTTCCCTCAACTCAGATGCCATTGCAGAAAGGAACAAGTCCAATGACACATCTCCCTAGCTCCTTAACTCTTAAATGTATATGACATTTCATATGAGTTTACAATACCAATATTTAGGCATCTGCCTACGTTTATATGCCTGTGCAATACACATATTGCTCTGAAGCTAAATTCTACCCTCACTGACTGTTAATCAGAGAGTTTGTCCTGAAGGAGACACTAAAAAATTATTGCAGTGAACAGATATGATTGTGTCCATACTAATAAATTAAAAACTGCCAGGTCAATGGCGTGAGTCAACTAGCACTTTATCAAGTAGTGCCTGGGGACAGTCAGGAGTTAGTCAAGATCATGGACTACTGCAATTAGGTACTTAGGACAGGGCCCTACTGTTTTGAGTAATAGAACTGTTTTGTAGTGGTTTAGAGTGAAAGCTGCTATGCTAAATGATCTCAGTGACAGAGCACGTACTTCTGCTTTATTTAGTTTGGTTGTTTTCTGTGTGAACAGTTAAGTTGCAGTTTTGTGTCATGGTAAAGTTATCTTGTAGCTTGGTCTTTCTTTACCACAGGATGATCTCATTGCTTTTCAGGCCTCTGAGTGACTTTCATTTTACTCTCTTCCTTCACATCAGTACTGGGGCTTGTTTGACCTCTCAAAGAAGCATTTCAGAGAAAGCTGTACGTATTTCTAGTACATTTATTTTATGGGTCACCTGAGTGTTTCATGCCCACTGGGATGACACTTATGCAAGTGTTTTCACAAAGTAAACAGCCCATGGGTGCATTGGACTGCCTGCAGAGTTGTCAAGGGGAATAGGATGCAGCAGTACTGTCTCTTTGGACTTGCTGTAAGGATTATGTGACATGTGATATATTCATGAGTAGATATGCCTTTGGTCTCACCTCATTGAGCCTGATCAACTGCTTCTCACTAGATGTAGAGAGCCAGGGAATAATGTTGCCTGTTTGATGGTGCTGGGTCTGACCATCTCTGACTACATGATGGAAGGTTGTAAGGGAAACAAGAGACCTACACACCCACCTACACACCTACACTCCCCAGCCCTCCTAAAGGTAGGGGTAATACGACAGTCTTACCCTACACACATTGCCAGGCCTTGTTTGGACTCTGGATCTATCTTGGGAGCACCTTTTATGAGGGCACTCTTAATAGAAACTGTTACAGTTTTTCTACTATGAATTTTCTTACCAGGGACAAGATTATGCCCCTGTATTCAGCACTGATGAAGCTGTACCTCAAGTACTGTGTTTGGTTTTGGGTCTGTCATTACAAGAAAGACATTGAGGTGTTGTAGTGTGTCCAGAGATGGGCAATAAAGTTGGTAAGGGGTCTGGAGAATAGGTCTCATGAAGAACAACTGAGACAGCTGGGGCTATTTAGTCTGGAGAAAAAGAGGCTGAGGGGAAACAAGATTACTCTCTACAACTATATGAAAGGAGATTGTAGTGAGGTGAGAGTGTCTCTTCTCCCAGGTCACAAGTGATAGGACAAGAAGAAATGAACTCAAGTTGTACCAGGATAGATTTCAATTCAATATTAGGAAGAAATTTTCCACTAAGAGGTTTGTTAAATGCTGGCACAGTATGCCCAGGAAGGTGATGGAGTCATTATCCCTGAAGATATTTAGAAGATACATAGGTGATGTGCTGAAGGATATGTTTTAGCAATGGGCTTGACAGTGTAAGGTTGCTGGTTTGTCTTGATCTTAAAGGTATTTTCGAATCAAAAGGATTCTATGATTCTTTAAATATTAGGGTCAGAATCTATCCAGTGACACAGAACATATTCTGGAAGGGGAAAGCAGACATCACAACAACTAAGCACCTTTCTGGGGCTTTGCAAATTGTCCTTTAGGGTTTTTACCCCAAGGACCAGTTCTGTTCTGTAATATCACTTCAGCTGTTGCAGTTTCCCTCAACTGTAGCTAGTAGTCTGGAAGGATACAGGCTGAACATGAATGTTCTGCTCTCTGCTCATTCTAGGTGTCTCAAATACTCCACAAACTCTCAAATGACACTAGACATTTATCTGTAAGTAATTGAATGGTCTCTGTACAAAACACTTCAGGTGCTTAAAAATATATGTCTAGTATTATTTCAGATATCCTATCTGATCCAAACATGTCATTTGTAAGCTCTCCTGTAGATCCTGTGTCATAAATATCTCTAGGCAGCTATCTCAGGCATTTCAGGACATCTAAAATGTCTCTGCCTGTCTATATTTTAGAAATTTTGATTATTTTTCTACATTGAGACATTTAAATTCAGTTGTACACAATCTGGTACTGAAAGATAACATGAGGGACACAGTTACAGGTTCCAGTGGTTACGGTTCACCTGAATTATTTTAGAACTCTACGTCAGGATGTGATGAACCCAGTACTACAAATGCTGCCTTTGATTTTATATTTTTCTCACTGCAGTTGTTGAGATGGCCCTTTATTTTGACATTTAGGAAATTTCATCTCACAAGGTGTAATTATCTGACTGAATGTTGAAGTGCTTATTGCAGTATACATTTCTGTTAAGAACTCCTGCAAACACAATACCTGTCCAATTGTCCTATAGGAAATAATTCTGCAACACTGTATAAGAATGTAGACTAATGCATTGACTCATAGTAAATAAGTCCAGAGTCTGTCCAGGATTGTTTGCAATGACATAGTGGACAAGGTACATTGGGTTTTAAGACACTCCCCTTACTTGATGAACTCTTCTTTAGGGTATGCTGATTTTGGATATGTCTCGTCATACCTTTCAGGCGGTGATAGTGGTTAATCTCTCTATTGTGCATCTCTGAGAGATATCAGGACTCTGTGCCTTCTCATCTACTGTAGGCACTTCGGTATTTACTGAGAAAAAAAAAAATGACAGTTGTCTTTTATGGTAAATAATATTTCTTAACAAAAGTCTCTCTACCCTCTAGCTTGCCCCACAGCATTTAAGAAATTGATTATATAAACTTTTGATTTTTCTTGCCCGGGATTCCAGAAAAGATTGTAATTCATATCTTTTAATGCAAGCTTTTTACCTATGAATTCTATTATCATCTAATCCTCAAACTCTATCTGTCCTTTTTATTGGATTCTGGTAAGCTTCATGGTGTGCTTTTCCACTGTCTCATCCTCCATTATTCGACTTACATCATTCTTTTTTAACTGAGATAAGTTTGGAAAAAAGTTATTGAGGAAGATACAGGACAGATAGGAAAACATTAAAAATGTGTAATAGAGAAAGGTTTTATTTAAAATGTAAGTAATTTTCTAAATATCCTTTCTGTGAGCTGTCATAACACAGATATCAGTTGACATCAAGAAGAGTGTGGCCAGCAGGTCAAGGGAGGTTCTTCTCCCCCTCTACTCTGCCCTGGTGAGGCCTCATCTGGAGTCCTGTGTGCAGTTCTGGGCTCCCCAGCTCAAGAGGGACAGAGAACTTCTGGAGAAGCTGGAATAAAAAAGTTCCACTTAAATATAAGAAAAAACTATTTCACTGTGAGGGTGATGGAGACCTGGCACAGGCTGCCCAGAGGAGTTGTGGAGTCTCCTTCCTTGGAGGTCTTCAAGACCTGGCTGGACATGATTCTATGCAACCTGATCTAGATGGACCTGCTTCTGCAGAAGGGTTTGGACTAGATATCTCTAAAGGTCTCTTGCAACCCCTACCATTCTATGATACTATGATTCTATGACATGAGATAAAGACTTTCATCCAAATTCTGTATTCAACATTTATGATTGGGAGACAGCTGATTCTCTCCTGAGATTGGAAGCATAATGATCAGTGCTAGAGAAATCTCAGTTCCATAAATCTCTGTCATGAGAAAATCACAATATTCAAAAGAAAACAAAGCAATGTGCAAGAATCAGGAAGAAGTCTTTAATGAATGCATACTGAGAAGAAGAACCTTACGTTCTGCATACAATTACATCACACACCATGTTTCATACAATATCAAATACTGAAATATAACTTCAGAAAACACACAATTGTCAGTATTGCCTTCTGTTAGAAGCATCTGGAGAGAAAAAAGAAGAAAACTGGAAGAAAAGAAACTATTCAAGTACTTTATTGAGACGATTAAGATAATTTAGCAAATTGTTTCAGAATCATTAGAAAAGATCTGCTGATAAAAATGCGAGAATGTAAGCCCTCAATCACTAAAGAGTAACTTCTTCAGGTTTTTATAATGGTTAAGATTAGTCTTATATAGCAGTCCTTGCATGATATCCTATTCACCTGTATCCTTACAGCCTATAAGAAACCTCAAGAATAGAGAAGTGTTCTAGACCAATACGAAAATTCCATTTTGCAGAATTGTTTCATCTTAATAGAATCTTATAAATCAGATAAACAGGTAAATATTGTCCAAAGACAGACACACAAATGTGACAAAATTAATGTAAAGCTCTTTATTTCCACCATGTCTTCAGTCACAGACCTGAATGACATGAATTCTGTATTCCCTAAGGAAGAAATTATAATTTAACTACTTACTGTAGGACAATAAATTCTATTAAGAGGAAAAACAAAGCCTAGTTAATGAAAAAATATATATCAACTGAGATATCATGTAGACAGTTCAAATTGCTGAACAGTCTAATTTTATTCATATATGGTGTACAGTTCCTGAAATCAACATTATGACAATGAAGTATAAACTATATTGGTTTGAACAAAACCCAAAAGACTTATTTGAGATCTTAGGTTCATTGTAAATGATCCAAATCAAAATCACTTTAAATAAATTTTATTTTTCCATCTTCCAACAAGATAAAAATATTTGTTGATAATATTGAACTATGTAATTAATTATATTTTTATATAATCATCAGAATGTGGAAAAAAGGAAATTGAAAAGAGTAATTTTATTTAAAGAAAATGTTTCAAAAGTCATAAACATATGAAACCCATCAATATTTTATGCTAATAGTCTTTTATTTTGAAGCACTGTCTTGTCATGTTTTGGGAACTGTAAGTGTTCCATCTTCCAATCCAAGTTTCCATTTCTCCTGTTGAGACCAGCAGCTTCAGTTTCTTCAAAGAGGGTATATCTACCTCTATGCTTCCCATCACCTCAAGAACACAATCAATGTGTTTTAACAGGTATAATATTATAGACATGTCTATTGACCTGCTATTAACCACACACATGTGAGAAACAAAACACTGATCAATAAATTTGTCATGAATAGAAAATCTTTATTATCAGGGTATAAGAGGCATTGGATAACGGCCAGCCTTACATAGCCTTTTGTCTTTCCTTGAATGCTGCTGTCTCTGGTGTACTCTCTCTCCCTCTTTTGACAGTTTCCAGTACATGAACAGGTCATGGCACACATCTACGTTGTACTACTTTCATCAGACAAACAAAGCTTTTTGAAGATCTCCATAAGGTCATTGACTTGAGGATAAGGATTTAGCACAAGTCTTCTCCCACATCCACTCTCTCTGTGTAAAAATTTATCTGAAAATATCATTTCTGATTAACAGGCTCTGAAGAATTGGTCATAGTTAAAATAGTCTTGGGAGCTATTTCACAGAATCATAGAATCACAGAATGGTAGGAGTTGGAAGTGGCCTCTAGAGATCTAGTCCAACATCACTGAAGAAGCAGGTGCACCTAGATCAGGTCACGTAGGAACATGTCCACGTGGGGCTTGAAAATCTCCAAGAAAGGAGACTCCACAACCCTTGCTGGGCAGCCTGGGCCAGGGCTCCCTCACCTCAACAGTGAAATAGGTTCTTTTATGTTTATATGGAACTTTTTTGTGTTCCAGCTTCATCCTATTACCTCCTGTCCTGTTGCTAGATACCATAGAAAAAAAGGGATGTCCCAAAATCCCCACACTCACCAATTAGATATTTGTAAATATTAATGAGCTCCCCCTTCAGTCTCCTCCAGATTAAACAAATTCAGTTCCTGTAGCTGTTCCTCATAAGGAAGATGCTCCAGTCCCCTGATCATCTTGGTGGCCCTGTGCTGGACTCTCTCCAGCAGTTCCCTGTCCCTCTTGGCTGAGGAGCCCAGAACTGGACACAGGACTCCAGATGAGGCCTCACCAGGGCACAGTAGAGGGGGAGCAGAATCTCTCTATTTTGTACATTGCATTGAGGTGATGGACCTTGTGTGATCATGGAGGAGCACATGAGAGAGAATGAGAATTCATCTTAAGATTGTCCCCAAAATGGTAAATGTTACACTGCTTTAAGGTTTGTTTAATGGATGTTTTTGTTTTTCTGATCTAGTCTGCAATGCCTTAGATGTGTACTACTGCTAGAAGTTGTTTTAAAAACCGTGGCTATTTCAAATCATTTTGACTTTTAGACTAATCATCCAGGAATTCTTGCATACTTCAGATATACTTGGGTACTTGTGTAGTGAGGATCTTTGGAACACTGATGCTCGTTGGTAAGTCAGGTTCCCATTTGGCTTGTGTTCAATTTGGCAATTCACCTGTTAGGAGCTTCAGAAATGAAATTTTTGCCCCCCTAAATCATCCCACTTCCATGGGAGTATAGTAAGTGTCTTTCAACAGAAGTGATAGCATAGTCATATCTACTGATATACTGCTGCTAAATACATGCAGGAAATACAATTCTGGAAAATAAATTAAACTTATACAGAGATAAATGTTCTTAAAAGTATATGAAATGTGTTCATAGCTAGTCAGACTTTATCATTTTTTTCTTCTTTCCTCAAACGCTGCTATCCTTTCAACACCAGTTTTCCTTTCTTTGAACCATGTGAGTCCAGATAGGAGTAAAAAGATGTCTAATGTACAACTTTCTTCTAAGATGTTATCCTGGTTTAAATCCCTCATGAAACTACACTCTAATTTGATAAATTTTTATTGTTGGCTTTGGAAGTGAAGGAGAGAAATTCCCTTAAGATTGCTTTCATTCTATTCAGAACAATCACATGGTAATTTCATATGTTTAAGCAACTTGTTCTTTCAAATAGCACCCACCTTTAATTCAGATTAATTTTATTGAAAGTTTCTGTGTAGGCAAGCTTTCAAACTCACTTGAGTAACTATTAGGAAGATTAAGGAAATCTGGAATAAAAGACACCCAGGCAAAATTACATCCTTGAAGTTCATTTCATCACCATAAAATAGAAGATAAGAAGAAAATTGCATATGTAGATATACATATATTAACAGAGCTGCTCTTTACCCTGATGAAACACAGTAGTAGATCACAACAGAGCACACCAGAATTCTCTTCATTTAAAGCCATTGAGAAAGAGCAAAGCATCAGGAATAATGAGAGTGCTTTTACTTGATCAAGAAGACATGCTGTCAAAATGAAGACTGCAGTTAAAAAAAAAATGCTGTGGAGATTGCTTCGATATTGTTGTAATTGAACTTGTCAGGATCTGAATCAGTCATGCCAAGGAATTGAGTCATGGACATATCAATGAGAGTATCCTGTGCACTTTTTAATGGTTCCTAGCTAAAGACAAGATTCACAGTCTCTTTTGTTTGTCCATTTTTTTTAGACAGCGGTACTTTATTGTGTGGTTTTTTGAGGGTTTGGGGTTTTATTTTAAATGAATAGGACACTTCATTAAGAAAAAGTTTCTAATCTGTAGGTGAAATGGAGCAAGAAGACAGATATAGACTAGAGTAGTGGGGCTACTTCATCATGGTCTAAGAAGCTCAAATACATTTCCTCATTTTGTGTAGTGCTGAGCAGTGATTCAAATGTTGATTCTAACACCTGAACGCTTTCCAAAGTAATCTTTTGTCTCAAATGAATGGCTTCATTTATAAAGTCTGTCAGTTCTCTGTTTTCTCTAGCCTTATATTAAGCAGGAGGAAGATGGTAGCTTTAATTCCTCATCCTTTGCATTTGAATCTGTTACCCTGCTTGGTTTTTGAGGTTTTTTTTGTATGGACTTTGCAACTGTCTTCATCATGGTTTTTCTATGACAGATTGGTTTTTCTATGGAATCATCTAGTCTTCCCAGTCTGGTGTCATTAGAGAACTTGCTCGTCTCCTAATCCAGGTTGTTGATGAAGATGTTGAACAAGACTGGACCTAGAGCTGAGCCCTTTGCAACCCCACAGGCTTCCAACATGATTTGGTTCCATAGATTGTCACCCTCTGGACTCTGTCATTCAGCTAGTTATCGATCCAACTCACTGTCCACTCATCCAAACTACACTGTCTCAGCTTTTTAAAAGTAACTATATCTTTTAAAAGCAAGAGTAAATCCAGGTTGTCTCAAAGTATGTGAGGAAAGCTGTTACAGAGGGTTAGCAAGAGCTACAGAGTGATTCTGTTAAGGAATTGGTAGCTAAAATAATGGTTTAACAAAATTTCTATGATGTTTTTAACGAAGTGGAACAGACATATAAGACTACAGTGGTTAACGGGTTTTTATATTAATATGTTTGCATTTAAAATATTTAATTAATAAATTAGACATAAAATAAAATTTATTTTTATATTTGTTAACCTAGACTACATTTTCACTAGAGAAAAACTCTGTGTACAGACTTCATTTTATCCTTTATGACTAAATGAGTCCTATGAAAATCCTACATCCTCTGAAAGTTGAGTTTTCAGTGCATCACGTCATTCAGTCAAAACTACTCAACAATTTTACCCCTAATCTCTCAAGCCTCCACTTCACAGCACATTGCACAGCACAGAGGAAAAGCTTCTAACTCACATATGCACAAGTATAACCTTTAAACCAAACTTTTAATTGAATAAAATGACTGTGGGGAGCTAGTATGCACCAAATTGATCCCTCACTGAATTAATTCCACTTCATAAATAAAATTTAGTCTTAAAGGGGGATAAAAATGACAAGGGCAGTAAACCCAGATAATACCTTCAATTTAAATTCTCCTAATACCTAGCTGTTGTGTAGAAGTCAATTAGTCATCGTCAGACATATTTTCTCAAAGTATTCCCCTTGGAAAATATATTTAAAGGATAACTGTGATTGGCATGTAGCATCAACAGATGGATATTAATTTTAAAAAACAGTATTTGTAAGTGCTGTGGGAAAGACTTGATGAATACCATTTCATAATGAATTTCATCCAAAAGTAGAGTATAGAGAGAAGATCTTTGTTCAGAGTAGTCCAGAAAAGAACATTTCTATTTTATAATGAATTTCATCCAAAAGTAGAGTGTAGAGGAAAGATCTTTATTCAGAGCAGATCAGAAAAGAATGTTTCTATTTTTAAATATTAATTTACTGTTGAGAATCTATGTACACATACCCAATCCAACAGTTAAAAAATACATAATTAAGAACTTTAAGAAGTATATGTTGCCCCAGATACATTAGAAAAGTACAAATTTAATATTACTTTAATTTGAATAAATAACATCTTCAATTGTAATTTTTTTCTCTGTAACTCAGAATTAATGTCAATTTCATCCATACATTTGTGGTCCACATTGTTTTGATGCACAAATAGTAGACAGTGTCTGCATAAGGTCTCTCCCTGGGTCTCCCCCTTCTACACTTTAAGACAAAATCTTTATCAGCTACTTAGACATCTTCATCTCAGATATTCCATGTCTTAAAAATTAGGTTCCCACTGGCAGAAGGAGACAGGCTTCAATATATCATAGAATCAGAGAATCAATCATAAGATGTGATGGATTGGAAGAGATCTTTAAAGGTCATCTAGTCAAACGTTCATGTAATGAGCAGATACTCTTTCCACTAGATCGGACTGCTGATAGCCCAATCCAACTCAGCCTTGGATATTTCCAAGGATGGGCTATTCACAGTTTCTCTGGGCAACTTGTTCCAGTGTTTCATCACCTACTTCGTTATTATAGAGTCTGAATCTACTATCTTTTACTTTAAACCCATTACAACTTGTCATACTGACACACTAGAACATAGATTTTATATTAATCTCAGGCACTTTACAAGTGACTTTGTAATTCAATTTTCCCATGCAATTCAATCAGGTCCTTCCTTCTCCAGACTCTCTTGATCAGGCAGTGGGCGTGAATCTGTCACATATTTGAGGGCAGGAAGACTCTTCAGAGGGGCTTGGACAGGCTGCATCGATGGGCCAAGGCCAACTGTATGAGGTTTACCCAGGCCAAGTGCTGGGTCTGGCACTTGGTCCACAACAATCCCAGGCAATGGTAAAGGCTTCAGGCAGTATATCTGGAAAGTTGCCCAGTGAAAAAAGACCTGGGGATGTTAATTGACAGCCAACTGAATATGAGCCGGCAGTGTACCCAGATGGCCAAGAAGGCCAATGGCATCCTGGTTTGTATCAGATGATGTATCAGAACATGACCAACGGGACCAACGAAATGACTGTCCTTCTGTACTCAGCATTGATGAGGCTGCACCTTAAGTGTTGTGTTCAGTTCTGTGTTCCTCACTACAAGTGGAACTTTGAGGTACTAGAGTGTGTCCAGAGATGAGCAATGAAGCTGATAAGGCTTTGGAGCACAAGTCTGATGAGGAGTAGCTGAGAGAGCTGGGTCTGTTTAGTTTGAAGAAAAAGAGTCTGAGGAGAGACATGATCACTGTAAAACTCTCTGAAAGGAGACTGTAGCAAGGTTGGGGTCAGTCTCTTCTCCCAAGTCACAAGTGATAGGACAAGAGAAAATGGACTCAAGTTGTATCAGAGAGGTTTGATTGGAGATTAAGAAGAAATTTTTCACTGAGACGGTTGTTAAACACTGGCACAGGCTGGCCAGATGGTGGAGCCACCATCCCTGGAGATATTT
Source organism: Colius striatus (assembly GCF_028858725.1). Classification (NCBI taxonomy): domain Eukaryota; kingdom Metazoa; phylum Chordata; class Aves; order Coliiformes; family Coliidae; genus Colius; species Colius striatus. Next base: position 91,298,268 of record NC_084762.1, on the reverse strand, counting down.
AAAAGCCACATAGTTGAAATGCTGAGGGACGGGGTTTAGTGATGGGTTTGGTAATGTTGGATTATTGTTTGGACTTGATGATCTTAAAGATCTTTTCCAACCAAAATGATTTTATAATTTTCTGATTCTATGATCTGCTGACAAGATGGTACAGATAGTTCCAAGATTGTGAGAAGCAGTAGCATGACTCAACAACTGAGTGATGCATGCTAGGCTTCTTGAAAGGTGATTTTTCTCATAACAGAATGTCATCAAAGGCTTTCTCCCTTATACGTGACTGATTCATCACAGATCTGTCTGTCCCTATGGACTCTGTGCTTGTGGCCAGACATACTGGATGCCCTATACAGGTTGACAATGTCAGAGTTCACTTAAATATTTGACAAATGGGGCTCAGAGTCTCTGAAGACTAATCTAAAATACTTCACATTGAAAACTCCTGGCCATATTCAAAGCAGTAAACTGTTCTCAACTCTCTGGTTTTGTTTTTCTTAGTCATGGTTGTTATGCGACTTCATCTTTGTAAAGCATTTGTAAAACCTTGAACAAACCCCAAATTTACTACAACAAGCCCGAAAAGGAGCTTTTCCAGGCTGTTTATTATAGTTACTTTATGATTGTTCACTCACTGAAACCATGTGAGATCTAAGTTTAATTTCTTTCCCTGACTGCCTGAAACACACACATCAAGTTAGGCCTTGCTCCTCTCTAGAGGACACAAAGAAGATAGTATTTAATCCCTTAACCAAATGAAGGACACTGTAGGAAATGTCATGAGATCAGAACATACTATTTATAAAGGAATATCAAAGAACCACCATGATTAGAGCATTTCCCTTCTCTCACTCAGATGGGAAACATGATTTTGACTTTTCTTATCAGGTCTTTTTCAGTTCTAATGGGAACCTCCATAGTTAGATCAGATGTAGGCAGTAGCTATTCATTTCATTGCAATGATTCCTACTCTTTTGGATTTGCTGTCAGTTTCATCTAAAGACAGTGTGGATCCCCTCTTTCCATATAATGAATTCTGAAACTTGCTTTCCGATTAAAGTATTCTTTAGAGGAACAACAACTACAGGTCTGATTCTCTGTAATTAAAACAAGATACTGAACATAAGCTCTCACATTTTTGATGTGATGAACCACCTGTACTTCACAGCAAATTCAAATGACACAAATAGTGTTAGCAGAAGAATGATTGAAAAAGTACTGCTGGACTGCAACAATCAATCCTCAGGTATCCCTTCTGAATTGACACACTTAGTTTAGGGATCTTAACTCCTTATCTCAGGCTCAATTTCTCATTTGTGTGTGCAAAAAAGGAAATATATGTGAGCTGGGCTAAGTTATGATCTCACTTATTTGGACATAAACCTAGGACAAATCCATTGAGCTACTTTTGACCTGTATAAACAGAAGGAAATGCTGGCCGATATAGCAAAACGAAAAGAAAACAAAAGAAAAAAGTTCTTATTGTGATAGTACACTCAATACATACCTTTTAAATAACCTATAAAAATGGTTTTGCACAAAGAAAGGCCCAGAAAAAGTGTGTATATACACAAAGAAATTCAATGAAATTAAGAGAATGGATCTGTGTGCCCTGATCTAGGTGGAGCTGCTTCTGCCGGGGGCTTGGGCTAGATGGTCTCTGAAAGTCCCTTCCAACCTCTACCATTCTATAATTCTATGAGTCTATGACTTCTCAGCAAAATACTTTTAATCATATGAGTTTCCTTTGTTTAATGAACTGTTTTTTAAAAAACCCTAAAATCATATGGTATCATATGGTATATTTATTCTCAAATAAATTACAGTTTTTAAAAATTGGAAATATTTCTCTTATTTTAAAAAATGGTGAAATGTCAAATGAGAATATTCACACACTGTAATTCGTTTTAGCTGCTGAGATGCAAAGCTGACAGCTATAGATCTGGAAGCAGTCAGAGAAAAAAAAAAGTAGAGACAAATAGCAGGACAAGAAAAGCAATCAGTGGTCAGAAATAGTGAGCAGAAGTGGAAATAAAGACTCCTTAACCTTTCTGTGAATCTTCTCCTTTAATATCTATATATTTTTACTGGAATTCAGGGCAATTTGGACAACGGAATAAAGACTGAATCTGTTGCAATTTATTGGGCAGTTTCACATTCCTCTTTGATTCAGGGTAATATATGATGTGGATTTAAATATCAAAGAACCATTATAAGCATCTAATCTTCCTGATACATTGTAGAAAATATCCAATATTATACAAAATACTTTTTTTGGTAATTATTGCCATTTTTATTTCTGTGAAGTTAAATGTGGGTGTTGTCACAGAACAAATTTGACAATTATAAACAGGAAAAATACTTTTCACTTGATAAGGAACCTTGTGATATGGCTGTTTTTTCTTTTAATGGAATAGAGAATCAAGAAACATCTACTAAAATAAAGGATTTGATAAAAAATAAAATGTATCTATTTTTTTTTCCCTTTACCCAAAGAAATATTAATAATAACAATTGCATTATTCTGATCTGGGAATTTCTAACTAAAAAATAAATAAAGAAAGAAAAATTCTCAAACAACTGATGAAGCTCTTCAATTTTTTCTTTCCACATGAGCTTTGTCAAAAAGGTTTACTTTCAAAGAATTGCAGATTTCTCACTTTATTGGTAAGATTCTGCACAGTTCTAGTCACAAACCTATTTGATCAAGTTAATTTCTTCATTTCAGTAGATAATTCTAAGTTCTTTTTCCAATTTATCCAGATATAAAAGGGTAAAAAGATTAAATAAGGCATTGTAATCCAGTTATCATGATCATTCTCCTCAAGGAGGCAAAAGAATGGCTGCAGTATGTGCACGTTTATACTAAACAATTGAGAATGTATCTCCACTTGTATAGCAGGACAGAAGGGAGGCAGCAGTTGCCTCCATTATGTGTGCAAGGAGAAGGAGGACACATGTTCCCAGTCCATACATGTGTGGAAAAGTTTGGGAAAATGCTGTAGTTTATCCCAGAATATAATTCAAAAATCAAACTTGTTTGTTTTGGTTTTTTTATTAAACCCTCATTTGGGTTTAACTCATTTTATTTCCACTACATTCTTTTCACTTTATAATTTTATTTTAAAGTTGAAAAAAATATGTAGAGGGAAACATCAGGACTCAAATATCTTACCTTGTACCTCCTCTGTGAGCTACAGGATTGCATACAGATAAGAAACAGAATTTAAATACCTCCATTAACAGAATATTGGTGTTTTAAAATCTGTTTTGATCTTCAGGAGTTTTTATTTGTCACATTGGACTACATCCCAGATACTCAAAGGTCTTTGAGTACACAACACCCATTGATTTCACAGCAAATAGTTGCTTTCAATAACACTAAAATCCCTTTTTAAAAATACGTGCCTCATTCCTGCCAGAACCAGGTCTCTGTAGGACAGCAAGAGTCCCAAAGCTCAATAAGCTTTGCAGCAGTTCTGCAGGGTTTTTTTGTTTCAGAGCAATAACCTTTAGCTTTATCACAGCTCCTTTAGGAAGTACTTTCCAGACATACAATCTCTTGGGTTCCAACTGGCTTACACACTTCATTATTCTGCTGCTATTGAGCAAAAATGCAATTCATCCATTCTTAAGGAGTCCTATTTTGACACAAGCTCATAGACTTTCAGTTGATTAAATCCACTTCTTTTTTCTTTTCTTCATATGGAGTGTGGTAAAACTGAGTGTCTATTTGGTCTAGGGAGATGAACAAATCACTTCAAGAACTTTCACTGTTCATGCAGATAAAAAGTGTTTTATTTTTTCTAATAAAATTGGACAACTGTCTTACAGCAAACAACTGGTACTAAGGTGACTCTCAGTATTGGCTTATAAAGAAGCTACGTGTTCTTTTAGAAGGGTATATGCAGATTAATACTATGAATCATAGAATCATGGAATCATAGAATCATAGAATGGTAGGGTTGGAAGGGACCTTTAGAGATCATCTAGTCCAACCCCCTGCAGAAGCAGGGTCACCTAGATCAGGTCGCATAGGAACATGTCCAGGCGGGTCCTTGGAGGTCTTCCCCCAAGGAAGGAGACTCCACAACCCCTCTGGGCAGCCTGTGCCAGGGCTCCCTCACCTGAACAGTGAAATAGATTTTTCTTATGTTTAAGTGGAACTTTTTGTGTTCCAGCTTCATCCCATTACCCCTTGTCCTGTTGCTAGCTACTATAGAAAAAAGGGATGTCCCAACCTCCTGACACCCACCCTTTAGATATTTATAAATGTTAATAAGATCTCCCCTCAGTCTCCTCTTCTCCAGACTAAACAGTCCCAGTTCCTTCAACCTTTCCTCATATGAAAGATGCTCCATTCCCCTGATCATCTTGGTGGCCCTGCGCTGGACTCTCTCCAGCAGTTCTCTGTCCCTCTTGAGCTGGGGAGCCCAGAAGTGGACACAGGACTCCAGATGAGGCCTCACCAGGGCAGAGTAGAGAGGAAGAAGAACATCCCTTGACCTGCTGGCCACACTCTTCTTGATGCATCCCAGGATGCCATTGGCCTTCTTGGCCACGAGGGCACATTGCTGGCTCATATTTAGCTTATTATCAACCAGCACTCCCAGGTCTCTCTATGCAGAGCTGCTCTCCAGCAGGTCAATTCCAAGCCTATACTGGTGCAGAGGGTTTTTCCTTCCCAGATGCAGGACTCTGCACTTTTCCTTGTTGAACCTCATGAGGTTCCTCTCTGTCCAACTCTCAAGGCGGTCGAGATCCTGCTGAATGGTATCACAGCCTCTGGGGAATCAGCCCCTGCTCCTAGTTTGGTGTCATCAGCGAACTTTCTGAGAGTACACTCTGTCCTCTCATCCAGGTTGTTGATGAAGATGTTGAACAAGACTGGCCCCAGAACCGGTCCCTGTGGGATAAATGACAGACTACGGGTTATTTCCTACAGTCACAGAACTCTCTTCTTCAAACAACTTACTTAAAATGTTAAGCAATGCCTCTCAATTAATATATCACACCCAACTTGTCATGGATAGTCTCACTCCTCACTCATAGTTGTGTATGGATTACCATACTTTACTTGGGTACTACTGATATTACTCAAACCTTCACTCTTCAATGGTGGCATATCAAGGGTGTTGACTCAGTCACTGGTAATTTTATTTAGTGCAAAGGTATCATACAGTATGTTACTCACACTCTGTAATTTTGCATGCTGTGTCACTCCTGTTCATAGTAGCTTGGAACTATTATTTCCATGGGAAATCACAGCAGCAAAAACCTGACACCTCTCTTGTTCTTGCTCCACTCTACAGAGCATTATGATTTTCTGATAACACGGAGGATGAGACACTATGACATCTTCCAAAAGCCACAGGGAAATAAGTTCTCATCAATAAATGATTTTCCTCTCCTTTTTTCTTTTTTTCATGGTCCTATATATGTATTTCCTCACACACAAGACATTGAAATGTAAGCCAGAAATTTCCCAAAGCAGTGAATAAGAACCATTATAGGCCTGCATTCTTAGAAATGGTTACAAAATTAGGCACTTAATCTCAGAACGGAATTGATTAATTTCTTTTGGGTTTTTTATAGATATAGCATAGTAAGACGCGTGGGCTTTGCCTCAGACACTTTACAGTCTGAAACCTTCACTGGGGAAACCTTCAACTTACTTTTTCAGTTGGGTTGGGATAGTTTTTTTATTTCTTTGTTCATTTTCTTTTTTTTTTACCAGTCTGTATTATTTTTTTCTTATTGATTCTGGATTTTTAGAAGTTCCCTTCAATCCTTACACTATTTCAATATCTGCCCTTCAAGGCCCTCTTGATCTTTAGTATGTGCAGTATAATCTTCCTTTCTGCTTGTCAGATCATTGATATGTCTTTTACTCCAGAGACTGGGCTTCAATCAGCACATCTGGAACATGGCTGTCCTGTTACTTTCTTCTACACTGTGTCCTAGCAGTCAATCTTTTCTGCCTTGTTAGCTCTTTGAATCCAACATCCATCGTCTTCATTCTTTACGAAAGGTCCTTAAAGAGCTCTATATTAAACTAAAAACAAGCTATTGCCAAGTAGCATAGCTGACCTTAGTATTAATGGCCAGATCTTGAGCTAGAGTAACTCCAGGATATCAATGAAGCTAAATTAATTGGCACCATCTGATAACCTGGCCTGTTATATCTTAGATAGAAAGGCAGCTTTTTATCACATCTCTCTCATTCAAGACCTGAGTGACTTAACAACGTGTGAAACACCTATAGACTTGTCACCATGCTCTACTCTTTCTGCACTATATATTGGCAGCTCTGACTTTAGCTTTACCTCAACAAATGGGATGTGCAAAAGAAAACATTCCAGAGACAACTACACTTGTACTTCTCAATCAAAGGATGATGAGACTTAACCTTACTGGAAAGTTGGAACTAATCGCCTGGCTGACATAATTTTCATCATCCTGAAGACTTTAAAAATTAATATTTATGATGATTAACTTTCAGAGAATGGTTTTGGATCTTGACAGAAATTTCCTGTTGAATGTTTTCATCTCCTGTCAAAGTGTTACATTCATAATTTTTTCAGAAAGATTGAAGAAAGCAGGAGTGGACACTGTGGGAGGCTATTGATCCCATCACTACATTGGTCTACAGAATAATCAAAGCTATTTCTGAGGTCTGTGATTCTGACAGATATAGTAAAAACAAAATAAAGATTTTCAAGGTTTACCAAGGAATTAATATTAACAACAGAAATCAGACATCAAAAACCCCCAAGACACCTTGGGTTACCTCTGTATAGATGTCAGTTCCTCTTAAATGTATTTAATCTCCATTACGTTTTCTAGGTGAATGTTTGTGGTTCTGATGAATAAAGTAAAAAGCTTTGTTGATGCTGCAACTTCAAAAGGAGAATGGATCATAGGATAACAGAGAATCTCTTAGGTCAATAAAATTATTCCCCTGACATCACAGCCACATGGATCATGCACCCCCAATAACACCATAAGCTACATTCTTATTTAAACTTAAAAAAAATTCTTCTATAGAAGTTTCCAAAAGTATAATCTAAGCCAGAACAATCAGAAATATCCTCAACACTCTTGTTTTCCTCATGGAAGGGATAAATTAAGTAAAGTTTGAGATGACTGTAGATAACTAGAATATAAACATTGTATAATTACCTAATTTTTAGATGTTAAACTTACTTGTAATGAAAACAAAGTCATAATTTTTTTTATCCAAGCTATTAATAGAAAACTAGTTCAGAAGTTAATTCCTTAGATAGATTTAAATGTAATATTAAATTCTAATATTTTTATGTCCTTACTTTTTTGTGTTTTTTCTTCTTTTACTTTTAGTTTTAAAAAAAACATTTATCAACACTTCAGATAATCAAGATGTTTCCAGGTTTTCATCTGGAATCCCTTCATAAAAATGATTTTAACCTCTTTCATATCCTCCACCTGCCATGCTGGCATCTAGCCTTTGTTGAAATTGAGGCATTATAGCTTAGTCAAAATCATTTTGTAGTATTATAGTTTTGCATTATTTCAGCTATGAAACTGTCTGTTAAAAAAATTGGTTCATACTAAAGAAAATATTTGCATATTTATAGAGTTACTAGGGGAAGGACTGGCAATGATATGGTGATGGGATGGAAAAGATAGTTTACTGATGCTGAAAGAACCTGCACCCAGAATCTTCATTTCAGTAGATGAAATCATGGCCCACGTGGCTCATTTAGCAGCATATTGCATCCCAGTTTGAGAAAGCAAAAGGCAAAGTCAGAATCACCACATCCTTCTCCTTTGGCAAGCTGCTTATTCTCTGGCTTCTTCTACATGCAGTCACACTAAAATGCCTTGACTGGAGATTCAGAAGCAAATTATTATGTTCACTCCTAGTCTCAGCTCAGAATTGTGTGCATAGTTTCATCTGCTTTATTCTGAAACAGAAATTGTGGATTTTTCCAAAAGTGGCATTGCCTAATGATTAAGAAGGATGAGGAGATCATTCTTCAGGCGAGTTTGTCTCTCTATTACAATACAGATAGCAGAAAGTGGTTTGTAATGAGAGGAGAGTTATGTGAAGATATATTTCTTTTTAAAGAACTTGCACTAGAACCTATGTGTTAAAACCAGTTGATGAGAAAGTGGCATGTGAGATATGCCCAGACACCAAGGACTCATTCTTTTGATGTTTATTAACTTGCCTGTTATATTAAAGACTCAACTGTAAATCAAAGTTCTCCTTAATCACTACCTAAGAACACCCCAGGGAGTTTCCATGATGTATGATGACAAGGAGCAGTTTATCCAAAGCTGCAGATCACCCGCATGTACACCGTGGCATCTAAGAGATTTGCAAGTAAGGAGTATACGAAGTAAAACTTAAAAGCTATCAATAACAATCGATGGAGAATCAAAATTAATTTGAAATCAGGAGTTTTGTGATTCAGAAAGCTTTTGATCCTGTTCCTAAAAACAGAGCAAGATTGTTTGTTAATATTTGGAAATTGTTTTGGTATATCCTGGCTAAGTGGAAGAAATAGATTCACTGTAATGCTATTGAAGATAAATGCTTTCAGTGATCATCAGTATGCCCTATATGGCTTTTTTTCGTGTAATTATTACTGGTGAGTTCTCCTTTGATAAAATAGGACCTGTATTCCCTTTTTGGCTCTGTCCTTGGTTTCCTGGGCAAATATTTTTATTATTCCATGCCTCGACATCCCAATTCATACAATGATAGAATCATAGAATGGTAGGGTTGGAAGGGATCTTTAGAGATCATCTAGTCCAACCCCCAAAAACAAATAACTGATGGTAGCTAATTGGAAATAGATTTTTTAAAGCACTTTGAAGAAGCTAGTCTGTACCTTCAAACTGATGGGTAAATCTGTTAAACAATACCTATCTTTAAACATCCTACATACATAATCTGTTTCATTCTGTAGCAAGAAAACAAAGCAGTCACACAATTATTACTTATTGGTGGAGATGAAATTATTCCACTAAGTCATAAGTCTTCCTGCGTGACCTTATCTAGGTGAACCTGCTTTAGCAGGGAGTTGGACTAAATGATCTCTAAAGATCTCTTCCAGCTATTCTATGATTTTATGACTCTATATGCTAAAGTCTTCTTGGTGACAGCTATTTGATAAGACTTCCCGTTTTCTGGAAAATATAAACAGTATTTTCCTGTCTTGTATTTGTTTTCAGAAAACCAGAGAATGGAATTGTCCAGAGTAGTTGTTGACACTGAGTAATGAGTGCCATATATCATGATACCGTTTACGTGTCTATAAAAATTAAAAGTCATTAAAATGACACAGAACCATAGAATTGTTTCAACTGATAGAGACCTTTAAGCTGATTGAGCCCAGCCTTTTTCCCAGTCCTATCAACCACTAAGCCATTTCCCTAAATACAACATCTACTAGTCTTTGAAATCCCTCCAGGGATGGTGACTCCAGCAGCTCCCTGGGCAGCCTGTTCCAATGTCTGACAACCCTTGCAGCAAAGAAATTCCTCCTCAGATCCAGCCAGAATCTTCCCTGGTGCAACTTGAGGCCATTTCCTCTTGTTTTATTGCTTGTTACTGGGGAGAATGGACCAACCGCAGTCATGCTACAGCTTCCTTTCAGGTAGTTGTAGAGAGTGAGGTCTACCCTGAGCCTTCTTTTCTCTGGGCTAAACAGCCCCAGATCCCTTAGCTGTTCCTCATAGGAATCATGCTTCAAATCCTTTACTAGCTGGGTAGCCCAGCCTCTGGATCCTCTCCAGCACCTCAATGTCCTTCCTGTAGAGAAGGGCCCAAAACTGGACACAGCATTCAAGATGTGGCCTCACTAAAGCCAAATACAGGGGAATGTACAATCACCTCCCTGCTCCTGCTGACAACACTGTTCCAGATACAGGCCAGGATGCCATTGGTCTTCTTGGCCCCATGGGCACACTGCTGGCTCATGTTCAGCTGCTGTCAGCCAACACTCCCAGGTTCCTCTGTGCCTGGCAGCTTTCCAGCCACTCCTCTCCAAGCCTGTGGCACTGCTGGGGGTTCTTGTGGCCCAAGTGCAGGACTCAGCCCTTTGCCTTATTGAAACTCAAGGCATTGGCCTTGGCCTAGCCATCCAGTCTATCTAGATCTCTCTGTAGAGCTTCTCTACCCTCAAGCAGATCAGCACTTCAACCCAGCTTGATGTCATCTGCAAACTTACTAAGGGTGCACTTTATCCCCTCATCCAGATCATTAATAAAGATGTTAAACAGGAATGTCCCCAGTACTGAGCCCTGGGGGACACTCCTCATGACCAGCTGCCAACTGGATTTAACTCCATTGACCACAACTTGTTGAACCTGGCCATCTAACTGGTTTTTCACCCAGGAAAGTGTCTGCCCATCCAAGCCAAGAACAGTCAATTTCCTTAAGAGAATGCTGTGGGAAATAGTGTCAAATGCCTTACTAACATCAAGGTAGACAACATCCACAGCCTTTCTCTCATCCAATAAGCGCATCACCCTGTCCTTAAAGGAGATCAAGTGTGTTAAAAAGGATCTGCCCTTCATAAACCAGAACATCCTTCCATCCCTTCTTATATATGGGTGTTATACTGGTTGATATCCAATCAGATGGGGCCTCCTCAGACAGCCAGGACTGCTGATAAATGATGGACAGTGGCTTGGCAAGCACCCCTGACAGTTCCTTCAGTATCCATCTGACCTCATAGATTTGTGGAACAGCAAGCCACTGACCATCTCCTCCTGAATTGTAGGGGGTACATTTTGCTCCTTGTCCCTGTCTCTTGACATTCCCAGGTGGTAAAGCTGCAATTACTAAAGACATAGGCAAAGAAGACATTAAGCACCTCAGCCCTATCCTTGGCTTTTATTATCAAATTTCATTCTGGATCTAATAGGGGATGGAGATACTCCCTGGTCTTTCTTTTGTTGTTAATATATTTACAGAAACCCTTTACCTCTAAAGCCAGCTTGACTTCTAACTGGGCTTATAATCTCCCTACATAATCTAACAACATTCTTGTACTCATTGTGAGTGGTCTGTCCCTTCTTCCAGAGGATGTAAGCTCTCTTTTTCCCTGATTTTAAGCTGAATCTCCCTATTCAGCGAGGTTGGTCTTCTTTGCCTCCATCTTGTCCTACAGCATGTGGATATAGCCTGTTCCTGGGCCTTTAAGATTTCCTTCTTAAAAAGTATCCAACCTTCCTGGACTCTTATATCCTTCAAAACTGATTCCTAAGGGTTTCTATCACATAACTTCCTACATGTGCTAAGGAAATCGTTATTGCTCCAACCACAATTATTGAATTGGTTGTCTTGCTTGTACACTGTCATAATTATTTAATGAGCAAAAACTGTGTGGAAGTGTTTTATCATCATAATATAAAATGGTATTTTTACTGAAATTCTGTAATGAAAGTTGAGCATGGAGTTTGTTTTATATTTAGTCATTTAAATAGATAACCATACACCTGGATAACTATTAACAAGCTTTTTAATTGGCTTTTTGTCACTGAATTTTTTGTTAATGATGAAAAGGATCTATAAACTTTATAGAAAGGAAGAAGAACTATCTAATCATGACACTGATTTGAGAAATTGATGTCCATTCTCAGTTCAGCAGCATACTTGGGTGAGTCATTTAAATTGTCTTTGTCTCTTTGTCTAAAATTTCTATCATAGAAAATATGTATGACAGTTTCCAGACAACCAATGTAATTCCACATTGCTTGAGTATATGTGGAACATCAAAACCTTCTGTATTACCTTGTTCTCTAGTTCAGTAGTGTAAGGCCAAAAGACAATACTGGTAAAAAAAGGTAGAACCAGCCTCTGAACACAAGATATTTTTTCCATGTTTTCAGAGGTGAATCCTATTAATCATTTGAGATCCACATAGTCTCTAAGCAAACAAAACCTATGTTTATTTAGAATTTGGTCCAAGTTTACCACAGGGATTTTGAATATTGGATAAACTTCAAATTTGTAACAAAAGGAGAGGTCGATATCTTTCACACTCCATATAATATCTATTTATGGATTAACAGGAATAGCTTATTGCATTGGAGAACTATGTGAAATGCATAATCAGTGTCCAAATATCAGAGCCAAATTGTCAGACAGTTTTCAACCAGATTCTGATTTTGGATATTCATGCATGGACCTATAAATGTTTTCCTAATTGAGAGTTACAGATACCTCATTATGGGCAGATGTTTCAATACCTGAAAACCTGGAAACCATGACCCTCTGTTCCCAATCTGTCCTACTTATTTTATATACCTATTCTTGTAAGACTTAAGTCAGAAAAAAAATACTCATGGCCAAAGCTTTTTAAGTCTGTGGAAAAATGCCACTAGTGGTTCAGCCTCTATGGTTTAAGCTTATCCAGTGTTGCAGTGTGTAAATTTCCTATCTTCATTGTGTTGTTCAGTGTTTTATTCATGCAAATTTCTCCATCATCCTCTTTTCACAGCTCGGTAGTTGCTGCATCCAAAGCCAATATAAACATGAACAATTACAGGATCTTTCCAAGATAATTTTCTAATTCATTCTGGTAAAGCTCTGTAGACATCGTGTTTATGAAATATCACCTCATTCTGTTGTTTTACAAAACTTTACTTGATCTATGCAGCTGCAGAAGTATTCTTAGGGAGGTGTAAGTAAGTCATGTGCTTGAGAGGGATGAGCTGGTCTCCTGAGATGGACATGGGTTTCCATAGACAGCTATAGCAAAGGATCAACTTGTGAAATCAAAGTGCTCTTATTTTCCACATCTCTGCTTTTCTGGATAGCATAGGGCCAGTAGAATGAAAAGTCATCTTGACAATTGTACAATTTCTTCATCTCTCAGCTGGCTAGCTGAAATTTCTTGTATGTCGTGCAGGTCCTTCAGTCACTGGCTTCATATATGTCATTGTATGTGGTTATAATGCCATCATAAACAGTTGCCCATTTACTATGTGCTGAATGTCCATTAACATTCCAATAGATTCTGCATCCTGGGCTTATGGTTATATCTTGTCCAACAAATTATTATTATTTTTCCTTATTTTTAGCTCATAAATATTTGAAGGAGTTATTACTTCCCTTTTCATAGTCTGAGGAATGTGTTCCCTATGTCCATATCAGTGGTAAGATGGATAAAATATTGTATGCCATACATGTGTTCAACTCTAATTCTAAAGTCATTCTCGGTGTGCTTAGTTACAGTCTAATAATACTAGAAGCATTATGTTGTACTAGCTATATTGTCTCCCAGTTTCCCATTAGTTAATGATGCCAGTCTTAATTAGAGCAACCTGGTAAGGCACCTACACTCAGGACAAACATTAGATCAGCACAGCACTGCAAAAATATTTGTTTCCAGTAAATTATGTGTTCATGAATCACACTTTCTAGATAATATATCTATATTACTGGCACTTTTTTGAATTAACAGATTATATCTATCTGAATAAATTAGAATCATATCATACACTGGCACTGAAATCTGTCAGCATGGAACATCTTAATTTCTTGTTGTTAATATTTTAGCTTTCAAAACACAATGACCACACACTAGATGTCTACTGGGAAAAGTATCTGGCCTATAATACCTCCCAGAACTGTATCCAGAGAATGCAGATTGGCCTGGATCAAACTGCACTAGACACCACTGTTATCACATAAAGAAAAGTACTCTGATACTCTTTCACTGATCAGCTGTCCAGATATAGGAGAAATTTGTGTGTAAGAGCATAATTACCAACTCTAGGCAGTAGATTTCTTGTTGTATTTTAAAGCTTGTAAAACAGACACGTATAACTTATTGACAAACACTAACTTCACTATTTGACTGAAAATTAAAGACAACTTGGTGAAATCCAGCTTTGTAAAACCATTGGAAGCGAGGATTTCCATAAAGAATTTTCACATTCTTTATAGTAATGTGTTAATGACAGCAATGGTATGTTTTTACCCTTGTCATGTTATTTGAAGCAATGTACATTAATGTTCCATGACATTTTTTGTTCTGTACTGTGCAGAACAAAACATTTGAAATTATGTTTCCTATTTGAAACATTTCAGTAATACTAAGATTTTAAAAGGAACTGTAAGTAATTTCTCAATTCTCACTGACAATGAGGTTTACAAATTCTGCAGCTCATTCTCACACCACTTGGGTATTTTTCCCTCATAAAGGAATGTAAATTTGTGGTCCACTTGGTTTACACTAAAGGCTCTCCAGAAAAAAATGAAGGAAAGAAACTTTTCTCAATAAAACCGAATTTGATGGATACACTTCTGGTAGAACTTTAATCCAGTTAACTCACTATGGAAACTGTGTTTTATACACATTGGCTTTGGACATCAGTACCAGTGCTGGTAAAATTATTGCATTAAACAGTGCCAATGAATGTTTCTAGACAAGGAAATATTCTTGTTACTACTATTAAAACACATCCTGTGACAGTGTTGAGCTGTGCCAGTTAGAATTCTCCCCAAAAATGTTGAGCATGGTTTGGGAGAGAGGACAGGCCAGAAATCATCCCCTGAATACAATTTGCATGTGACCATATGGTTTTGTAGATTAAGATAATTTATCACATTACTGGAAGACATTGCATGCCAACTGGCCTTAGAAACAGAGAACAGTCATAGCAGATTTAGTGTAGGAGTCCAATTTTAGCCAGCACAGATAGGAACTAGATGCCCACTTCTAGTTGTGTCCCAATGCCATTTTCACTCTGCAATTAGTTGGGTGGGAGGGAAGGGAAGAGCTACCACTGTTCTCATTGTCCTCTTTGCTGGTGAAACTGGGATTTAATTTGTTAAGGCACTACTGGTACATGACCTGCATACTTGGCTATATCTTCTACCACTGTTTCCTGTTCTGAGCAAATGGTTTGGAATTTTCTTCCTCTTATTCTCCTTTATTTTCTTTGAGATGTGAGTCAATATGGGAGCAGTAAATACGGATAAAAAGTCAGGGCATGGAAACGAAAAGTTCTACAAAATTTAAGTTTGGATAAGGTAAGTCTCAAGTAGCACCACATATTTATGTCAACAATGAAAACTATAACCTGCATATCTTTCCAGGAAGCATATTTTTTCTTATCCCACATCTGCTGGGCATTTTCTGTATCTCTGTCATATCTTGAAATACCACTTGCCTTTCTAAGTGTAGACCTTCTGTGGTCCGTCTGGAGCTACTGAGCAGTACTTCAGCCTAACCAGAAGAGAAGGAGCTTTAACAGTGCTAATTAATCACTCCAGTAGAAGTTATTTTCAGAAAATGACATTGTCTTTGTTAATAGCATTTAGGAAAAACTGTCTGGAATTACTATGTTAGTTTTTCACAAATTATCACAGGATCTTGGTCAGCCTACTCTGGCAGCTGGACCTTATTGAGAAGGAAATTATTACCTCAAGTCTAGCTTTAACAACGTCAGGTCCATCCACTGACAGAAGGAGTCTGTCCGCGGCAGTAAAAAGAATATAGCTGCAAGATTAAATGTCAATACTAGCAACAGTATCAATAGAGTAGGCAAGATGGATACTCAACAGTCACACATTTTAATTCTGACCAATGTACCTGGACTAGTCCAGTTGACATGCTTGCTCCATCAATTTTGTGACACTGCTTTATATTCAGTTTAGCTTGATTAATATGGATATTACAAATGTAAATGTTATCTTCATTATAATGAGTATTCCAATTTCCTATCAAAGCTTTTCTATTAGTATTTTTATTCACATATCTAGTCCAATATGTCACTTAAATATATAAACTGTATTATTCTAGCGTTTCATCTTGGATCAGTTGAAATGTAGCACAACTTTTCCATCCTGAAACAGAGGATCTGATTCCATGCAATTATTGATTATGTTCATAGAAGGAGATTATTCGTGTAAATTTTATACAAAAAATATTTGTCACATGAAAAAAAGAAGTGGAAAAAATAAAAACAAGCAAGTACTCCAAGATACGTAGTGTTAAAGCACAGAGACATCATGTACAACATGAGGTGGAGGAACATACTGTCTAAAGTTAAATGGGAGGAAGAAATTCTCAAGTTTTTATTGGCAACATCTAACTCTAATTACTTATGTCATAGATCAATTAGTCTAGGAAGGTATATCACAGAATCTGCAAAGCTTACAAATTTCCAGATGAAAACTCTCTTGTTTTGGTTGATCCTAATGCACAGAGATTCCATGCACAGAAGAAGAAATTAGAACCTGATTCAAAGAAGCTTTTAAAAGTGTAAAGTATTGCATTATTTTGAATTATAGAAATAAAATTATCTTTTTATTTTCCTTCAATGTTATTTAGTGTGACTATGTTAAATGGAATGATAGAAGCTGGGCAAGCTTTCATTTAAACAGGGATAAAGATACCTTCAAGTTCTTCCTTCCATCTATGGTCTATTCAACAAATTACTTCCAATTTTCTTCTTCATGTTTCTTTCTAACTATCATTCTAAATGTATTATTATATACAATCACTATAAACAGAGCAATTATCAATTATACAGTCCGTTACTATCTACCGTGTTTTGAAAAGTCCAGGTAGAATCGTCACCTTGCATAATCAGTTATATTAGAACATTTCTCTTGATCAATTGTCCTCAAGATGCATTGAATAAATCTTATGAAGTGAAAGAAAGGAGCACAGGTGTCATTGGTGCAAGTAATCACTACAAACAGACAAGAAAAGGAGACCAAAGGGAAAAGGTTGTTATCTTCCTATCTATTGCTGTTTCATAGCCATGATGGTGTTACTGAATATTGATATGGAGTTTTGTAGGGCACAGAAGCTTGTAGTATTCAAATTTTTATGTTTTACTGTGGATTTTGATGTGGATTTTTAAACTTTTTTTGGTAAATTTATCTTTTTTTTTAACTAAATTCTGTAATAATTTTTTTTCATCATTAATATGATGCACAGGTTCACTCTAAATTGTGTGTTGTTCCCAATACTGTCAGCAACATTATTTCAAATGTTCATCAAAGTGTACAGCACTGATGGTGTATAGTTATCCTGCAGCCACAGAGCTGCAGTACTGCTGAATTGAAAGATGGGTGAATGGATAACGTTGGACACTCTCCTGGGATCTCTCTCAGAGAGATCAAGGCTTAGGGGTACCTTTATTTTTCTTTCAATTATACTAAAGTAATTAGGAAGACGTTCACTCAGTCCTCCTTGGTTACTGATTCATGGCTCATTTAAGCAGAATCAAGCCTACTTTTTTGTATGGTTGCATGTTTACTGAGGCTTAGTGCCATAAAGTCTGTGCAAATGTCTGTGTGTGTGAACATAAATGTATATGTACAGACATAAGATACACATAAGTATACGTATATCAAATATATAGTGGAATTTAGCACCAAGCCTTGTCTACAGGAGTCTGCACATGCAAAACAAAGACTGTGTACCCATACAGAGTCTGCAATGAAAATACAATTAAAATGTAATGAATATTTTCACCTTACGTATACTAAAGTGATAGAGCACAGTACTTGATCTGAGTCATAAACTCAGGAAAATAGCCTTTCTACTGCTGTGGAAAACTCCTCTTTGAAATCAGAAACACCAAAGTGCCCATTAAGAAAAGAATGAATGACATTGCAGAGAAGTAAATTGCTCTCCATGCTTCAGCATCCTTTCTGTAACAGAGGAGCTGGTTATATCATTTTTGTCAACCACCTTGTTAAGAAAGGAATTGTCTATGTTTATGGAACAAATACCTTCCATTATCCATCTTTGTTCCTGATCATGAAAGAGTCATTAGTACATGAATCCAGGCAGGGAGAATCATATCATCTGGTTCTTTTTCCTTATTAGAGCTTCTTGGAACCATCGAAGAATAAAATATTCTTAAAAAATAACAAGTAAAGTAAATGTAAACAACATTTGCATTCTGAGAATCATGGTGCTTTAGGTCTCCTCATTTCTCTTTCCTTCTGTTTTTCAGAGAATGTATTTTATTATTCTTGCAATCAGTTGTAAGTAACAAACTGAAGACAAAGAAGAATAATTTGTTCAAAAAGTTGTTTGTCATAGTTATTGATAAGTAAAGAAGGTTAAAATTTATATCTCACTGAATTTTTGTGTGAGATGACTCATGCACTGGGCACAGAGACACAGAAGTATTAATTCCTTTTTGTTGGATTCCCCTTCCAGCTAAAGTCACCTCTACCCTTCTATTGACATGTTTATGCTAGTTGAGTGAGATCCAGGCTGTTGTCAAGGGCAAAGTCAACTGCTTTCAAATAGGTGTCCTACATTCTGAAGACAGGACTGAGGATCTCCTCAACTCTTGGAGTCATTCTTAGATTCTGGGGAAGTGGTTCTGAGTAGCCAGTCCGTGTTGGATTTACATTGGTGTCTCAATCTGCATGAATGGTATTGACAGTACCCACAGCATAATTCTCTTGTTCATCATCAATCATATCAGATTAATAGCTCTATTCAAAAAATCTAAGATTATTTATCTATACTGCTGTCATCCTCGCCTTAGCCCTTCTAATACAGATCTGTCACAAGAAGTCGGAATGTATATTAAGAAAATATCTTCCATCAAGGCATAGGTAAGAAGGCAAACCAGCTTGCTTTCTGTCCCAATACATTAGGCATATCTGCATGGTTTATTACTGTGTCTCATTGTAGAACTCTTGACATCTTGTAGAGGAATGGCAGTTTCTCTAAATGAGCCAAGTGGGCAGCTACTGGCTGCTGGAAAATATCTGAAAGAGGCATATAGGATTTTATTAACAACATGCTGATGTCCCCCTTGATCACAAAGCAGAGTTCAGAGAAGACTGTCCAGATGGTAAAATGGATAAAACTGGCTATTCAACCTGCTTGAAAGGCACGGAAGGCATTACTTTCAAACAAAAAGCATTAGCTCACTTGATCAAGATGACATTGGGAGAGTTGTTTTCTTTTTCAGGTGATACACGTGAAGTGGAAACCATCAGGTAACAAAGACTCTTCAACAAATTGCTTTCTCTTTCAGTACATGCGCTGGTGTCAGCCCCAGAAAACGAAACAAGGAGATGCTGATGAGGAAAGTAAAAGTGTTGATCCTAATTAGAACAGACAAAAACATTTTTCATCCTGGATCCCTTGTCTAAAGGTTGAGTCTTGGCAGAGTGATAACTCGGTGCACTAACAGCACTGGTTACCAGGGCGTCCATCACAAGGGGGATGTGCAGCCAGTTCAGAACCAGACTTCATGCTTGGAGCTGAAATGCCTGCCAGAAACAGATAGGTCATTCTCTTCAAATGATGGAATAATTGCCTCCCAGTGGAAAGCTAAAATCTGCTGGCAGACCTTTTGGGGATTCTGCAGCTACTGCTTAGCTGCCTGATTATTGCTGAACTTAAGGAGGCCTTAATAGGTTACCCATGGGTCTTCAGCAGGACACTAAATCCAGAAAGTAAACAATTTTGGAACATGGATCAAAGACTAAGACTTAATACTAGGAGTCCAAAATGCAATTAACAAAACTGAAATGTACAAAGATATTTCTAGACATTTTCTAAGATTTTTCAATAATCTAGCATAGGATCTTCCTAAGAAGTAATGCAAATAATATATATGAAGCTATCCTTTTTATTTTATTTACCCTTGGAGCAGCTAACATTGGCAAACATTGGCCTTATGCATTGGGTTAAAGGGATATAAGGGTCAAATGCAAAAGAAATTCAGAGTGAGAGAACATTCACCAAAAACTGAGTTGAACGACTGTTCGGTGGCATTGGAATGACTCCAAATGTAAATATTCTTTCTCACACTTTATTTTTTAAGGTCAGGGATATTCTAGCGATTAGTTTAGATTAAATATTTTTTGTCATGATAGCTACACCAGAGCACACTACGGTGACAGAATTCATGTCTGGAGTGGCTTCACGAAGGAAATCAGTGAGGCAGTCCTGCCGTGCAGATGAGTGCTATAAAAAAAGCTGCTCTAGCAAGTGTAAATGTAGCACTGGGTCTTGTCTTCACAGTTTGGTATCAAATGGAAGCTAACGTGTTCTGATGCTCAGGGTTAATATTTTCACTTTTTTTTTCTTTAGAACAGTTTCTAAAGTGGAAAAGAAGGCCAGATAGAGAATCAAGAAAATAAATCATTGAACCATAAAATTATTTGTATTCAAAGGGATCTTTAAAGGTCATATAGTCCAATAGTCAAATAAATGAAAGAGGGTTCTCTTTTCCATATCACAGCCTTGCACTGCAAGTGGAGTATGGTTTTGATCTGACCAGGGAACAGAGTAGTTTTATTTTTGCCAGATTGCTGTTTATGGGGCTGATCCCTCTCTACCCCTCTGGTGACTCATATACATCTGCTCATAATCACAGACACATATTTGCTGTTTCTCCCTCTGTAAATTTCATGGAATTGTCCTTTTCCTGCCATTTCTTGAAGGTAACAATATAAAAAAGGAATATAGGTACAACTCTCTGAGAATGGTTTGAAATTCAGCTCCCAGAAAAGTTACGCTCAGACTCTGACACAGTAGGAAATTATGTTGCATTTCCAGAGAATGGAGAAGGATTGCTTCAAACATTTACTGCAATGTTCCTCAGTGTGAGTCTGCAGTTGTTGAGTGACAAAACCATCTGAAATATAAGCAAGAACGTATGTTTCATTTGTACAGAAGGCAGACCAGACCTGTGTGCAATTGTAGACATAAGCCAATAGATCTTACAGTGTTATCATCTTCATTTACATTCCTAACTAGGCTGTGAGGAAGACAGGCTATTGGAGGTCACAGGTAGGTAAGGCTAAATTAATATGATGCTATAACTGACATTTTGGAGACACTACTTAAGCCTGATGGCAATGACTTTACAAAGGAAAAAGCTTGAAGAGATGGAATTGTCCACTGATGAAACAAATAAATTAGAGGAATGCATCCAACTAATTTTACATCATTACCTGATGTAAATTATCTCAGCTTTGTTGATTTCTCTAAGACTATATACATGTATTATATAAGGGGACATTAGCTGGTGTTTTATTTTCACCAAATTCTATCATCAGTACATTGCACTCTACTACAGTAACTCTTTTGAACTAAATTGCTGAGTAATACACATTCTGAGATGTCAGTAGAAAAGTATTTTGAAAAGTTCAGTCAGTACCTAGCAAAAAACTGGAATTGAATGTGAGAAATAATGTCAAATATTTTGCCAACCAGAACTTTACACAGTCAGGAAAATGACAATGTATATCCAATATTTTGAAATATTCAATTGAACACGGCTTAATTTCCAACTTTGTTCTGAGCTGTCCAATGTAGAAAGAAGTGAATATGTTTTATGACTTCCATACAGAGTGCTGGTAGTAGTATTCTTTTACTGCTGCTTCATAGTAATATCAGCTGCTCTTTTTAAAGTAATACTTCAAGGCATTTCTGTATGAGTGGTAAGCTCATAGGCTGCTGTGTTTATCCTCAAAGGTGCTCTTGCATGTCATTAATCAAGGAAAGACAGGATCTTTATTAACCCCATTTGCTGGAAAAACAAAATAAAATTAAAAAGCCCACCCAAATTCATATTATAGGACAAAATTAAGTGCACTTCATCTTGGATTATAACACAGAACTCTTGATACAAAGTGTCACAAATAAGCAGTTCAAGATTTCAAGTCCCAGCTGCATGGTGTAAAACTCCAGCTCAAATAGAATTCACAAGGAGCTGTATGGTAGCTTTGAAATGTGATATGCTGTTACCAAGATTTTGGTGGGACACTTTTAGGTACAGAACATCTTTGGGCAGCATTCCTCCATTACCTGTAGCTATGTTTGGATACACAGACAAGAAGGGAGATGAGATAGTACTCAGCTGCATTTGTATTCCTGAATTGCTGCTCTCCATTCCATTTCTGATGCCTGTTTTCCAGGCTGACACAGTATCAGTGCTGAAGCCTGAGGACTTCATTCCAAATATGATGAGTAAAATTAATTTCTGTATTTAGAAAATATCACTATTTGGATAAGAAATTAAAATATTTTGAGAGAGGTTTTATCTCATGTCACTCCACCCCACCAAACTGAAAGACTTTAAGAAAAGCTTTTTGGAGAAGGAAAACAGTTGGTTTTGTTGCTTGTCAACTTCCTGCCAAATGAACACTTCTGTCGATTTCACCTCCTGACCTCTTGTCAATTTCATTTTCTGCCAGAAGGCAGAAAGTGACTCTGATGAGAATCCTCCAGGCAGGGAGCCAGACCAGCCAGAGCTAGTCACCTGCTTTCTCTGCCTCTCTAGTTCTCAGCATCCTCACCTGTACCAAGTCTACTTCTAACTCCCCAATTCCTCACATGAAGAGTCTTTGGCAATCTTGTTTTCTTTTTGCTTTTTCATTTTTTTCCCAAGTAAATAATAGAAATAGAAACTATAATCACTTTTTTTTTTTTCCCCAACATAAAATCCCAAGGATATTATTCTTTTATCTTTTTTTCCACTATGGAGAATTTAGATTATAGGTTTTTTTTTTTTTTTCTGAACAGATTGCTCTCTGTTTGAAAACCATTCTGCCATAAAATTGACTATCAGCTCTGTTTCTTTCTTAGTCCTCTAATGCCTAAAAAGGGGCTTAGCTGACTCCAGAATATGCAGGAATGATGCTTCCTAATGTACTCAGCATGGCTGCTTGTGTTGGAAATTAGATGAAAGCACTTGAATCATTTTCCCTTTCAAATGGCAGTCTAATTAACATATAGATCAGCTGGCTAACACTTCCATGAAACATGTATGGTACTTGTTATTAAAACACAAGCACTCTTTGAACTTCAGCAGTCACTTGAAAATTTTTAATCTTCCGACTCTAGCTTTGCTTGTAATAGTTTAGATAAGAAATTAGACAGCCAGGGTGCTAAACCTAAGCAATCATTTGGACACTCTTAATGTCGTGACTGTGCTTCTATTTGTTTAACAGCATATATTATGCATAAAGAATCCCAGTTCAAGGATTTATCTAAATGGAATATGTTATAGTAGATGACAGCAAGAGGATTTCTTTCAAAATTAGCTTGTGTCTTTTTAGATAGAGCAAATTATCCCCAGGTCCCATGAAATCATCTACAATAGATTTCACTGGCACTTGGCAACAATGGTACCTTCTGCTGAGAAAAGACAATCAGCTGGAATATGCTTTAGTTGCTGGACCTGAAAACTGCATGAGATTAGAACATGGTGCATGAGAAATGGGAAAAATCTCAACAGTAGTGTTACTGCTAACAGACCTGGACATCCTCGGCATAAAAACCAGGAACAGTTCAGTGCTCGATTTGTGAGAGGAGAAACAGAATCTACATGGGTAAACAATTGTTTAAGCCTGTAGGTGCTACACAATAGGTAAAAGAGAACAGTATCTTAATTTGAATTAAAAAAACAAAAAAAAAGGATTTTTTTCTTTAATTAAAAAAAAGCCCTGGTATAAAATTTCCTTCTTTGTACAATACTTATGATGATTGTTCAATTTACTTCAACACAAAAATGGACAACAGATGACAGTAAAATTGAAAGGTTGGTTTCTTGAAATTCATTTTCACTCTGTAATGTAATATAGTCTGTGAATAAACAAAAAAGTGGGGTCTTTGTTGGTTTGGTTTGGTTGGGGTTTTTTTTAGTAACTAGCTTTAACAATTCCAGTGAGCAGATCACAATAATAGAAAAAAAAAAAAATGGTCTCTTCTTTTTGTTTATTTTATGGAAATGAAAAGTTTAACTAAAGTTAACTATGGTTGGTTCCAGAGGACATGTTTCAGAGCTCATCAGATAGGCAAGGAATTTAACAACGTGCTTAATTTAAAATCACTGGGATTTAGACATCTGGTGATATTGCTAAAGATTTTTCTTTTCTTTGAAAAAACAAAATTGCACTTGATTTGCAAGCTGAATCTTCATCTCTGAGACAAGTTTTGTTCATAGTTTTCCACAGATAGAGAAACACAATGGGAAATAATGAATGAATGGCAGGTGCGAAGCTAGAGGGACAGCTAATACTTTCAAATTACAACTCTTCAAATAATGAAAAAAAACCAAAAAACCCTCAGCAGGGGTTAAAATTCAGTCCAGTTCTGAAGATTTTGCTTTTCCAGATAAACACAAAGTGACCACTAAAAATATCCTTGCTGAGTTTAATCACTTTTCAATACAAAAAACTATTCACACTTTGACATTGAGAAGAAATTAAATTAAACAATAATAATTTATATCTCACTTCTTCTAGTTTTCTAAGACAAAATCATAGCCAATATACAACAGATAGATATTATCTAACCTTTTCTCCTTAGGCTAACTCACCTTCAGTGCTGTCTTTGCATTGCTAGCAGCATGAGAACCAGATGAAAGGTTGAGTACACCTTTAAGCATTTTCCACTTCCACTTTCCTTCAAAAGCAGAAAAAGCATTGCAATCAAGATGGTTAAAAAAATCTGTGACAAATATTTGTCCTTCCCAAATACAGATTTTTTATTTACATTCTTTAGGTGCTATCTTTGATCAAAAGAATCAAACAGAGGACAAATCTGAGAACTACAGTTAAGCCAAAGTTTTAAATCTCCATATGATGATTATGACTGTTAAAATGCCATCTGGAGATCAAAGGGACACCTGATAATCAAGACAAGATGGCAGAGTACCATCTTGACATAACCTGGTAGTTGCAGTGGAAGAGTGCATTACTGTTAATAAATACAAAGTAAGGTTGATCAAGTTTTTAACTGATCAGTAGAGAACTGCACTGGTGTAAATAATTTCAGAAGAATTGTGATCTTGCATAAGGGTTAGCATAAGCTGGCCATAAAGTATTTTAGGCTGGAAACTAGAGGTAGGTTCCAACAATCTGGAAAGAGGAGACTTGTAATAGGATTTCTATTGGAATTATGGGAAACAGAGGGTCTAATTAATTTTGCATGGAACTTGAAGAAATGAATAGATGATGTGATTCCTTGAGTTGGCAGGGAGTCCATTCAACAGCCCATGAAGTAAATCCTTGATTCAGGCTCCTCTGATAACAGCCGAATCATCTATATTGACTAGGTTTTTATTTCATCTTTAGTTGAGTGTTTATTAACACTGGGGTGAAGGAACAGTTTGGATCAACGTTTCTTGTACTTTCAGTGTCAAAGTTGTGGTATGCTTTGAGTGTGTGTATGTTGCAAGTAAAATGTAAATACAAGACTAGTTGCCCTGCTTAGAATTGTTTTATTAGCAGCATTCTATGAAGCCATTACAGACCAAAACATCATCTCAGACACCACTTCCTAGTGACTTATTTGCAGAATTCAAACACTTGCCTAAAGAATACCAGTCATGTAATATGGTAAGAATGATAACAGACACATCAATCCTCCTTCTCATCTTTATACCTTAATTTCTGGCAAAACTTTCTAGCCAGCGGAAAGGTAAAGATTAGCAAGATCAAATGAGCAGTGGTGGTCTGAGAAGTTACCTTCCTTTCCAGCCTCAGACTAGGGCTATAACTAAATTCCTGAGTACTTAGGAGATGGCTCAGAGAATATATTAGCAAGCTGAAGCAGATTCAGCTCTAGCAGTCTGGCACTTAGCTCTTGATGCCTTTGTTTTACAAGATTATTACTGCATCAGATGCTTAGTACTGAGGAGTTTCAAGTGAATTAAACCAGAAGGTGAGAGGGATCATAATTTAACTGAAACACCTGTGTGCCTTGCTTTCAGAACACCAGATTTTTGGGTTCTCATATCTATGCTTATTGGGGCTGATAATTAAGGGAAAAAAACTTCAATCTGTAAGAGTTAACAAGTGAACCTGAAATAAAATGCATTGTCCTTCTCTGGAGTGAAAAAAATGGCCAAAAATTGGACAGTGAGAAAGAAATCTGTTTTATCAGTAGGTTGCCCTGTGATACCAAGTAATCTACCTATCCTGTCATAAATCACTCTGAAAAAAGAGAGGCTTCAAAAAGTAATTTTGTCAAAAACACATGGTCTAGATGGTCCTAACAAAAAGGCATTTACAGTTGATACAGTTGATGCTGCCCATAAGGATATTTTAATATGATTTATTTTTTACATGACTGCATTTGTTTCCTCCTCTTTGTACTTAATAGATGCAAGACAGTGAGAAAAATACTCATGATGCCTTTCCCTTAAATGAAGGAGAAAAAACTGATATAAAAATCTATTCAAATTTTTCTTCTCCAATGTTTTTTCCATAAAAACATTTCTTATAGATGATCAGTCCACATTTCACAATCTATATCAGATAAAAACTTTTTATTATTTCAACTCCTAGCTAAAGATGATTGAACTTCACAGTATCTTGAAAAGTAAATCACAATAATGGTAAGTTTTGCTCAACATCTGATCTTAATCCCACTATTTATTTTATCCTCTGATGATAGCTACTATCCTAATAACATGGGGGGCTACTTGGGGTATAAAACCACTTCTCACTGTTCATGGAAAGCAACTAACCCAGAGTTTGTTATGATTGCATTATGAACCCAGCTGTGGGGTCTGAAGATTGATAAAAGAGCAGATTTCATTTAACCATCAGAGACCTTTTTAAAAAAAGAAAATAGATTCTGATTAAATATCCTTCCTTTTTCATCATTTTCAATATAACCTTTCTGAAACATTTTATGCTGTGTGAACAATTAAATACATGGCAGAATCAAGCATAAAGCACCTACTACTGTCCTGCTACTAGATAATATCATCAACTTGGTTTATCACTCTAATTTTTCTACTTGTGGCTGAATCTTCAGTTGGAGAATGAGGATACTCTTATTCATCATCTACCTCAAATCTAAACTGAGTAGGGGAACATCAGTGATGTCTTGCTGATAAGATATCCACTAAGCATTTTACAGTGTAGTTTTTATTTTTCTTGTCTTAAGGAGATGGTAAATTATTATTTCAGTAAGGAGAATCACTGTCCCAATTACATATATCTGTGAGTTCTTATGATGCATTCTTTAATTTGACTTTCAGACTATATCGTGCTGCCTATTCTCAACAAAGATGCTCAGATTCTGATCTGTTGAGTACTTAGGAATATCCAGGGCAAGTGGAAAGCAATAAAGCTTATGCTGCTTTCAGTCTCCTATTTTTATTTTGTCTCCAAGCTATTCTGAGGTGATCGACACATTTAATTCTCCTGCCACAATCTGTCACTCCACTGTACATGTTACATATTGAAATGAGAAAACATACTGTTGACCCTGGATGCCCTCATTAATCTACAATAGGACTAGTATTACAGTTATGCATGCATAACCTATTAAATGTTTTAAATATACATGTACACATAGATATACATATATAGCAAATATGTGAACCTATCTACTCACAAAAGGTTCTTCTGTTACCTCTGAACTTCAGCCATTTCCAGTCTGAATCTCAACACATATTTGCATTTTTTTTTCTTCTCTTTAAATTCTCTTATACCTTATTTTTCTTTGAACCTCTCATGATCTTCCTCTATAGATGTTTGACATTCTGGTTGATCTCTCTATTTTTTTGTTCCCTCTGGTTATTTACTGTCTGCTTCTTGTAGCAGCCTCTATTTTGAGTGTAACTTGAGCACATTTGTATTTGACTTAAATTTAAGGTCTTTTAATAAATTTGAAATGAAGTAAAATAAATTTTACTTCAGAACTTCATAATGATTACTTGTATCTCTAGTTAGTTAAGAATTCTTAAAAGTAGTGATTGAGCTTTGAATTTGACTTAAATGTTTTATGCTGGTCCTATCTTAACATAAGTAGTCTTTAGCTGTTACAAAGCAAAATAAAAGACCATTAAATGGTCTGGTTCTAATTCAGTTGTGAATGTTTCTTGAAAAAGAGTATGAATGATGTCTCTGTAGTGAAGGTGGTTCAGGATCACTAAAAACTAATTCTTCTGTCAGTTTTCCAGTTTTGTACATGGTTTCTT
This sequence comes from Colius striatus, assembly GCF_028858725.1. Taxonomy (NCBI): domain Eukaryota; kingdom Metazoa; phylum Chordata; class Aves; order Coliiformes; family Coliidae; genus Colius; species Colius striatus. Next base: position 91,270,329 of record NC_084762.1, on the reverse strand, counting down.
ATCTTGCCAATGATGCCTGAACTCATGTGTGAAGGGCATGATGAACCGAGGGAGTAAGCTATCCAGCTAACATGTGCCAAGTGACTTACACAAATAGCTGATAACAGTGGTGCACAGACCAAGTGTGATCTAAGGAAGCCTTTTTGGTGTAGAGTTCTCTGAAAGTACGGCAAATAAAAGCAATATTGCAGCCTATCATTCCCTTGAGTCTTGCATGTTCTTTCAATCAAGCAGCAAGTATCATTCTTCGGGGTGAAAATGTTAAAAATCATATTATGGGGGAAAATAATTCTTCCCAGTTTTTTATTGTTCCCATATTCATGAATATCATCATCACTCTTTTACTTTACAATTGCTTTACAATTCTTCTTTATAGGTTTAAATTTCAGAAACACAAAAGAGATGGAGAAATATAGAGAGACATGAAGAGGCTAATGTTTGGTTACTAGACAGGTATAAATATCCTCTAATATTTCCCTATAGATATTTTACTTCAAAAGAAATCTTATATCAATTCAGCCATACAATTTTGTTATTCATTGCCTCACTCTCAAAGCCTTATATACTCATATTTTATTAATTTCTCTCAACTGTTAACTGCCTTCACCACAGATGACACTTACTTAGTCCCTTTTGTCTAGACTTTTCCTCTTCTCTCTCACTTCACCTAGATTCCTCCTGTGTACTCACAGTTTTATCTGAAACGTAAAACTGAAATCAACAACACTATTAAATCTAACCGTTTCTCATTATAGTAATGTTCCTGAGAGGATACTCACAAAAACCCAACCCAATCTTTAGGCTCTACTTTTTAGCCCATGTTCTGAAATTTTGGTTGACATCGATAGATTAATTTCTCCTATATGGAGTCACTCTTACAAATGGCTGCTTATAACAAAACGCCCTGCAGTCTCAGGAACTGTACACTGCTACAATAGTTTTGACATTGAATTCCATTCCCTTCTTAAGGAATTTGGTGTGACCATATTCCAAATAGCCTCCAATTCACTCTTGAGACATTCAAATCAGAGTTTATGTAGTTTTGAAAATGTAGATTGTGGTAACAATAAATAATTAAAATTCCACCACTAACAGTTATCTAATAAAGTGATTTAGGGATCCACCTTTTTTTCTGACATGGACTTTGACACTTAAATGTCTTTGAACTCACATTGGGATGCAGATACCCATTTAACAATGTTCACAATGCTAATTAGGGAAGTAACTGGAGCATATATAGACATTTCTGCCCATAGCCAAGGTAGTTTGGATATCATTTTAACATGACATCATAAAAACTGAGTATCGAGCAATGTGATAGCTAATACAGTGTTTAAATCTAGGCTACCATCTTCTCACTGTTATCAGCATCCAAGAAGGTACCTGGAAGACAAAGCCAGATATGCTAGTGGAAAACTGGCTGGATGGCCATGCCCAGAGAGTAGTGGTAAATGGAGCTAAATCCAGTTGGCAGCCAGTCACAACTGGTGTTCCCCAGGACTCAGTGTTGGGGCCTGTTCTGTTTAACATCTTTATAATTGATCTGGATGAGCGGATCAAGTGCACCCTTAGTGAGTCTGAGGATGATGCTAAGCTAGGCAGGAGCAGAGATCTGTTTGAGGGCAAAAAGACTCCTCAAAGGGACCTGGACAGGCTGAAGGGATGGGCCAAGGCCAATTGTATGAGGTTTATCCAGACTTGGTCCTGCACTTGGGCCACAATAATCCTGTGCAACCCTACAGGCTTGGGGAAGAGTCCTGGAAAGCTGTCCAGCAAAAAGTGGCCTAAGAGTATTGATCGAAAGCCAGCTGAATATGAGCCAGCATTGTACCCAGATGGCCAAAGCTGCTAATGGCATCCTGGCTTGTATCAGAAGTTAGTGCGACCAGCAGGACCAGGGCAGTAGCTGTATTCCTGTATTCAGTAAAGTTAAGGCTGGATCTTGAGCTCTGTGTTCAGTGTTGGGCTTCTCAATACAAAACGAACATTGAGGTCCTGGAGAGTGTCCAGAGGTGGGCACCAGAGCTTGTGAATGTTTTGGAGCACAAGTCTGATGATGAACAGCAGAGAGAGCTGAGAGTGTCTAGCCTGGAGAAGAGGAGGCTGAAGGGATACATGATCAGTATCTACAACTACCCAAAACAGCTTTTCCGCTGAGAGAGTTATTAGACACTGGCACAGACTGTCCAGGGAGGTGCTGGAGTCACCATCCCTGGAGTTATTTAAAAGCCATGTAGATTAAGAGCTTAGGGACATGGTTTAGTGATGAACTTGGCAATGTGAGGACTTGGTAGTGTGGTTGGACTTGATAAAATTCAATATCTTTTCCAATCTAAAAGATTCTATGGTTCTATGTTCTTTCATCCTGTTATCATACCTCGTAGGTACATCTGATCAGTCAATCCACCAGCAATAACAGACGTGATATGACTAGTCAAAATCTTTTTCTCAGATCCAAGGGAGCAGAGACCAGCAGCAACCTCAGATTTGCAGCATGATCAAGAAAGCAACACAAAAACAAACTGACAGTTGGAAGAAAAATTTGCCTGACTGAGAGATTCTACCATGGCTAGAGTTGCGAAATATATAGGAGCTTCTCTCACTTTGCCTGCTCCAAATATATCACTGGACATGTTTAATTAAAAGCACATCAGATTAAGTCATTTTGTTCTATGGGAAAATGTTGGAGTCTCTCAGGTGCAATTGCTGTTGGAAGAAACAAAACACGAATAAGATTCTTCATTGCAGTGACAGAATTCAGATGCAAAAATAGTTTAAAACCCATCCTACTGTGGAATCAGACAAGCTTGAGATGCATTGACTTGCATCTTTTGTTTCTCTGGTCAGCATAAAGACAAGAGTAACTTAGAATAGGTGTGAAATAGTTGAGACAAATCATGTTCATGTCAATCCTTTATTTCCCAGTTTTCTTTGTAACTTATGTTTCTCTTGTATCAACAATTTTACAATGCAGTTTACCTTCTCTGGGACTTGCTGAAACTCAAATAGCTAAAAGCCACACATGAAGAAGTTTTGGTAAATTGAGAGGTAAAAACAAGACACTAAGAAACAAAAAAATCCAGTAACACCACATTACAGTAAATAATGTATAATGTGATCAGGAACATACATTTCTCTTGAGGTGTTAAAATGACTTTTAATTCAATCTTTAGAAATGAGGAACTGCTCATTTCACTTGAGACTGCACAATTTATTAAAAATCGCTATAAATGTGTGGTAATAGTGGAATTTTCCAGATGTAAATTTCCCTTTGATTTCCTTTTAAAGGGATGCAGTCCTTATGGTTAAAGGTATATATTTGGTGGAACAAGCACATAGAATATGAAAATGTACCTCACAGGCATCAATATATGTATGCATATATGCTTCAGACAATAACTGTTAGAAAAATTCTTGAGCAGTCCAATATATGTTAAAGATGTTTCTGTCTTTCCTAATATAAACAAAAAAACCCCAGAAAAACATAAAAAGTATGAGTCATAAATTCCATGCATAAATGAGAGTGCCTGTGGTAGAATTGTAACCAATGGAAAGAGGAATCCACTATTGCAACTCCCTAACAAATACAGCTACTACTTTATTTGCAACTCCTTCCCTTAATCAAATGTTAATGTTAATAATGCAAGATGATGAGACCACTTTAAGTTCTAATGGTATGTTCAACAAGTCTTGAACTTATATTTATAAATATGCCTTGGGTTTTTTGATATCTGAAATGGTCTTAAACTGTCACTGAATGCATTAAAATGAGACCACAGTTTTTATTAATATTAAATATGAAATCTCTGTGAAGATGACATTAACGATCTGATGTGAACTGACAAAAGCAAATGAATTTCAAGTTAAACTTGCTACCTTGTCCTTAATTCACTTCGAGGTGCTAGATGCAGTGGTGTTAGAATTGATGTAAAGTGGCATAAATGTTTAGGAAGCCCATTTCTGCATTGGCAGAGGGCAGTGTCTTTCGGCTGTTCTCTTAGCCATGTGGACGATTGCTCTGGTTCCCACAGATTTAACTCAGACCTTTAAATGTTATGTTATGAAGTTTCAAATATTTTCTTAAAGGTCAGTCCAAACAATTAAAAATTCGCTGCTGCATAAGATAGCTTGTGGTTTCTTTTAAAATTTAATTATATTCATCTACTTTTTATTTTTTTTTTTCAATTTTGCATGTTTGGATGTCTTCAGATTTTCAGCTCCTATTTAATTGAAAACAATATTATTCTCTTCCTCTTTCCACCAGAAAATTGATTTCTAAGGCTGAGGTACTGTTTTTAATTACTTAATTAAACAGTTGAATATATATCCTTCAATAAATGTCTTCCCATTTCGTGATCTGACCTGGGAACATGAATAAATGTCCTGAAGCAGATGTTAACAACAAACACAGCATTGTCCTTAATACTCTCCCAAACATAAAATGCTTTGGGGGCAGATCAACATATATTTTCTTCAGCAGTGGAGCTGCTTTAAGACATTTCTTTTTCTTAGCCTATTCTTTCTAATTTAATCAACACGTCAATGATGTGCTACAACTGTTTGCCTTAGCAGGTGAATTTTAGCACTATACTGAACTCAGACACTTGCCAAATTGTTTCTCCTTTTCAATAATGAAGGTTATTTTGATACAGTGTGTAGTGTCCTACTGCAGAAGGTGAGATGAAATGATTGTTATCAGCCAAAACTTTTCCATATAAACTCACCAAGAATCACTTTTGTGCAAAAGCATGTCTTTTATGTCATGGAGGTGTGAATTTAAGATGGTACAGGCACCTGAGAGTGGAGACATACTGTAACACAACCTCACCATGTCAGCTGCTAGCACCATAATATAATAGCCTCCCTCTATAAAGCAGGCAAGCAGATTTCAATTAATTTAGAAAAATCATCTCAGGAGGGAAAGAGAATAGAGGAGGGGGACTACCAAGTGCCAGATTCTAGTCTAATGCAAATTAAAAGACTTAAGATGATAAATATCCAAGCAAATGGACTTTTATAATGGAACTACTGACAGTCCCTGCATTTTAACAGTGCTGCCAAGCCCTGCCATATGAAAGTGTAAAAGCAATCATCTGCTGTGTTTGGTTTAGCTTCAGCTCCGTCCTTCTTGCTTCATAGACCACATACAAACCATTTTGGAGACCAGTTGACATCAGTAATTAGACCCTCCCTCACAAAAACACACTGACAGGTACCTCAGGCAGTTCCAAGTCATTCTGTTCAGATTTATGCACCCTCTGTCCTGAAAAAGCTGCAGTCCAACCTTCCATCAACCTACCCAGAGGGCAGAGCATCTCTAGAGTTTTAGTCAAACAAGTTGAGAGCAAAAAGAAATGTCTCAAACAAGGTAAAATGCAGCTACAAGCAGAAATATAAAAAATGAAATCTCAGAGTTGATCAGTGACTTCCAGGAGCCTGAAAAACTGCGGACATGAACTAAGGTTGTGCTTAAAAGCATTACAAAGTGCAAATATCAAAGTTCAAACTAGGCAAAGCATTAAAGAAAGCTGATTTTCAGAGCATCTCTCTGCCTTCACAAGAATACTCTCGTATTAGTCATTTTAACAAATCATTAAATCAAGTTAACTGTTCACAGTATGCCACACCAATGATGTCAAGAAATCATAATGGGAAATATATGCCAATTCCAGTTTCTGGATTCCTGTGCAGGCAGGCAGACACCTGCTTCTTCTTCTTCTGTACACTGACAGTAATAGCCATGCTTGCCTGATTACTAATCCCTCTTAGCAGAAGTATACCAAGGAAAGGATACTAGGTGCTATGATTACCTCAGAAAAATATTTGCTGATTAGATTATCTAATTAATAGTAAAAAAGAAAAAAGAACAAACCTGGATGGATACTTAAAATCATCTCACATGGTTGTTTAGATGCCTAAACCAACTGCTCAGCTATGTTTCCTTGGAATGACTACTCTCAATATATTTGTGATCCCAGTGAAAACAGCAAGACCACCCTACTGATCTGTGCAGAGCTTCCTTGTACAAAGGTAGACACTCTGGCTAAAGACCTGTTCTGAGCCCAGGTCTTTCTGTATTGAGGCATCTAATGATCTGTCCACCTTATCAGCAGAGATAAGATCCATGATCCATGTGCATACTTGGACTGTGAGCACACCAAGAACCCACTGCACAATTAATATTAGGCACTCTGGAGGCACCCTCTGACACTAAACTGTGAAGAGTTGACATCAAACTGGGAGGACTGGCTGATTTCCCAGAAGGCTGTGCTGCCATTCAGCAAGATCTTGACCAGTCTGAGAGTTGAGCAGAGAGGAAACTCATGAGGTTCCCCAAAGAAAAATGTAGAGTCCTGCACCTCGGGAGGAACAGTCCCAGGCTGCGGATTGACCTATTGGAAAGCAGCTCTGCAGAGAGACCTGGGATTCTGGTGGACAGTAAATTATACATGAGCCAGCAATGTGCCCTCATGATCAAGAAGATCAATGGCATCCTGGGATGCATCAAGAAAAGTGTGGGCAGCAGGTCGAGGGAGGTTCTTCTTCCTCTGTGTGATGCCCTGATGAAGCCACATCTGGAGTCCTGTGTTCAGTTCTGGGCTCCCCAGTTCAAGAGAGATGGGGAACTTCTGGAGACAATCCATTAGAGGGCTACTAAGATGGTAAAGGGGACTGGAACATCTCTCCTATGAGGAAAGGCTAAAGAACCTGGGACTGCTCAGCCTGGAGAAGATATGATAGGAGGATTCTCACTAACACTTACAAATATTTCAAAGATATAAGGATCGGGCAGCATTTTTTTCTGTAGTGTTCTGTGATAGGACAAGGGGTAATGGACATAAGCTGGAACACAAAATGTTCCACCTATACCTGAGGAAAAACTACTTTACTGTAAGGATAAGGGAGCCCTGGTACAGGCTGCCCAAGGAGAGTGTAGAATCTCCGTCTCTGGAGGTTTTCAAAACCCACCTGGCTGTGTTCCTGTGCCACCTGATCTAAGTGGACCTGCTTGAGCAGACGGTTGGACTAGATGATCTCTAAAGGTCCCTTCCAACCCCTACCATTCTATGATTCTATGATTTAAAACGTGCACACTTCAAAGCTATTACCTAAGAAGAAAATTTTCATATTGCTTCACAATCCATATATTTCCACGAAGATCAAATAATTCCCTAAAAATCATTCCACTATGACCTCTCTTTGTAATTGTTGCTGCAGGTGAAAAGTTATCTCAGTGGTTTGGAGAGAATAGAAGGTTATCTAAACAGAAAAGATACACAATAAGCTGCTCAAAACTCAAATCTAAAGTGGCTCCCAAATTCTTCACAGCTCAGCTATGAATGAGTTAGTATTAAGTACTTGCATTTTCTACTAACTGAAAGACTAGGAGATTATCCTTCCCCAGCTGTAGCCCAAACAAATAGCCTAACACCTTTTAGTCCTATCTGAATTTATGCAGCAATAATTTCCCTTAATTTTGATTATATGGGAGTTAAATTTTTTTTTTTTTTCTGAAATCTCATTATAATTAATGAAGGGAGGAAAAGTAGCACATATTTAAAAGGATTTAAATGTCCTAGAACAGGATGACTCATCCCTCAGAAGTACATATTGTTCTCCTTTGACTATAGGTGGATGATCAACTTAGATGAGACATCTACTTGTAGATAACTAAAGTTAAGTCAAGTAAATTCTATTGTAAGGGAAAAAAATCTGAGATGGATTTCTGCTAACTCTGAGGACATTGTCATCAAATGCAGGAGTATTTTGGATGCCTTCCAAGCTCTCATCAGTAACATAATTTAATATTTTTCTTGTAGTAAACATCTAGATTGAACAGTGACATAAGCAAAGGAATAAAATAGTAAACATTTATCCAAAAAGGAGACTAATTTGCTGTGTAAGGGAAGATATGTCACATCTTTGTATATGAAGAAAATGAATCAGAACTCCCCCAAAGTTTTCACTCTGGGAAACATACTACATTCCCTATTCAATCTTATAGGATGAAGGGTAAGATTAACTTCTCATTCTCTCCTCTACCCACTCAGCTTTGCATGGATTATCGTAAGTATGATGATGTTGGTGTTGGCAAGGTAGAGAAGAGACTGTATAAAATAAATAAGTAAACACAATTTAAACAAAAATACTTATTAAATGTGGGAATAGTTCTTATGACATTATTGAGGGGAATAATGGCATGAAGGGAAAAGAAAATACGATTTAGATCCATGTTTCTGAACAGTTAGAACTGTCTACATGGCTGAAAGAAGTGGAAAAATCCCAGGCCAAATCACATCATAGCCCAAAGGCTATGAAGCATTCTGGCAGTGTTAAGCATGACTGAAGTGAGCACTTAGGATTATTATTACAGCTGACATGCTGCATCTTTTGCCAAATATATAAAATCGGCTATGTAAGTAGGACGTAAGATTAAAGCACTTGACTAGTGGCTACAGATCCGAGCTGTGACACTGTTTAGCTTTGACACTGATTCTATGTGTTCCCTGTGTCATTTCCCATCGCTGCAATATTAGTCTCTGCTCTTGAATATGAGAGTGTTAAAGCATATAGCAAAAAATCATGTATGTACATTGTGGTTTAATTCCAGCCAACAGCTAAGCACTACACAGTCGTTCACTCACACACCCACCCCTCTCCTCCCTGCCAAGTGGGATCAGGAAAAACAAGCAAAACTCATGGGTTCAGGTAAGAACAGATTAACAACTAAAATATAGTTACAATAATAATACTAGCAATAATAAAAATACAAATGCATAGCAATGATAATGGTACTGAAAAGGAATATGGAAAAAAGAGAGGGAAATAAACCACAGGAAATGAAAAAATAAAACAAAAAACAGCCAAGTGATGCACAATGCAGTTGCTTACAACCTGCTCACCGATGCCTGAGCACAATCTGTGCCTTTCCATGAGCTCCCTCCAGTTTATATACTGGCCATGGCATTCTATAGTATGGAATAGCCCTTTGGCTATTTTGGGTTGGCCATACTGGCTATGCTCCCTCCCAGCTTCTTGTGCATCTCAAACTCTTTACCAGCTACCAGGGAGAAAATTAACTCTTTTCCAGTCAAAATCAGTGCACTTTCCTTTGAGTCATAGTAAGGTTCTTGATTTTGTATATTTAATGTAAAATAAAAACTTGAATACAGAATGATTTTTAGTGTTATTTGCATTATATCAAGAGTTACCATAGCTTACATTTGGCCATATAGATAAGAAATATTTTAAAAGATAATAGACAGAGGGTATCAGTCCATTAATATATTACTGAAAACCAATTATCAGTGAAGAGACACAAATAAAAATATAAGGAATTGGTGGCTGATAGAGCAATCTTTGGGTAAGAATTGTATTTAGTGATGAGAGCTCACATATTTCTTGTTAAATAAAATTTATAACATTCCCTTTGTTTTGACAGAGGGAAGGTGATTAAATATCTATTTAAGTAGAAAAGGTTATACCCCAGTTCATATTTAGGTATTCAGTTCTGTGCCTCAATAGCTTGAGCTGTTTTCAAATTCTACCACCGTGGATGCATTTTGCCTACTTAGATTGGAAGTCCTTTACAGTCATATCAGCAAAATGAATCCTTGATAATTTATGTTCTTTATGTGTTATTGTAATACAAATTGTAACAATATTAACCAATAATGATTGTTTCCCCCAGTTAATTCTTTCAATCATGTCTCATATGTAAAAAGCCCAATAAAACTTTCTCAGAAACAATAAAAAATAATTGAAGGACATTCATACTATGGCTATTCGCTGCCTCTTTATTTTTCTAATGTGAGCAACCACTAAATTAAATGACACTGGATTTATCAGTTGGAAAGGAATCTGAACGGCTTTGTAATCCAAAAACAGGATAACATTTCTTCTCTAGGCATTATCACAGCCTAATGCTACCTATACAAAACAAGCTCCTTTATTTATAATACAGCAATGTGGCATAAGTTAAGCGATGAAACATTTACTTGTTGATGAAAATGTAAATTGCTACATGCTGGTTCCTTGCTCACAGAGTGTCTCATTTTGATTTTACATGAGAACAAGTTTTGGCTGCTAAAAGGTGACATGCTCATGGAAGAAACCTTTCTCAGCAGTAGCTTTATTGAAAGCAGCACTCACAACCCTCCCTAACTCACCAGGAAACAATGGCCAACAGGGGATTTCATGGGGAGTGATGATGAGAAGGATTTTCCCACGTTTTGAGCTTCAGTTCCCTCAGTATAACAACACTTTCTGCAGTCTTAAAGACTGTTCCAGAATTTCACTGTGCAAATATTAAAAAAAAAAAAAAAAACAAGCAAACAAATAAACATCTAATTTTCATCCTCATATTAGCAAAAGTCATTTGGCCATCTGCCTTTGTGCACATTGTCTTTCAGCTTAGATAACACCATTCCTTTCCTGATGATTATTGTCATTTATCAGCCTTGGTTTCACAACACTTAGCATGAAGTTTGCTCCCCTTCTATTTGGTGTTCATCTCACAGGTGTGCTCTGCATCTGCTCCAGTTTGAGTTCATCTAAATTACACAGATTAGGTACTGAAATAAGGAAGGACAAGGCGTATTTCAGAGCCAGTCTCTGCTCTGGAAAGATCCCTCAGCAATTTGTTTACTTCAGAAGCCCATGTGAGTTAGAGAAAAATTTGAGTCTCAAAATTCTGATAGTAAATTTAACTTATCTAGAAACAGCCTCAGACATTGGAGCCTGTGGGAAAGAAAGACAATTTCCTTAGTATTAGACTCTCTTAATCTTTAAAACTAGGCAAACTGTTAGGAGTGGCCATTGGCCCTTGCTACCTTTGAACCATATCTGGGAGCTGTTTGAGGCTAGTGTAGCTTGCAGACACTGGAGTCATGCCACTATGGATTTAGTGCACACTGTACTAGATGATCTTTCAAGGTCACTTCCAATCCTTAAGATTATGTGATTCTGTGATAAATTGTGTCCTCACATCATCACTTTTACAAAGATTTTTTTTTAACCTTGAGTAACTTTAACATTAACTTTTTATAATCTATATATAAAAAACAGACTGCTTTAGTTCTTCTCTTTGCTGGACTGGAAATGATATTTCTTCTACCTTGTTTGCAACATTTGTCAATACAGTTCAGAGCAGAATTTTCCTTGTAGGAAATGCAATAGGACTTTGAGAGGTATGAGCTCATCTACTGCTGAACACCAGCTTATGGCCAGGCTTGGTGAAAAGTAAGTTTTAATCATAAAAGTTAAAGTTATAGATACTTTAAGATACAGAAAGATTCGGAAGAACGTGATGGTTTTCAGCAGCCTAATAAATGGTTTTGTTTCAGTTGCCTAAGCCTAGTGCCTGGAGATGCCTTATAACTTCTGACACATCCTTGTGGTAGATATGACACAGGGCCTCTGGAAGACCTGAGCTGGTCTGTAGCAGTAAGAATCACAGAACCACAGAATCTCAAGGGCTGGAAGGGACCTTGAAAGATCGTCTAGCCCAACTCCCAAGCCAGAGCAGGACTTCCTAATGCTGTACAACTATGTTTAAGTTTCTGTATCTGTATCTCTTCCACAGTGTCTTGTATTTCCACAGTATGAAACAGATAACAGTCTTGTCATTTGACAAGACAGAAAAATCACTTTGTGGAATTAATTACTAATAAAGTAATTACTCCTGTACTTAAGTGATTATTCCTATACTATGACTATTTTGTATGGATACAGTTACTTTAAATACTCTGTCTTCCTAGTCTTCCTTTTCTGCAAAAAAGATCTTCATTAATACAAGTTTTGATCTCTAAAAGAATTATCTTTTCAAGAAAGATCTCAGTAATCATGAACATAGAAAAAGTAACAAAAACCTGATTCCATGATGGTTAAAGCTTTTACAGACCACATTTTTTTTTTTTTATATCCCTTTAATTAAAAAGCTGATGTGATTTATCCATCAAATCAGGGTTTTATCTCAAAGTCTATAATGAATTAAGACATTACCTGGCAATTCTTTAATTTCAGCTTAAAGCACAAACAAAAAAGCCACAGTGACATAAACTCTTTACTCACATTTCTAATTTGTCTAAGTGTATTTAATATTAGCCTGTTTTGGACTTAATTGCCACTTTATTTTTTCCCCAATAAGGTTCTGAGTTTTTCTTAATGTAGGTAAAGGGAATATCCAAAATCTCAGTAATATATTTGGGTTAGAGAGACAACTCCCCCGTATAACTCATACCTACCCATAAGTAACTATGGTACACACACTTAAAGACCTCCACAAGACCAGACAAATGGTCAGGTACCATCATAATATTAATTGATACCATGGTTCAGTCTGGAAGAGTACTGCCACATACTTTCAGTATCCTTTTGTTGAGATCTTATGTAATGAGATGGGATAGATAGGTTCTCTTTCACAAAAAATTGCTTGATTTTCACAGAATCACAGAAAGGTGGGAGTTGGAAAGGACCTCTAGAGATCTTCTCCAATCCCCTGCTGAAGCAGATTCCCCTCAATCAGGGCTCCCAGGAACATGTCCAGGTGGGTTTGGAAACCTCCAGAGACTCCATACTCTCCCCAGGCAGTCTGCGCCAGGGCTCTCTCACCCTCACAGCAAAAAAGTTTCTCCTCATGTTCCAGTGGAACTTCCTGTGTTCCAGTCTGTGTCCTTTACTCTTTGTCCTGTCACTGGTCACTACAAAAAAGATTGGCTCAATTCTGTTGACATGCACCCTTTAGGTATTTATAAGCATTGATAAGGTCCCCTCTCAGTCTTCTCCAGGCTCAAGCCTCAGGTCTTGCAACCTTTTCTCATCAGACAGATGTTCCAGTCCTTTGATAGATATGTTAGACTGCTTTCAGTGGTTCTCTATCTGTGCTACCTGTATATATCCATCTAATAGTAGGTATCAAAGGCCACACTTCTTTCTTCAGTCAGTTCCTGATGCATTTGGCAGCAATTCAGATGTAGCATATATCAATCTGAAGCTACTCTGGGACTAGGTGTGGACTGTGAAACATTCCTGATGTGCAAGTAGAACACCACATCATTCCAACACTTCATCCATGATGCGAGCTAGCAGGCAGGCCAGCAGGTTTTGAATGCCAGAAAAGAACAATGCTCTGTCCTCTTCCCTGGTAAAAGAGTCAACATTTGAATCCAGTATAAGTACCCATAATATGTGTGAAACTCAGGCTTATCTGTTTGATTATATCTTTTGAAGCAGTTTTTTACCAGATATCTTTATGTCTAGAAATTGGACAATGGTTTTGATGATGTGGCCCAAGATATTCTTGTGAAAGACGGAGTCACAGATATTTGACTAAGCACTACTTTTAATCTCTATTTATGTCAATAACTCATTAAGTGTGACTGGAGATATTTAGTAAGATACCAAGATAGCAAAACACAGAGTAAATAGACGAGAGGTAAAAGTCATACCCTCTGTCTTGCCACTGGGAAATAATCTGTGCTTAGATTAATGTTTTGCCATTGTCTTGATTCATTATAAGAACAAAAGATTTCCTTTCCAACTGAAGTTAGAGAAGAAAAAAATGTTATAAATCACATATCACAAACCATTTATGCCATTTATTGATTAGCTGATGACTATAGATATGTTTCCAATGGTTTAGATGACTTTGAAGTTTTCCTATTTGACTGGCAATAGCTTAATTAACTATACATAACTATGGAACAATTTATCTCTGGTATTAGGAAAGAATAAAAAAAATAATCCTATATTTCTCATAGAAGTTTGATGCAAGATTCAACTGAAAAAAGATAGATATATGTATATTTATATACATATATGAAACTTATAAATAAATAGATCTGAGTCTTTTCATTCTCCTTTATAATCAAATAAGATAAACAGGCACAATTAGTGCAGTCAATCTCATGCTAAAGTAGACATTCATAATAAATCAGATGACTTGTTGCCTTTAGATGTCTCTTTGTCTTCTTTGACTTTAAAGGAAGCCTAAATTACCTACTTGTCTTTGCCTTGCATTGTACACATTCAAAGACAAGTGGGATAAATTCACTCCATTGATCTAGATTTCACACCTCAAAAAAGAAGTTTTGAAAGTTATTAAAAATTATTAAAATCTACCTATACATAATTTTAAGGAGTCAGTAAACTATTTTATCTTAATATATTGATCCATACATATGTAATTTGAAAATCCTGTGGTCATATGATCAGATGTCATGCAGATTAAATTTCCATTTCTCCATGACACCGTGAAACTAAGAGTAGATGCTCATGCATATAGAACACATCTTCAAGTGGTATATTAAACATTACTGTTTAGTAATTGTACCAATATTTGTAAAATAGTCTGTGGAGGGAGAATATGGTGGGTTGCAAGGAATGGCAGTCGTCACAAGAAATCTTCAAATGTGTACAGTGAAGTTTAGACTTCTACAACAATACTAGTGCTAAATGTGTCGATTACCTTCATGTGGATAAAGAGTTACTTTAAAGGATTGGGTCATCTAAAAAATTTTAGAGATCCGTCACGTGGAGTAAGAAACACTTTTCTTTGTGCCATCATTCCTATTAATAGTGAGCTGTCAGGCATGTGGAAGCACTACATGTTTCTGGATCAGAAAGAAGCAAAGTCCATTGCTTCCACAGTGTCTGTTTGAGAAGATGATGTCATACCAGCATTAACCTTAGATGTTTAAGCATCTTCTCTTTTTTGGCCTCAAAATTAACACAAAATGATAGAAAAGAGAAAATAACATTGATTTCTAGAAAGAGGAACATAATTTAATGAATCTCACAGTGTTCTCCAAGCTTTCTTATTTTGAACTTTGTCTATATGTTAACTATTTGCCTAATTCCTTCAAGATAGTATAAAGTCCATTTGACTATGAATTCCACTTTCACATCAAGACACTTGTATTAAATATGATTCCTGCTTTAATCACTGCCTTAGTTTTTTTTACTTGATTTTGCTTGTATGAAGTGGGTTACCAGAAAATAAAACAAGTAAGAAAACAAAATAAGGATAGAGAAACTCATATTCTCATTTTATTTCTTTAAATGAGCAAAAAACCCTCACTAGAGGCAGGGCAGAAAAATCACTTTATGCCACCACTGCTGATATAGCTATATGTATTTAATTCAATCAAGACTTGTCTGTGTTAAGGTCATAGGTTTAAATTGTCTTGATTAGAGGTGTGACATATTCAAAATTAAATTGCAAAAGCTTGAGGCATGAACACTTACAGCTGTCACTGTAGATTCTGGTCTGAATCTTATTTTCCAAGCAATGTGAATAGAGACAGTGTATTCTTCTCAGTGAAAATAAAAGTTTGGGTTGTTTTCTGCTTTTTGTCTGGCACTCTTGGTTCAAAAAATTGAAATATGCAAGAATCTTCTGATTTGAAATGGGAAGTTTTACAAAAACGCTGAATATTAAAGAAATAAATGAAATGGCACTATGGAAAAAAAAAATCCATGCTGCAGAAATTTCTGTGATCATCTACAAGCTCCTTTTCAGCTATTGTACACCACTGTGAAATTGCATTGAATTCATAAATAAGAATGGAAAGTAGTTAAGAGTCTTTAATTTCTCTAAATGATAACAGATATATCATAGAAAATAAGGTATTCATTGAGAGCTTAATTGCTTTCTCCAGAAAGGTAAGGAAAGATGATCCTCTCAGAGTTATATTCTAAAATCAAGTAGGAGTCAATGCAAGATTTCATGCTTTGACTATACTAGTCAATTAACATATATGAAATGTTTTTTACCTGGAAACAGACGTCCTGTTGTAACTACTAGTCTAATAAGATAATGGCTTTCAAAGAATCTATTAATAATTTGTAATTCTTATTGTGTAAATCCACCAGTGTTCTTTTCATATAAAAAGTTTTTGCCTTAATATTCAGTCCTAAAAAACAGGGAATGCTTAAATAAAGATATTATTTGCATTTGGGAGGGTGGTGGTGATATTTTAAATCTTGACAATTCTAATTAGTTTTACCATAAACAAATGAACAAAATCCCCCTGAATCTTTCTCCTGATATCTGAATAGGGACTAAACTTTTGAAATTTAAACTGTATTAATCATAGATTCATAATTTTACTGACTACTTGGAGCTTCAAGTATTTTCTATGGGAAAGAGTTAATTAAAATATTCCATAAGCTTTGTTAGCTATTATCATGCTAAGGAAATTGTTCTGCAATACTGTGTTTTCTGACCCTCTATGATAGTTGTTTGGCTTTTATCTGAACAGAATGCTCTTTCAGAGTTTATTTGAAAACCAAAGGAGTGCATAAAAAGAATTTTTACATTTTTGCATTATAATTATTTTCAGCCAAGAATTCCCTGGCAGCTTAAAATATTGATTGAATAAGCCTGTTTGGCATATAGATAAAGGTTTCATTTTAGAAATAAGTAAACAGATATAGATAGACCCAATGGAAGAGACAGAATCACAGAATCTTAAGAGTTGGAAGAAACTTTGAAAGATCATCCGGTACAACCCTTCTTCCAGAGCAGGACCACCTAGAGTAGGTCACATAAGAACTCATCCAGGTGGGTTTGGAATTTCTTGAGAGAAGGAAACTCCACAATCCATCTGGGCAGCCTGTTCCAGTGCTCCCTCATATGAACAGGGAAGAAATTTTTCCTAGTATTTCTTTGGAACCTCGTTTGTTCCAGCTTATACTCATTGTCCCTTTTTCTATCATTGGCCATCACTGAGAACAGCCTGGCTCCATCCTCCTGACACTCATCCTTTACATATTTGTAAACATGGATGAGATCACCCCTCAGTCTCCCCTTCTCCAAGCTGAAGAGCCCCAGCTCCCTCAGCCTTTCATCATAAGGGAGATGCTCCACTCCATCATCTCTGTGGCCCTGTGCTGAACTGTCTCCAGCAGCTCCCTGTCCTTCTTGAACTGAGGGGCCCAGACTGGATACAATATTCCAGGTGCAGTCTCAGGAGGGCAGAGTAGAGGGGGAGGAGAATCTCTCTCTTGACAGAAGCTAAGGTCCTGTCTCCAGACTGTCTTCAACTACAGCAGTACTGAAACATGTTTATAATTTAAACACATAATTAAGTGTTATTACAGTTAATTCAGTTGCTTATGTTTTGACTGCACTAGAAATTCATGCAAATGGTACTTAAACTGCTCTCTCAATTTGAAGTAAGAGATCAAGGAAGAATGTGGTAGGTTCAGGCCTGAACTAACCTCAAACACTATACACTGCAGTAGTCAAGATATTTCCTAGTCAATCACATGTTTGGCAGCCTATTACAAAGCTTGACCATCCTTTTGGTGAAGAAATTATTCCTAATATCCAATCTGGCAAATACTGAAATATCCAAATTGGTAAAACATCTTATTTTATCACTTGTTACTTGGGAGAAAAGACCAACTTCCACCTTGTTGAACCTCATAGAATTGGCTTTGCCTCATTGATCCAGCCTGTCCAAGTCTCTCTGAAGAGCCTTCCTGCTCTCAAGCAGATCTACACTGCTGCCTGGCTTGGTGTCATCTGCAAACTAACTGAGGATGCACTAGATTCCTTCATCCAGATCACTGACAAAGATGTTAAACAGAATAGGCCTCAGCACTGAGCCCTGGGGAACACCACTCTTGTGCAGCCTACAGCTGGACTTTTCTCCCTTCACCATCAGATATTGGTCCTGGATATTCCATCAGGTTTTTACCCAGCAAAGAATATCCTTTAGTCTAGTTGCATCTGCATATTTAAATTACGTTATCATGGAAGAAATAGACTGATATTTGTTTCTGTCCCCTTTTCTAATTATTTTTTTTCTCTCTACAAATTCTGCATTTCAGAGACATTGTCTTTTGTGGCAAAGTATCACCTCTACTTGCATTTTTACACCGTTTCATGCCCATCAGCTACAGGTATCCCATCCTTGACAATCGAAGTTCTGATTAAATTTGCTTATCTTTGTATTTTTAAGGGAGCTAAATGAATAAAGGGAGAGACTGCAGCATGTAATAATTAATCAAAATATCATCTACAGAGGCACACATAGTAGTGTTAATGATTATATTCAGATACCTTAATCTAAGTGTTTCTTTACACTTATTTTAGTAAATTAAAAGGATCTTTGGCACAGAGGGCAAATGGTATGTCATAGTTCTTATTCCTAGAGAGAAACACGTAGTTTTGTCCATATATCTTGGTAGGACATATGCAGTTTGTACAATCGTGTGTTGTGTTGCTTTGTGCTACCCCAGGAAGCAGATCTGGCAATTTTGGGAGAAGCCTCATTGTCCAAAGCTTTGCCAGGGGATACTCTGGGTGGTCTTACATGTAGCTCACCACCATCAGATTTTCTCTAGAGACACATATTTTTCATTTAGCATTCATGGAGCTGATCACTGTACTTAGCGTGGGGCAAAATTAATATAATGCACAAGTAAAAAATTAATATGTTAACACTTAGATAGTAAGTTCTGCTATGAGTAGGGGGAAAAGAGAAAGAGAGGGAAGCTGCACCACTTACTCGCTATGTGTCATGTTTGACATATTAACTGCATCAGGGAAATTGAAAAGAGGAAAACAGAGTAGGTGTCCACTTAATGGTGTCTGGGGATATTCCATATTGAGTAAATTGAGTTATTGCATCCAGAATTGCATCCAGAGCTACAGAGACTCAAAACAATGAGACAAATAACAGGAACAGATAGAAGAGCTTAACCAGCTTCTATATCTATATCAGGTAGCCTCATTTTATGTGATTCTTCAGAAAGTTATGCAGGATGTATTTTATTGACTACATTAAAGATGCAGAGATGCCTTAAAGTTACATTTCTGAAAGTAATTAGAGTTACTGCTTTGCCAATCAAGTTTTCTAGAAGACTGATGAGTTTATCTTTCTGTGATTTTTTTTTTCTTTAATAATCAGCCTTTAAACACATGAATTGCTGGACAAATTAAATGCCTTTTCCTATAACAAGAAACATGATCTAAATTCTTTATCTGGAATCTCATCAATACTGTAAATTTGACCAGCAAATGATTCATGTTGCATTAAATTACGTTTCTGTTTTCCTGGACTGCCTCTTCAAATTTCCTTGACACTTCAATTCATTTAGCAGATGGAGGTGGAACATGTGACTGAAATATTTTGTTCAATAATACTTAAGTTCATTCCCTGCAAAGCAGTGTAATGCACTGCTCTTAGAGGAGAGCTGTTTCACTTCAGCACCTTTCCTAATAACTGGTGGAAGGTTCCTTTACAGAAATCCATTTCTGGCAATTCATGCATAGTTGATTAAATACCTCTATTTAACCCCGCCTTTCCCTTGATAAATGCAAAGAAGCTTAAACTGGAAAGTTGTTGATTAAGATGATATTGGACAATTAATTATGCATTGTAAAAACCTTTAACCCAAGCAAACGCTTCCTTTTTCTTTTAATCAACTGAAATGAAAAGTGATCAAATAATTACATGTTCTTGTCTTCCAATCAAGCTGTAGTAGAGAAGAGATGTTGAGAGGAAATCAAGCAGAACCTTAAAGAAAGTAACAATAATAATGAAGCAAATGTAGAAGAAGAAATACATCTCTTGAAACTAACAATGCTTTTTCCTGCTTTTTCAGCATCACATACACAAGTGAAACCCTCTTGAAGTGGCATTTGTAACGAGTTTCATGTCAGTGTCACTGGTGTATATGAAGATATTCCTGGACCTCTGTGTTCATATCTGACTGAAAAGGACCTATCATTTAGATCCTTTTGCATCTGATTCTTCAGAAGCTGTTTCTTCTGCTTCATTATTTCCCACAGGGACGGGGTATTATTCCACAAAGCTTTCTCTGAACAGATGGAAAAAGGAGTAAAAAAAAAGGTGGAAAAACAAACTCACAGTTTTTTGCATAAAGCGCTACTGAAAAGGAGCATTTATACCTCCTCAGATCTCTCAGTCTTTATAAAATCATTGTCTTTCATTAAAACGGGGGGAGTGATTTTGATCTTACTCTTCATGGAATAAAACAGAATTGAATTTCATAAAACACCAAACGTGAGATAAGAATTTTGAATTATTTTCATTGTGGTTCAGATTTTTCTTTTTTTTTTTTTTTAATGGAGTCTTATTTGTTTGTTTCTAGATTTGGGGTTGTTTGTTTTGTTTGTTTGTTTGTTTGTTTTGTGCAGACCATAATAATAAATCAATCCTTCACAGAATAAACAAACATTTCACAAGCTGAGCATCTTGATCTGTGGACATATGTGTCTCTATCAATGTATTGCCTCCCCGACAGCTTGGCAGTCCAGGGTACTGAACTGCTGACCAGCAATATTGCCTCTCCTCTTGAAGTTCTGAGGGAGCTCTGTACATCTATTTAGCTGCACTGGGAAATGAAGACTTCACTATGCATACCCTTAGTGCTCTGAGAAGTGTCATCTAAAGTGTCCCTAGATGTGCCTGTCTTTCACCTACCAGAGTTATGTAAGTATCTTAACTAGGGATATTAAAATTAAATATACCAGTCAGTATTATTGGCCTTGTATGGTTTTCAAAAGTTGTGCCTCGTGTTCCAATTCACTAGATATGGGTACAAAGTGGAAAAATTCATTGTAGAGAATAAGAAACATAAATGATCCTATTTTTTTAGCCAGTAATTAAAACAGAAACAAGTCTTAGTCAAAATTTTGAAGGCAGTTTAGGAAGAAACCCTGGATTTTTACTCCTGAATTTGTTAAAAATTACTGAGAAGAGATCATTGTAATTAGTTGAATGAGCTTTACTATCTACAATTCTGAGTACTTGAAGAGTGAGTCTGTTGTACTCAGTATACGTATTTATTATACAAGAATATATTATTAAGTGATCATTAACATCCTTAGTATTAAAATGACTCTCTAATGCTAGAAGTTTTCTTTGATTTTAACAAAGGTTCAGAAAGGTCCTCAGTTACCTTTTGTTTTATTTGGAACACTGAAATAATAATAGCTGCAAATAATTCATGGTGTAATGAATTATTTCTTTGGATCTGTATAAATGTGTTACTTCCTTTTATAAAATCCTCATGAAGATATGAAGTTTTTTTGTATTCTTCTTAGGAGTACTGACAGGATATGTAACATATTCTGCTGAGAATGGATGGAGTACATTGTTCCTTCATGAATATCACTTTTGATCACATCATTAAGTACACAGTCCTGTGATATAGGTGAACCGGGTGTTTGTGACCCAATGATGTGGATATTAATGAGCATCTTTCCTTGTATGTGACTTTGATTGAATATTTAATCACCTTTGCTCTTTAGAGAGCTTTGCATCAATTCCTGTTAAATCCTTGCAGAACTCGTTTAATTTCTTTTACATGACTGACCTTTCTCACACATGACTGGCTGTCACAAGCTGAAGAGACTGGTAGGTCTTGAGCCATTTAATTGCATCAAGAGGCATTTTGCTGTAGGATAGTAAAGAATACCTGATTACTTAACTCATTACATACTTTAAAAATGATCCTTAGAGGTCAGACAAAGACTTTCTAAAGCTCTAGGTTTTCTTTGTGGTTTGATTTGGATGGGTTTTTCAGGAGGGAAGGGATGTTTGCTTTTCTTCTTCTTCAGTTTAAAATTCCAGAACACTGCTTTATCTTTAGAATATACAAAGGATTATACCTTTATCAACTGTAAATAATCTTTATTTACACTACCTGGTCTTATGTTTATTAGTGTTTCTAAATCAATGAATGCTACTCCCAGTTAAAACCAGAGAATTTTTCTGATGATGAAAAACTGAAGTTAGCTTGACGTGGGTGCAATTTTCTTTCCAGAAAAGCTTAATTTACTGTATATTCTATTCTTTCTGAAGGAGTGACATTTTTACTGAGCTAATATAAATTTAAGAAATTGTTTTAGGTATAATGTTAAATGTCCAATATGTTAAAATCATGGGGTTTTAGATTCGTATTTGATTCAACTGATATAAGATAACATTTCTAAAATGTAAACACATAATCTAAACTAGTCTTTACACTCCCTCTAATGCTTGTGCAAAGAAATATACTCTAGATGATGATTTATCTTAAGTATCTTGGATATCGTAGGTTTTGATTAGTGGCTTCTAGTAATACATGTCTCAACAAAGACACCTAGATGAGTATTCTAAACTAGTTGCTTAATATTTCAATGTTTTAAGCTAGATAATGCAGACTCCATCCCATGTGTTGTGAGGTAGAGATTCTTTTTCAGCCCAGGACTGTACCAGATTTTTCAATATCTGAGACACATAAACCATGTATAGCTTCTCTAGAGACCTCTCCTCAGTGTCTTTACTGCTAGTAATCAGCCTGTACACCATACTGTACATAAGTCCAGCTTTACATCAATTTCCTGCATGTCTTACTATAGAAATCCAAAGATGAGACTTGTTTGTAGCTGGTGTCAAAATTCTACTACAGTGTCTTCTTAAAGAGTTCAGCAACAAGAACACCTGAATATCAGATTATTTGTTTTGCATTGTATAAATGGAATTAAAATGCAAAGAGCCCTGGAATAACATTTGTGTGCAGCCTCAGTGTGATACAAGAGATAATCATTCTATGTTTTTTCACAACTACAAGGCAGCAGGAATTAAAACCAGTGAGATTCAGTCAGATTTCTTTAGTGAACTAATCATTAAAACAATTCAACTGGAAGAGCAATTCTTGGACAGTAGCCAGGTAAGTTCATTTCCTATCTATGCTTTAATTTCTGATCAGAAATCCATGGGGACACGTGTAGCATGTTAAAAAGATCAAATACATTCAAACACTGGCTCAGTTCCTCTTTCCAGCTAATGGGTGTTCTATTTCAGTCCAGAGTACAGCTAAAACTAAAGCCCTCTTTCACTGTGAAGGCATTATTAAAGAAAATACTGTAGGGTACATTTATGTTTTAAGAAAATAATAAACAATTCCATGTGGCCTGAAAAAAACATTAGAGCTTGTGTATTTTATCCATCAGATATAGGTTGAAAAGATATTCCAAAATATATTTTCTTCCAACTATTTTATCAACCTTTTCACTGCAAAATAATAATAAAAAAAAGCAGATTTGTTTAGTATTTTCTTAAAATGCATCAGTAAATCACAATGTATTTAAATTTGAATTCATTTATTTTTACAATACGAGGGTTAAGATGTTGGCAACTGTGCAGATCTGGGCTTTTAAAACTGAGCATTAATTCTATTATTGCAAAAAGAAACAGAAAGTTATTGGTTCACATATTGTTTGGAATCTTTCTGCAGCTTTAATATGGAGCTGATGGATTCCTTCCACTATTTGGTATAGTGGAATTATCACGTGATATAAAATGACAAGAAACTGAACAAAAATATGGAATACAGATGAGCTTCAGAGGTAATCACATTTTTTTTTTTAGAAATGGAAACTATGGAAAAGTTCACTTTGCACATGACAACTAACAGCTATTTTTAATGTCACAGTTGACATCAAAGAACTCCTTGGGAACATTTTAATATCTTCATAAAGGTCTTCCTTAGAAACTCATCAAACTGCATTGTTTTACTACACTTCTAACGCTCAAATTATTCTCATTGTGGTATTGATATGTTGCACTGCCGTTTGTTGACACTGCAAAATTCCCATGTGAATCCCAAACAAGAGTAAATGCTTGAAGAACTGAGGTCAGATTCTTCTCTGTCACTGATGTACCATGAATTTGAACCCTCACTTACCAGTTGCTTATCTGCCCGCCAGTAGTTTGGCATTTCTTTTTTCATCATACTAACCTTATGAGTAAATGCAACAGTACCTTGAGCGGAAGTGTTATGGAAGATTGATATAATTCGGAGTTAAAACATCTGGAAAGAACTTGTTGCCTTTCCCTTGATGGAAAATGAGAGAAGAGCTGGCCAGTCACTGGAAAAATGACTGCCAACAGCCATAATATAAAAATCACTATCACAGTACTCATTAGCATTTTTGTGGGTTTTTTTTCTCTTTTTCTTATTATTTTTACTTTTCCCTCAAATCTGTCTGGCTTATCGTCTCTTGGCATCATCTGGTCATTTGGAAAGTGTTATGACAACTTTTTGAGGAGGCATCTACCCATAGAAATTCCTTAGGAGACTTAATAATCCTTTGGAGATTTAATAACGTCATTCTGGAATATTCATTCCTAGAAATATTTTCAACACTATTGTATAAGGACCTGGGCAGCCAGATCAAACAAAGATTTTATCTTTTCTGAATGGATAATTGAAGCAGATGACATCCTGAAGGCTTCTTTAACACATATTATTCTGTGATTGGATTATATTTTTAGGATAGTGAATTACCCACAAAAGTTAAGATGGGACTGGGAACATTCAACTCACTAGGACCAGACTGCAAGGAAGATGATAAGATGAAACCCTTCAAACCTTAGGTTCTAGGCTCTAAATAGGTACTTGTGTGATAGCTTAGCTTCAATATTTATGACAGAGAATGCTCTGCCTTTCCCACCTTCTCCAATTTTAAATTGTTACATGGTTAGGAAAGTATAGAGCAACTTAGAAGAGCATTACATTGCAAGTCTCCTCATGTTCAGGATTCCTTAGTTTTTTAGTATTTGTTTCCCTTTTCCTAGGACACTAATTTACTACTCCAGCATAAAACAGTGTTATATTTACTTCTGTGGGAAAATATCACCAGCCAAATGAAAACATAGAGTTCTCAGTTCCCAATGAATTGACAAATCCTGAACTAATTGTTTCGTCAGAGGTTTTCCTGTCTGCTAAATCTTTCTTCTTCCTTGTCAGAAAGTAACACTGTCAATGACAGGAAATTTTTCACTTCCCCAGATTCACTGTTCAAAATTAGTTACTGTAAGTTATATTGATAAATAAGTATTTGATGTTATTGAGTGTATAGTTCTTGACTGTATATGCCTAGCCTAGCAACTCTATATCACATTCCTGAGGCCAAGCAATTTTTTTTTTGAGTAGTAAGTCCTATTATAAGGCAGCCCAAGGAATTTGGCTCTAGCTCACCAGTATTTACTAAGATGAGTTATTAGCAGAGACAGAAGGAAACATAAATATTTAGACTGTCAGACTATTTTTCTAGCCATAAATCTCCTTAGGCAAGAACGGATTAATTTTTTAAAGTTTGTTTCCACCATAACACAGTTGAGTAAGGTTTAACTGACACTATACTGGAAGCTGGTAATGCTGGTAATGAGAAACTTCATCTATCGTCTTCTAGGCTAACACACAGTTATATGGGTATCAATGATCAAATGTCTACAAAACTCAAGCTTTTATTCCTGATATGGGTACATAAGGTTTATCAAGATAGTGAAACAAAGTTGCACCATCTTCTACCAATGCTCTATGACTGTTTTGCTTCACAGTATAGAAACAGCTTCAAGAACAAAGTATGCTGTGACTTTCCCTGCCAAGATCTTTCTTTTAGTTAATTCCTAGTGACAATGGCTCAGTGTTATAGGGACAGTGCAGATGGTAAATTCAGACTTGTCCCATATTTTGCACCTTATCAGAATCTGCAATAGTATGGATTCTCTGGGAGTGATGGTATTATTAAACATCTTCTGATAGAAGCTTCAGAAGTTAACAGCCAGCTCAGATATGCCATTAAGAGCTGTTAATTTGGTTTGGGGTTTTTTTTTTTGGAAAGAAAGAAAAACAACAGCTCTCTGCTGTGGCAGAGAACTAAATGAGAACAAAGAAGCCCAAGAGAATTCCTGTTTTAAAAATACTGTATGGTAATAGAATCTAGTAGAAAAACAAAACAAAATAAACAAAACAACATTTTTGAGAAAGGGAGAGTGAAAAAAAATCAACATTACCAAAATTTTTAGGGTAATATAGGTCTTGAAATTTGTTAACTCTGACTGAGGCTTAGTACAGTGAGAATTCGACCGATTTATTTACAGGGAATTATCCCAATCCCTTCAATATCACAAACACTCAGCCTAAACTTAATTGGTTGAGAATCTGGAATCACCATGTTGACATCACAAGAATTACTTTAGCTTTATAAAATTATCCAGAAAATCAGAATCAGATTAAGTATGTCATCAGCACACATAATCAGTACTGCACTGATTATGAAGGGAGCAAACATCTATCCTACCCAACAGATTTGTTCACCAAAGAGTCTGGGAGGTACTTGCTCTTAAATCAGAGGAATATCATTTCATATCTGAGAATTTTAGTAATAGCTCTGAAGAAAGAAAAAGCTTACTTGTTTATAGTTTCACACTTTCTTCTCTACTTCTCGCTAATGAAAGCGGAAACTACACAGCAATTCCAAAAATTGCTTGGCAATAGCAACTAGATTTGCTGGCCTCGGAAGTCGAGGATATAGCTATCACGTTTTATACACTTTATTGCTTCAGAGAATTTATTTTGATCTCTATAAATTCTTTAGTGACCAAAACATCTACCATACCAGGTTTATGTAT
Source organism: Colius striatus (assembly GCF_028858725.1). NCBI lineage: Eukaryota > Metazoa > Chordata > Aves > Coliiformes > Coliidae > Colius > Colius striatus. The sequence goes on along the minus strand of NC_084762.1, from coordinate 91,243,888 downwards.
CCATATATTAATGGTAATTTAATGTATTCTATTCATAACTGCAGAATCTCAAGATTTAAGGCTATAGAGCAATGTTTTATTTTCTTAAGCATAGTGGGATAAATTTTCATCCTAATTAGATGTGAAGCCCCAAAATACACATGATCTTCTCCACTTGTTACCAAAAACAGGAATTGGTTTAAAGTTTGGCAAAATATCAAAAATATCAGCTGGTGTCAACTAAACCTATACACAATAAAACATATTATAAGATTCCCCAGACTTTTACTTGCACTTAAGTTGCCAGAAAACAATGCAGTCCTCTGCATATTAAGTCAATGGATGTGAATTATCTCACAACAAAGGGTTCTACTCTACCTCCTTTTGTCACTCTTATCTGCACCAAGAGCACTAAATTTAATTATCCTGCTTCTTTCAACCACACTGGAGAAGTGATACTCCGTGTCTTTTCTGCTCTGAACCCACAAATCTACAGCACTTCCAAGGGGAACATCTCTGTTCTATGGAATGGAGCAGCGCTGTGGCACGAGCTGGGCTCAGAACAGCACTCTGGCATGAAGGTGATGAATGTGGAAAGTAATGAGATCCTGAGGGATAAAACACGAAAAGCAGGAGCTCAGTCTTTCTTACAGGACTGCTTCTCCCTGCTTTCACATTGTCAGCTCTCTTGTTTCTCTGGATCATTGATTCCAATTTCTGAGATGATCTTTCTCTGAATAAATCCATCATCCCACTAATTTTTATTCTGTGTTAAAACAAAAGTAGCAACTTTGGAGAAGGGCTCATATTCAGTCCTGAGAGAGAGCCTTAGTGTTCAAACACTTTGACATTTGTTATTGTAGCAATGCAAATCAGAATTTCATGTCTAAGAAAATTGCTGTGTATTAAATGAATGAGAAACTGGCTGAACTTTCCATTCTGTGAACTTCTCTCAAACATTTATTTAAAATTGAATGAGTTTAGAAAAACAAGCAATAGGAAGATTGTGCCCTGAAAGATCTTGGAAATTTGTGCAAAAATAGTTCCAGGCTTGATATATGCATTTTAATGAAACAGTAGGTTTAGTACATAAATATGCTGCTGAAAAAACAATTATTTTTTTAACAGCATAAACCAGTTATTAAAGCTGTTTTTTAATTAAAATCAACTCAAGTTCATTTGTGTACAAATGGACAACACAGAGCTTTTTAAGTAATCACTCTGAACACTCAGAACTGCTAAAAATTTATCTAAGGTAAATTGAATTTATTTTTTCACTTGAGATAAAAAATTGTGCTTGTAGCCAAAAAACATATTAAAAACTTAATTTGTTTAATTTTATTTCCATGACTGTATGAGCTCTAATTTTCTTTCTTTTTTTTACCAGCAGATGTTACTGCAGTGCTGCAAGCACTGGGAGTCAGGGTATGACATGTCCAAAGACAATTCCCCTGGTTCTGCAGCATGTCAAGAGGAGTTTCATGGCCGCACTGGACTTTCACATCTACTTTCAATTGCAGTGTGGTCTAAAAAGGTCAAGGCAACAGCAGGAAATCAAAGCATATGTTTTATTGATTTGACACAGTTTTTGCAGATGGCAAATTAGTCAATGTTTTGCTATTAGCTTTAATATATAAGTTTTACCATTTGACCTAATCTGCTCCTTAGTTGGTAGTATGGCCAAAAAACTACTTTCCATTCACTTACAGAGTTCTCTAAACTTCAGTGTAATTCTATTATTATCTAGGACTATTTTAATTGAGAAAAGATATGCGAATTACCTCTTTCTGGTGTGCTGAAGATGTTCTCATTCTCTTCTTCCAGATGTTCCTTTCAATCTCATTGAAGGTTTTGAAACCTATGTTGTCATTAGTCCCACAAACCAGTGAATGAAGCTTTTACATAGCCAGGGGAATAAGAAATCTCTCAAGTTACATCAGTGTTTGACAGAACCAGTACCTTCTACATCCTTTCCTCCCTCAGTATCCCAGCCTTGTCGTCTGCCAGAGGTAATCCTGGCCTCAGCTCACTAATTCATTTGTACGGTTGAGTTCAAGCTAAAGGATTTGGAGTTGTCCAATGAAAGGTATTCATTATCACTCATTTAACCTTTTTTGCTTATTTTTTAACTTAATTTTTCCAAATGATCCCCAGTTGTTCTTACCTATCAAGAGTAACAATGCTGTTTCTAGAATAAAACCTGAAGGAGTAAAGTTGGCAATGTTCAGGCACTTTCATTTCCCAGGTAACTGTAATGTGTGGCTGTTAGAGATGCTAGCCTGTCAAAATAGTGTGGTTCACTGCTTGGGTTTTGCTCTCAGTTGCAGTGCTGATGAAAAGAGGAATGAACCACATGGTGTGTTATGCTGGACTAGAAAATTTAGACTACTTCAGAGTTCCTACAGTGATACTTATTACAGTTTTGGAGTGAGTGTGTTGATGCAACTGACTTTGCCTTATCAGTGTATTTATGCCTGTTTCTGCAGGAGTTGTCCCTTGTACCCTTTTGCTAAGCGACTCAAGCTACAAGATTTGCCAAATGACCACTAGCTTCAGGAGGGCTCAGTTTCCATCCTTGAAGAATGCATATTATGGGAGCAACATGCAGTGACACAGATGGCACAGCAAATTAAGAAAGTAATATACATTTTTTACAGGGGGAAAAAAAGATGTTAATTTAAAACAAAGAAAATAAAGACAATCCAGAATGAACTTATAATTGAAGTTTAATTGTCACCTTCCATAAAAGTAAAAATGCATAAGAAGGAGTTTTAAGAGCAAGTAATCACAGTTAAAAGCATAACTCAAGCATCTGCTTCTTCCACATTATGGATGATATGTTAATATATGATCTAAACATCATTTCTAATGTTTTATAAACAAAGATAAATTAACAGGATCAATTTTCCCTAGCAAATATTCTCCACTTAACAGGATAATCTTTGAACACTAATAAAATAAACCACAAATCATATTTACTCTTGGGCTTACTTTCTTGCTGCAGTTTAGCCTAGCTTGAGACAATATGGCAAATTCTATTAGCAAAAGCATAATTTACTTCTTTTCTCCAAAGAATTAATTTTCTTTTAAGGTGGTTTTGCAAAGATATGCTTACTCTGAGAATAAATGAGTTAATGATAATTAATATTTTCTCATTGAATTGACTAATTTGTTGCATAATTCACTTAATTTGAGTCTTCCATAGCATATGCATCAAGTACTATGAGCATTCATGCATTAAAGGTTATGATTGTTCTTTGTATCTAACGACACATTTATTCATAAAACTGCATAGGTGTATTATCAAGTCTGTACATGATTAGAACAATGAGGTTTATATGTGTCTGATAATTCAAAGCCAAGATGATTTCCTGAGTTGAGATTCCTGTCCAGAACAATCACAAGCAGTGCAATATACTTCACAGGTGGAGAGGCCACTCTTCTATTTTGTATGAATGTTCTGGGAGAGTGGTAAGAAATGGACACTACATTCCACAGAAAAATGTGAATTTGCAGTGAATCAATACATAAAGGTAATCCAGAAAAACAGTTAAAAACCCCCCAACCTTTGCTGTGAAGAACTGTGCCTATGTTTGCTTCATCATAAGCAGCTAAAGACATGTTTGGGGTTTTCTCCTCTCAGATGGAGATTGCCATTCCTCAACAAATAAGTTGCTCCAGCTGATCCTTTGAGTATCTCTGACTACATGTTTTCTCTAGACAAACTCTTCAGAAAACTGGGAAGATCAAAAAATAGGTGAGCAGAAGCATGGCTAAACTGTACAAGTCAAGTTTCCAAAGTAAAAAAAGCCAAACCAAAACAAAATCCAAACAAACAAAAAGGGAAACAAAACAAAACATATAAAACCTCACATAGTTCTTACTACTATTCAATAGCAAAGAAACCATCAAGGGACATAAATGGTGCAGGCTTTACGTAGAACCAGAGGGAACCTTCTTATCTCACTGATAGTGTTGCATGATTCATTGTGTGTCTTAGAAAAGAAAATAAAGAAACTAAGCAAAAAATGATAACAAAATTCCCTATATTTGAGATTATTGAGGCATTGTAACATCTTTTATATGAGGAACAGCTGATAGAACTGGGAGTGTTCAGCTTGAAGCAGGAAAGCTCAGGAGGGTTTCATCCCTCTGGATAAAATACCTGATTGGAGGAAATTAAGATGAGGGAGACAAGCTTTTCCTGAAAGGGCCAAATGATACAAAGAAAAGGATTTAATTTTGAAAAATAAAGTAAAAAACACATTAAGTTTTGTTTGAACACAAGAAAAGACTTTTTTTCACTGTGACTGTCAAAATCCTCATCACTGCAGATATTTAAAACCCATTTGGATGCTGTCCTGCAGAATCTGCTACAGCTGACTTTGCTTGAGCAGGAAGTTAGACTTGTTAATCTCAAGGGATCCTTTCCAACCTCAACAATTCTATGATTCTATGAATTAGCTGTAATTTCAATGTGGCAAGCTTTGTGTAGCTTTAAACTTTATAGCTGATTCCAAATAAATATTTTTTTCATGAAGCATCATACTTTTATTTTCCTGAAAACAACTCAGGAAACACTGTAAGGTTAGATGGATGGACTTTCATTAGTATTCCTCAAAATGTTGTGTCAAGAGGATTTTGTCCTTGAAACTCTGGAAGCTGAACAAAAGGGACATGTGAAGAGTCTCCAGTCTTTGGGAACTGTATTCCAGCTCCGTCTTATAGAGGAATAAGGTCAAGAAAGCAATATTATATCTTTATTTTTGCCTTTAAATACAGATATAGACAAGCAGGATTCTCACTATGCCTTAATCCCTGTTGCCAAGATTAATCTGTATAATTTAGACACAGTATAGATATGTTGCAGCTTACTTTTCCAGTAAATGGCAGAAATAGCCTCCCAGAAGATGGCTGAGATCACAGTCCATTTCAGACTTTTTTTCCCCACTTGCTGACTTAAGATTACTGTGCCCAACAAAAATGCATGATACATAGAATTATTCTTGTTTCTATATGCCAGTGGTGCTACATCATGGGAGTCCACAATCCACAGTACTTGGTAAATGAAAAAGAATAGAAAAATATCTTCAAAATTTTTTTTCTATGAGCTCCAATCCCCTATATATTAATAGAAATATACCATAAAAATTACTCCTTAGGGTTTTTTTTATCACTGATCCAAATCTGTTTCATAATCTTTCTCCTTAGGAAATAAGTAGATAATTCTACATAAGATGGGTCATCCTTGAAAGATCTTGTACTACCAAGTACCCACAATGGGATTCATCACAATTAACTTTAGAACTGTAGTACGTAAGCACAAGCATTTGAGCTAGTCATCTCAGCATGGTCAGGAGACCATTATCTCCTACTTGAAGATACTTGAAACTTCATGTTTTTTCTAAACGATTTCATTATCATTTGTTTGTTTTGATGAATATGCTTTAGTTTGATATGTGTGTAGGGTTTTGTTTCTTTGGTTTTGTTTTTATTTTAACTAAGGGAAACGGAAAGGGAAAAAGGAATTCTTCATTTTTCAATTAAATTCTTGGAGCTGTATTCTGAAAAATATGCTTGCAGGAGAGAATATGGGATCAAAGGCTTTACCTAAAATAAATATATTTATTTCTAATTAAAAAAAAAAGCCACATAAATCAAAGCTGCTCCATAGTCTCCCGAGTAAATTGCATTCTTCATCAATTCTATCTATACATAAATAACTTTCTTATCCTATAGTCACTGAAATCATACCCCTTTTTTACCTGTAAGAAAGATCCTGGAATCATAGAATGGTAGGACTGGAAGGGACTTTTAGAGATCATCTAATCCAACCTCCCTGCAGAAGCAGGTCAACCTAGATCAGTTCGCATAGGAACATGTCCAGGTGGGTCTTGAAGACCTCCAAGGAAGGAGACACAAGATCGAATTTCAAAGACAATTGTGGGAGGAGCCTCTAATTCTGTGCTGAGCATTTGGTGGGGAGTCCATTCTCAAATACACAAATGAGACAGAAAAAGAATGGGGAGAATGATGCTATATGCTGGTGTGTAAGTGACATGCCAACATTATCTGTTCAGTGTTTTTTTCCTCCTATTAGAATTGTTCCACAGTATATCAAGTAGAGCTTAAGGCAGTTGTTGTAGCCATTATGTGACTGATGCTTACTCTGATTAATACTAAGTATAGAGGTATATGCCTGTCCTCAGAGGAAGGAAGAAAAAGTATTTTGGCGCTTCTGTTTGAATCTATCATCATCTGACGATAGCACATCATGTATCAATGCATGTGTGAGGCATCCTGAGTCATATATGGATGAAGAGGATCTGGCAGGCAAGATATCTGATAAATCTGCCTAGAGTAAGATCAGTGTGTCCAAACAGGAATAAAGTGGTTGTTACTCATGCTGCAACTGAGGTTCAAAATGTGTAATCCTGACTCTGTCTTTGTGACCTTGCAACCCAAGATGATTGACAATCCACCAACAGAACCATTTTCTTCTCTTAGGAAAACAGCAACAGCTGTCTCCAAAGCAACCTACAGGAACCAGGTAGCAATATGTCTTCAGTCATCCTTTCACCAAGCAAATTACAGTATTCTGGACAGGGTAAGAAAGAGGCCATCTGTTACTCCTCTTGATGAAATGTTTAGTGTGGACACATTTTTTACCTTGGAAGGTGGCCTTAGAGGCATAAAACAGCTCTACCACACATCTGTCTGTCACTGAGGCATAACTTCATCCACTAACACCTCCTCTCCTGCTCACATTAGATTGATTTATATTTCAGTTTTGTATTTTCTCTTTTCCCCAACCCTTTTTTTCTAATTACAAGGAGATTTTTGTTTGTTTACTTGGTTGGTGGTTGGTTAATTGTGGGTTTTTTTACATCCATCTCTGTGGAGCAGATAAAGTATCCTGACAAATATTCCAGTTGATATTCTATATATTCTATTAGATATTCTATATATATTCTATGTATTATATTCTTCTTCATGCATTGGTTAGCTACTGGAGGTTTCCTGTGTTTAATACACATTTCAGTGGAAAATAGAGTGAATTTCCAACATATTTGTGTGAATATTCTGTTTATAACAGTGCTTCTCTGCCCTTTATTCTTCCATAATTTGGAGTACAAGCAACCTACCTGTGGTCTTTTCTGAACAGGTGAAAACTGTTCTGTCAGAATTGTGTGGAGATGATATTGATAGGGTTTTCAAAAAATGTGTGAGAGAAAAGCACACTTTAAACCCCTAGAGAAAAATGGATAATTGCCTAATGTCCCCAGGTTTTACTGAATGAAATGGTAGAAATCTGTGCCATATACAATAGTATCTGATTAACTTTAATTTTGTAAAAAATCCCCACTAGTAACAATAAGACTCTTCTATAGGACAGTAATACACTTTCTTAGCATAGTCCTTACATTATATAGTATAACTTAAGAAAACATAACGGTACTACTAACTACTTACCAAACTAAACATGTAAGTGGAGCTGAAATATCTGCCCCAAAGCAAAACACAGAACTTTTGTTTGGATAGATAATCATGGATTCTCCATGTGTATCCCACTAAATGGTGCCAGATAGGTATTTTAAGAAGAAAACTCTAGTAATTATTACTTTTGTGTGCACAGATAGACAGTCATGGGCATCTTTGGTATCACATCAGACTTATCATTTGCAAACTGGGTGGTACCGGCCTGAGTAATCCCTGAAAGTTCATGAATATGATAACCACTCAACAACGTGAGCACATCATTTCCCTCCCTGTTTGCTGTAAAAGGATAGTTTAGTAGTTACTTCACTGGAATTTGGCAGGATAGTGTTTATGACTACTAGGGCTGCTTCAAGCCTGGCTATATGCAACGTTCACTCATCTAAGTCACTTGACCTTCTAATTTGATACTTTCAAATCAACATCCTCCAGAAATCTCCTTTTATTTGCTAAAATATGTAACTATTCCTTCCTAGCTCTTGAGTTTACTTTTGAAGAATTAAATATCTGAAGCTTTCCAAAGGCACAAAGCAGGCAACAACAAGAAATTCTAACAGCATGCCAAGATTGAAAATCAAGAAAGATAGCAACTGTATTGCGAACTTCTGACATTTGCACACGTCTCTTAACAGCTATAGTCCTTAAAATGTTCTAAATTATAGCTGGTGTGCTGGGACACTGAAAAATACTGTGCATTGCAGCTGACAAAACAGGTAATAGATTTATCCCAAAAGGAAATATGAAAGATTCAAAAGGTTATTAATTTTCCTTTCATCTTCTTTAACATCTAAACAAAGGATCTATTCTGTTAAACATTACAACATATTACAGACAACCTTTTTATTTTTATATGCGACATAAGAATTGCAACAGTGTTATCTGTTTCAGTAGTCTGTGTATTTTAGGAATTCTTGTTTGTAATATGTCTGTCTCCATTCTATATTTCTGTATTTAGAGGAACGAAGTATTCCTGACTAAAAAATTATGCATATTAGATCTACCTTGTTGAAAATGTTCTGATTCTACTAGAAAACAGCTGTATTGTCTGTGATGGCTTTTGGATTAAGCCAGAACTATACACAAAATTATGACTGTTAGGCCCCAGTTCATTTTTTTCCTTACTGAGAGAAAGATTTAAGCCACTGAACTCAAAAGGATTAAACCTGTGCAGAAAATAGTACAGTTGGTTAAATACTTTCTTAAAGGAAGTCTTTAAGTAGACTTCTGCTACTCTGCTTTATTTTTCTAACAAACTTTATCTCATGGTCGTTTTCTAACAAATATGAATACTACTACATTTTAATGTTTAGATTATCTGATTCTCTTTGACCTAGTTAAACTGATTCTTTACATGAAACAGGACACTATACTTTCTGTTACTTTTCTTTCAGTTCAGTTTTCTATTTTTAATCATGTGTTAAAATTTAAACGAGAAATCAACAATATTCTCATGTTGAAGCCCTGTTTTGTATGCATGAAAATCAATGGTAAGCTGTTTATGGAATCAAATGGAACGGTATCTGTTCCATTACATGTATTGATCTAATACAATAAGGTCTTAACTATTTTCTATTTAGAGAATTCAGCATATCCTTACAGTATACCTAGAACTGATAAAATCAGATAGCACGTGAAATGGCAAGATGCCCATTGACTTTGAAGAAGAAAGCAATGTGAGGTCAAAATTACACAGAATCACAGAATCTGAAGGGTTGGAAGGGACCTCAAAAAATCATCCAGTCCAACACCCCTTCTAGAGCAGGGCCACCTAGAGTAGGTCACACAGGAACTCACCCAGGTGGGTTTGGAATGTCCCCAGAGAAGGAGACTACACAACTCATCTAAGCAGTCCATTACAGTGCTCCATCACCCTCACAGTGAAGAAGTTTTTCCTTGTGTTTCTTTGGAATCTCTTATGTTCCAGCTTGTGCCTGTTGCCCCTTGTCCTATCATTTGACATCACTGAGAACAGCCTGGCTCCATCCTCCTGACACCCACACTTTATGTATTTGTAAACATTAATGAGATCACCCCTCAGTCTCCTCCAAGCTAAAGAGACTGAGCTCCCTCAGACTTTCATCAGAAGGGAGATGCTCCATTCCTTTCATCATCTTTGTGGCCCTGTCCAGAACTCTTCAGCAGCTCCCTGTCCTTCTGGAACTGAGGGGCTCAGAACTGGACACAATATTACAGATGTGGTCTCACGAGGGCAGAGTAGAGGGGAAGGAGAACTCTCTCAACCTACTACCCACAACTGTTCTAATACATCCCAGGATGCCATTGGCCTTCTTGGCCACGAGGGCACATTGCTGGCTCATGATCATCCTGTTGCCCACCAAGACCCCCAGGTCTCTTTCCTCTATTGTTTATATATTGTGTACTTTTATTCACAGTCTTATTCCATGTTAAGGAGTAGTATGGTGCAGCAAAGTCAAACAGTTTGTGAAGACAATTTGAGGTCCAGAACACTTGTTTTTACAAAGTTTTTATTTAAATCTGAACACACATGAATGGCTTGAGAACTTTTCACAAGCAGATCTTCCAGTTTAGTTTTATCTAAAAAGAATATAGGCTACATCAACAAAAAGCACTCTATGATATCAACCGAAACCTATCATTGATAGGAAATACAAACATTCTAAGAGGTTCTCCTCAAGAATATTCTTGATCTGAAATCAAATGCTAGCTATGTAGGCATAAAAGTAACTGAGCAGGAAGGATGTCGCCTTGAGTTGTTAAAGCTGATGATGTCATAATTTGAGGTAGAAAATGAGATGTTAGAAACACAGAAGATAAAAATATGCTTTTCCATTATATGGGTGCAAAAGACCATATCCGTCTTACAAAGTAATATGATTAAAAATCTTTCAGACATTGATAATGTGTTTATGTTTAAAACATGCTAAAGATAGTTCTGTAGCAATTTCTTAATGCATTTTTAGTGGAACCACTGATGTAACCTCAGATATAAAGATGTGAATGCCATACTTCTATTACTTGACTCTAATCACTGAACTTGTTTTTTTACAGTGTTGACATAACTATATATAAATAAACATATTGAAGAGAATCTGCTAGTTTTAGAAGTAAAGTAATGTCATCTAGAAATTATTAATTTGGGATGTAAAATTGTTGTAATTATTGCAACTATTTTATCTTCCTTTATTTGAGATAAAATAATGATTGTAAAGAAGCAGACATTTCCCACAGTGTTCCCTTGCTTTATAAGAAAGCACAGGCTTTATAATCATGCTGTGGATTTTATTTCAAAGACTGAAATGCATAGAATTGGAAATATTTTAGATATATGCTTTTACTTTTTTCTACTCCTTCCCTCCATTTAAACAGATGTAGCAAAATGGCATTGGGCAGGGGAAGCATGAAACTACTTAAACATAGAATCAAATAGCAGTCCAGATTGGAAGAGACTTTGAAAGATCATCTCTTCCAATATTTTACGAGAAAGGGAACATGGATGAGATTATCTAACCACCCTGTCCAACTACATCTTGAAAATTTCCAGTGATGTGGACTCTACCATATGCCTGTAGAGATTATTTCTGTGATTGCTCCCACCGTAAAAAAATGTCTTTCTTATATCAACGTGAAGTGTCTCCTTGTGCAACTTGCATCCATGTCTTCACAAAGTGGCTCCCCGTGAAGAGAAGAGCCTCTGTTCTCTTTGTAATCACCCATTAAACACAGGAATACTGTAATGAGGACCTCCCTGAGCTTTATCTTCTCCAAGGAGAAAAGACCTAACTCCTTCAGACATTACTCATAGGACAGGTTCTCCAGCTCTTTGATCACCAGCCCATTATTTAGACTCTCTTTAGCCTGTCCATGCCTTTTTTGAATTGTGAAGACCAGAACTGGACAAGCACTGAGCAAAGTAAGATGTTCAGGTCTCTGTCTCAGTCCTGTGCGACCTTATCTAGGTGGACTTGCTTTTTCAGGGGTGTTGGACTAGATGATCTCTAAAGGTCCCTTCCAACTCTACCGTTCTGTGATTCTATTATTCTATGATACGGGGACACCTGGATTGACTCTGCATCTGAAGGCAAGTTGGGCTCAGAACAGCACATCTAAAAATCCCATGTCTCTTAGAGGCCAGAAGTATTTGGACTGAGTAATATTTCATCATAGCTTAACTGATGTTAGACAGAACTGTGTATTTCTACAGAATATATTGTGTTGTGTCTTTTGGATGGTCTGTTTCCAGTCACTGGTATTTCAGGGACTGCTTCACTGTGCTGTGCTGAGCAGCATACACGAGCTATTTGGCCGTCCCTGATTAATTCAAAGGTACTCTGTTAGAATCATAGAATCATAGAATGGCAGGGTTGGAAGGGACCTTTAGAGATCATCTAGTCCAACCCCCCTGCAGAAGCAGGTCAACCTAGATCAGGTAGCAGAGGAACATGTCTGGTTTTAGTTTGCTTTTTTTTTTTTTCCCCCTCCAATCTCACTGAAAGACTTTGAGTATTTTCAATCACTTTAAATACATAAAGCCAACCATTTCCCTTCTCTAAATCTCAGATATTTGTATTTGGGTAATAGAGATTTGTGGCAACTTATGTATTATTTCCTCTAGTACTTATCTGTTCTTTGACACACATAAGGATCCTCAAATAGGAATCAATGAGTGTGCCTTGACAAAAAAAATAAACCAAATACTTTTTCTTTCCAATGTAAATTGTACAGTATGATTTAATTCAAAAAATCATTTGAAGGAATACATTTGCTGCCAAATATTCTGATATATTTTTAAAATTGTATATGAAATGATATATCGTCCTGGAATTATGAAGAAAATGAGATTCATCTGCATGCACCAACTATTTGTGAACAGAGTTCATACTGTTTTAAAAACAGTGGATCAGTAGTAAAAATGCACTTGACTGAAATGTCTTTTTTTTCCAAATTGGTTAAAAATAGTTGATAATATTTAATAGATCATGTTAATTACCACATCTCTGAAATTTATTGAACAATTAAAATAAAGCACCAGAGACTTTTTATACCAAAGGGAATGATCCTACAGTGAATGTTACACAATGGGATAATTAAAGGATCTAATACTACTGATAATTCCACACATCTATTAACAGAACTCAAGTCTAAACTTCATTCTGTGTTTTGTCACTGCATTAGCCACTGTGTCCAAAGATCTGACCTAAACTCCCTTTTAGTTACCGACAGAATTGTCACAGAGTGCAGTGTGCTTTGGATCAGGCATCCCAAATCACCCAAATGGTTGGTTTTTCAGTTCAAAATAATGGCAGTCTACCAAACTGATTTGTCACCTTTGCATGATATTCACACATACTAATGAGCTCTGAAAATGTTAATTTACTTTGTGCCCAGATCAAATACACTGAGCAAAGAAAGTTCAGAGACAACACATTTAGATAAATGTACTTTATTCTGAAAACATTTACATGTCATTAATATATTAACATATTCTGTTGAGAGCATATTTAACTGTGACTGGGATGCTCCTGATTAGAACTGTGGACATTGGAAAGATCACAGTTTTCCCTTTTTGTGGGGACATTTTAGACTCCTGTGGAATCCTTGCAATATCAAGGGAGATCACACCTTCTGCTGAAGTGAAAATTGGAGACTGCAATCCTTTAAGCTCTTGTTTTCCAGTGGGAATATCTATTCTTACTGGTAGTTGATGGTTTTGAGTTTTATTGGGCACGTGGAACTGCATTCAGCTGTCCAAAGACAGAGGTCTATCACCATTTTAACTTCATTGCATCCTGCCTAGCCTCTAGATTCTAAAGTGGAGAATCGTTATTTTACAAATATAATGAGAAAAGAATGAAGAAAAAATAAATGACTGTACTACTTGTTAACAGCAGAGAGAATCTACTTGAATGACACAGCCCAACATTTTATTTTTCTACACTTGCTATGAAGTTGTTTTCTAACATAGTTCAAGTAGCTTTTGTAACTCAGTGTAGGTCTACCAGCCCATTCAAACACTTAGGGTGTTTCATCACACTTCAGATGACGATGAATTAGATTGTAGAAGCCACTATACCGATCCTGCAAAGCAGATTTTTTTGTCCAATACATCCTGTTGAATAAATGTTTTCTTTTCTCCTTTCAAGAAGCTTTTTACTGACAGCAGCAGGATTGCTGCTTTTCACTGCTGTGAACAGTTGTGAGAGGGTACATGAAAATCCTGGAAAGATCAGACTGCCCTTGTACTTGATAGTAAGAGCATAGCTGTACATGCTGTCCTCAAATCCAGCAGAAGCCAGTTCCACAAATTAAAGCATTTTGTTAGGAGAGTCTGATTCTTCACCACTGCTGCTAAAGCATCCCTGCAGATCACGAATTTTATAGCAGAGAGTGGAGGTGGTCTAGAGCAGGTCAGTCTCAGTTGGTTCACGTGTTTGCAAACTTTGAGCAGCTCAGCAAGAGTAAACAGTTGAGCCTGGGATCTGATGAGTAAATCATATAAGCTCTGTACACACAAGCTGGGTCAAGAATAATTCCTTACGGGATTACAGTGAACAAAGAGAACTAGAGGAAGTAATTAACAAAGTAGCTTTGCAGGCAGTCAAAACTTTTTGAACAAGGAATCCAGGTGGCATGTTTTTCATGTTCAGTCTTAAGTCATTCAATAGTACCAGTATTTTTTAAGTGTAGCCTTTCTGGAGGGTAATAAGCAATTGTGTTTCTCTTGACTGAACAACACTTTGAGTAGCAACAGGCTGCCTGGCAACACAATTGCTCCTATCTGGCTGCATGATGTCGACCAAAGCCATGTGTGATGTCCCCCAGCAGCTGCCAGCCGTGAGCTGATTGCAGCCACGCGATGATCAGGCATTTGGATTCCCACACAAACAGCTCATTCATGCTCAGCTGCTGCTTTCTTCCCCGGGTAACAAAAAAAGCTCTTTGATACAATGATGGCACAGGGAATATCATCAGACCATAAGAAAGAACATTTAACTCCATCATGTTTTTGAACAATGGTTTGGAAAATTACCCCCCCTTAAGGTGAAAATTAAAATTCATTGCCAAAGACATGATGTGGTAGCACACCTTAGTCATATTGATTGTCAAAAGGTACTTTACTGTATGACTTTAGAATCTCCTACCCACAACAGGTAGGGTGGGTAAGGACAGGGGGGACAGGAAAGCAATCAGTATGCCATGTTTTAAGCTGCCTGCCTTTGTTGTGAAGCAGAACAATTAGAGTTGAGGCTCAAGCATAGCAACAAATCAGTATGTTGTTAGCACTAATGTTTTGGTGGCATTTAAAACCCTATATAAACCCACTGAGCTGTTAATGCTCATGACCAGATTTTGTGACAATGGAATTTGAGGCTATATGTTCATCTATTTTTTGTCACATAGTGAAGGATTAGTTCATTCCGGAATAAGCACAGCTACAGAGACAAATTAGTGTCATAGTCCACGCTAACATGATTTTTCCCTCATATATAAAAAGTAGATTTTTGCAGGCATGTGTTTGTTGTTCATTAGAGGGCATCCCTGATGTTAGGAGCTCTGTACTTTGATCCATATTTTCACTGCTCTTTGATTGCAGAAGAACACATCATTAGAGTTCCAAACGTCCTGATTTATGGAATGCTGTTTTTCACTTCTGTTTACAGTATCTGTATATACGTTTATGCTTTTGTGTGCACAAGAATCACTCGGCAGGGGACTTTTCCAATTTATTTTTAGTTTTCCTGCAGTTTTACTGACACATCTCTGCATCAAAGATGGCCAGATTGCATATCGGATTAATTTTAACCTCTACCTCTCTGGGTTTTTTTCCTTCATTATTTAGCCATTCTCTTTATTTTGTTCTAATCTTTTTTTTTTGGTGAAATTTCTAGGTTTTTTTTTTAGGTTTTATACTAAGGAAGACGGACACCATAATCCAGAACATCCTCCCTTCTTCCTTCTTCTCCCATCCCTAATTGCTGAGCATGATGTCACATAGTAATGACTATCCCTTTGGCCAGTTGGAATCAGCTGTCCCATCTGTCCCCCCTCTCAACTTCTTGTGCACCTCCAGTCTACTCACTGTAGAAAAGATCTTGACACTGTGTCAGCACTGCTCAGCACTGCTTGGTCATAAATGTAAAACATAAAACCATACAGGCTGCAATGAAGAAAACTAACTTCAACCTAGACAAAGTCAGTACAGAGAACAACATTATAATAAAATATTACAGGTGCCATCCAAATATCTATTATATTTAACAAGATCAAGAACTAATGTACTTTGAAATGCAAAGACACAAATAACAGTGTCACTACATAGGAGGACACTCGTGGTTATGCTTTTGAAACTGAGGAAGCTAGTAAATGCCACTTCAGACTAGGTGAAAATAAGGGTTTCCATGAATGCTTACCTTTGCTGAGTGAGCTGGAGAGAAGAAAAGATATATTGACATGAGAAAGCAGCCAGGAGCACCAAGCTATCTGTCCATCAAATACTGACATTGTTCACTTTAACAATATAATGAGTTTTGAGGAGCTGAGTGAAGAGCAAGGCATTTAGTGTTAGACTTTAGGAAAACAAATGGCAGATCAATAGGAAATGAGACAAAGGGGAATAATTGGAAGGCAACATTTACCAATTTTGATGGTAGTGAGAGATAATAAAGGATCAATTAAAAAATCTTGCCAGTTACTTTCATGCCAGTAACAAAAACTGACAATGGTACACTGATAAATGACATTTTGATTACCTGGATCCCCATGAGGTTCTTCACCTTCCAGTGAACCACCAATAAAGTCCATGGTGATAAAGGTGAGATGGCTTTCCAGAAAGTGGTTGTGATTATGAAGATCACTCAGGAAAACTCTTCCTGCTGTGATTAGATCTCAAAATTATTACAGTCTCAAACATTCCATACAGTCAGGAGGCACAGTAATCTGGAAGGATTGAAAGATTTTCTTGTCACAGTCTCCCAGAATATTATGCAGAAAAAAAAGAATAGAATAGGCTTGTACCTATTTGTGTTTGTCATTAACAGGTGATGGTCGTAATAATCCCATGACAGTAACAGTAGTTACCTTTGCAGGATGCTTCAGGCAAAACTTATTTGAACCTTAATATGAATATTGATCTTATCATAAGTACATGTTCAAACAACCTTGTGTTAATTTACCTAGGTTGAAAACACTCCCATAATACTTTTTCTCCAGTGATCTTGCTTAAATTCTTTTATCAGATTTTTCGTCCTTGGATTTGAAAGCTTCTTAAAGAGGAATCAAGGTTTCTTTTCATTGTATTAAAGAAGAAAAAGGGATGAGTTTGTTAAATTCACTGCATTAGCTGTTAAGGCATCATATTTGTGACCAAATACTTTGGCCTTTTTCAACGTCATTTATGCCTGATCTATCCCTATTTCATATTATTTCATTCTAGTTTCATTAGTCTGTAATGCATGCTAAAAGGAAATAATCACAGTGTATATTAAACATCATTTTTTTTCTGTCCTGTAGAAGAGACAGCTGTCAATAAAGGGTTATGATAAATCATGAAACCTAAAAAATTGCAAAGAAAACACACATTAGTTACAGGTTATTGTCATGTAAATAATCCATTTGTTTAATAAATAGTGTTCTAATTGTCAAAAAGGCAGCATGAGGCACAAACTGATTTGATTAGATCAAGATGTAAACAAAAATATAAAAGATTGATCAAAAACATGTAAAAGTCCCTCAGATTCTAATAATTTGTGGCTAGAGTTTGCTCTAGGAGGAGGTGAAAAATAACAAAGAAGTGATTCAGAGAAGGAAAATATAACCATCTTTGAATAACAGGATGCTGAACAATTAATGAGGTTTCATGCTAGGGAATGTAAACAATAGTGAAATGGAAAACAAATTCTCTTAAGAATGATTATAGGGAATTAGAGATGGAGGACAAAGAGAAAATAAAATATATTAAATAATTGCCATCAGTCAACATAAATGGGGAGAGGGGTGAAGAATGGAACTCTGCTGAAATGAAGAAACGATTTTCAGAGAAAACTCCATTAGGAATTGGAAAATGCATCCATAAAAGAAATTATGGTTAGTCACTTTCACAGTTGTCAAAAAGGTGAGTTCTTTTAAGAATGTTAAAATGACAAGTCATGGAATGACTGAAAGCCTATAAGGGAAATGCAGGTTTAAAAAAAGAAAAGGATTACTGGATTAAGAGGAAAATCACATGCTCCATTCATGTAAAAAAGCTAGGGAATGAGTCAGCTAATTATATTGCTCAAAATGGAGAGGTGGGAATACAAAATGAGAGAGCACTTCTTTTTTCTAATGGAGAGTCTCAGAAATTGTGTAGAGTAATATTTTAAAATTACCATTGACTGACTTCTTTGACAAATGTGGGGTTCATGATTAATACAGTGCCTCTGGGGGTTATCTGACAGTTATTAGATGGAAATTTATTTTTATTTTATATGTATTTTATTTTTATGATGAAAAAAACTGGTCTGTGTACTCATCAGCTACCAGCTAAGGTGCATACTTGCTGAAGGATATGGGATCAGTGATTGAATGTTTTTGTGTGAGACTTTGTCTTGACTAGTGTTTAAACAGATCTTCATAATGAGTTCAAAGAGGCTTGAATTTCTTTCCTGATTCTCTTCCCCCTTTTTGCACTAAGTCTGTTGATATGAAAGGCATAACGGCACTTCGCTGAATTTAAATTGCATGAGGCCAAATACAAACAGAAAAAAAAGGAAGAAAAAAAGGAAAATCAAACAAAAAAAAAAGGAAAAAAAAAGAATGTTGAAAATATTCTTTAAATATAGCATGAAGTATGAAATACATGATTCCAAACAGAGAAAATGAAGAGAATGTCATCTTAGACTACTATGGGAAGGTAGTATAATTCGTAGGAGGTGGTATTATTGCCACGAAAAGCACGTTATACCAGTGCTAAAGCACTTTCTGCAGCTTTTGTTGCAATATCTCAGCAAGAACATAATTGCCCTTGAACTACTAAGAAGCAAAGCAGTGAGCAGTAAGTGTAATGTCCTTTGAGATGTGTCATAGGGAAAGGTTAAAGAAGTTTGGACTAGTGCAATGTAAGAAGTGATTTCGTAACAAATTAATTGAAGTTGCTGGAGCTATAAACAAGCTACCAACAATGGCTTGAGAACAGCAAATCACAGAAAAAGAGAGCTTATTAGACTGTCTTAATTTTAATACTTAGCCTGCTAAAACACACAACATGCAACAGATCAGATGCTCATCTGGGGAAACTTCAGATCAGGCTACAGATTCCATCAAATTACACTACTCTACACCTGATGAGGATCTGTCTTGAAATTAATTTGCCCTCAGATCATTCATGTTCATATTAAACCTTTTCATTTTAGTAAGTAGAATAACTTATTAAAATGGGTAAATAATTCCTTCGAAGTGACACACAGTAAATACCAGGAGTTTTTCTCTCTTTTTTTGGCTTATTTCTCCCTTGATGTTGTGTTTTCTTTTCTCCTGCTTTCACTCAAAGTCTGCTAAGCAATACAATCGAAGCAGATCAGAATAAAATTCTTTGATCATCAGATTTTCCTTCTTTTCCTCTCCATGCCACAGTTTAAGTATTTTGGGATCTTCTCAATGTCAAGTTGCATTTCATTTATATCTTTATTCTAGAAAAGCACTTTTATGGAGGAAAATACCTACTTTGGAAAGATGCTGCCCTTAGATCACATACTAAACTGCCTATTTACTTGACATGTTTTCAAAACTTAAGGTTAATATAAGTTGATATACACTTAGTAACAAAATAAGACCTAAAGTTTCATATTACTGTGTCTGCTAGTGGTTGTACTTGATAGGAAACTTTTCTATACCATGTTGCTATATAATATTTTTATTCCTATTCAGGGAACATCCTTGGTTAGACAAGAACCTAAATCAATTCTTAGGTGTTCTTTTCCAATTATTCTTAGTCCTGAACTGAGTGAAAGTCAAGATAGTACAAAAGTTGTGGAAAAATCCAAAATGTCATGAAAGTAAGCCATGATTCCATTAGAAGTAAACAAAGATGCAAGACTGTCATGGTTTTGTGAGGAGCAGCTTCTCCTTGGTAACAAGGGGAGGGGGTTTCAGTGCAAGCGTGCTGAAGAGTTCTTGGACTTTCCCCTGGCTCTGAGGTTCAGACTCATCTCCAGCTCTGCTGGACCAATCTGGTGCCTCTGTCATCACTATTTAAGGATGGGAATTGGAAATATGTGAGGGAGATGGAAGGGAAGGGCAAGATTGAGGCAATCACACAGACCTCTCAGCCAGGAAAAGACAGAATGAGTGATGCTGGACCAGAGACATCCTTGTAGCCCATGATGACAAGTACAGACCCTATGACAGAAGAGATGAGAGCAGGAGACTCCAGGTCAGAGGGAACGAGTAGCTTAGACCCCAACCCAGAGGAGACCAACTGGGGTTGCAGTGCCTCGTCAGAGAGTCCTGTGCAGGCCTGATGTGTGGGAGACTCCAAGCTGGAGCAAGGGAGGGCTGGAGAGGAGCACTTCTCCTCAGGAGTGTGATAAGTGGCAAGAAACATCAGGAAAATATTGACTGCATCCCCCATTCCCTGCTCCTGGCATTGCTTATGGGGGAAGGAGGTAATGACACTGGACTCAGGGCTCTAAAGAGAGAAGGGATGGGGGAACAGTGATCCTAAAGAGTTGGTTTGCACTTCCATCACTCGTCCTACTCCTTATTATTTTTCCATTGAATATTTCTGTTTCTTGTGTTTTAGTTTGAGGTGGATTAAATTTAAATTTTGTTTTCTTCCCCAAGCTGAGTAGTCTGGTTTGCTTGGTCCAGGACCATAAGTGGCAGTTAAGCCCTCCCTGTCCTTCAGGAGTTCTTGGTGGTACTTGAGTCTAATCATGGTCTTTTGTCCCTGGATTGGCCTAAACCCCCACAGACTGATTAAAATCCAACAGGAACCTGAAAAGTCATTCAATGAATGTTGAAACAGACTGAACCTTGCTCCAAATGACTTTGTCTGAATTACTTGCATGTACATGGATTTGGTTATTTCTAACCACAACCAACTATGCACTCTCATAAAATTCTAATAAAAACGAGTTTGAGGCAGCATTTGGGCTTCTAGTGGCAGTCTCTGTATGCTGTGAAGAGTGGACCATGTGTCATTGCCTGTGTCTATCAATGCTAGTTCAGAATTGTTGCTCTTTTAAGTTCCAGGAGATCAACACACTCCACGTGTCTTGGGCTTTATATTTCATGTGAAAGGTAAACACTTTGCTGGCCATTTAATATAGTGGAACAGTTACTGAAGCTCTGCAGCCCATATAACCCAAGACATTCCCAAATCTCTTTGTCACTTGAGTAATCATAACTATTTGTTCTGTCCAGTAAAGTTACAACCAGAAACAATGATCAAATTTAGCTCCGTCTAGAGCTCCAAAGCAGGTATAAGATCATCTTTGCTCTGGGGAGCTAGCCTTGGCTAATGGCCAAATCAACACAGCCACTTGCACACTCACTCTGCTAAGTAGAGCAGAGAAGATCCTAAATGCTCCAATGTCTTACTGTTACGATAATCTTTTGCATAATCATAGAATCATGGAGTGGTAGATGGTCATATGTTGAGAAGTTTGAGGTCCAGAAAGATCAGAAATTGACATTTATTTCTCCAAGGAAATGGTGTACATTTAGAGCTTTGATTTTGGCCAAACGTGATTTTGACACCAATAATATTGTTATATTCCAAAGTAATGTTAGCCAGTATTTCTGGATTAGACTGCACTGATCTCTGACAGTATGAAATATTTGTCTAAAAGCTGTAAGAGTTCAGCATCCATCTACCTTTGAATGCTTCCTCATCATCCAGCCACCTATGGTTTTGAGATTTTTTTGTGTTAGAAATTATATCTGCATCTTTGTTTTTACTGTTTTCAATATGCTCCTTTCTGTAACACAGCTGTGGTGAGTTGGCCTTGGCTGGCTGACAGATGCCCATCAAGCTTCTCTCATTTTCCTCCTCCTCCTCAGTAGGACATAGGAAGAAAATAAGATGGAAAAGCTTGTGAATAAAGATAAGGACAGGGAGATCACTCACTAATTACTGTCATAGGCAAAATAGACTTGACTTGGGGATAAATAATTTCATTTGTTGAAAATTAAAGGAGATTTAGGTAGTGAGAAACAAAGACAAACATTAGAACACCTTCTTACCGCTCCTTTTTATCCTGCTAAGCTTCACTCCTGACTCCTCTCCCCTGAGAGACATAGTGTGGGTTGGGGGTTGTGGTGGGTCCACGGCAACCCCTCTGGGCTGCTCCTTCCTCCTCTCCTTCTCCCTGTTCCAGCACAGGACCTTCCCCAGGCTGTATCCTTCCCTCCCCAGGGACAATCTGCTCCTGCCAGGGCTCTCCCTGGCCACAGCTGCTGCAGGAAATATCATTCATTTTGAAAGAACTCCAGACAGATTTGGGAATGAAAGTAGAACACTGTCACTAGGAACAAAGTAGTATAGAAGAAAAGTAAATAGAAGTGCAAAAAGCTTGAAACTGGTTGAGTGTTCAGATGACAACACTTTGCTTTTATTAAACAGGCACTCCCTCATTAGAACTGGCACATTACCTTAGCTGAAGGGATAGTAGATGATAAAAGATAAAGATGGTATTTAGGTGGTATTTAATTTTTCTTGTTTTTCTTTTAACTCATCTGCAGCTTAACTCTTTATGCTGAGGACAAGGAGTCATATATTTACCTATGGTTAAATTCACATTGACCTGGATTTTAAATTGCATATTCTGTTGGTGCTGTCAGTTAAGGGTGGAGACAAAAGAACCCTCATATCTTGCTTCAGTTAAATACACTCTTGCTACCTTTTTAGTGCAATAAATGGATTTGCATTTACATATAATATATCATAAGAATCATAGAATCATAAGGGGGGGAAGATTTTGCCTCTCAAAAAAGCACTCTTTTACTCATTGACCAACAGTCACAGCTCACTTAAGTGGGATTGTACAATTTATATTTCTCTTGCAGCCTTTGCTTATCAGTGAGAGCATCACATAATTGCTCTTTCTTTCAAAACAGATTGGGGAGAAGATAGAAAGAAAAAAGCAGAAAACAAAAGGGCTAAATCAAACATGAACACATCCACAACTGAACCTGAACATCTTGTACCCAATTTGAAACATTTCCTCTACTCAAAAATGAAACTAGTGATGCAGATGGAAAACAAATGAATCCACTGGGCTTGAATACTCATAGGCAACAATGAAGAAGATGAAATTTTTCTTTTCTTTCTCAAAGTGCTGCTGCACAGACTAACCATGCATTACTAATCATATTTACAGAGCTGATGTGCTCAAAGGACATCCTGTTGATAAGCGGAGTGCGGGGAATATGACCTCATGCTATATGCGTTTCAAAGGAAATGATAAAACAGATCGTAAGAAACAGGTGAAATTAAAAGAATGTCATTAATAGTGATGGGAAAATAAAGATAGCTTTAAAATCTGTACAAGCTAAATAATCACTTGTTTAATTGACTCCAGTTGAGGACCTGTGGTACAGCTTTTGATCACTTCACAGCATTTATTTACTTTTTTGAAGGTTCTCTCCCAGTTCTTGCCCATTTGCAGACACAAATAAAACAAAACCATGAACATTTCTATATTCTTTGTATTAGACCTTCATATAACAATAATTGGTGCTACCCTTCATAAGTGTCAAGGGATGTAGGTCTCAAATTTGACATAATAAAAGTTTCCTGAATTTCAGGAAGATATTTTGCTTGTTAATTTTTTTATTTGTTTTCTAATTATTTTTTCTGGAATATCTTATATTTCACACAAAATGGCATATTCTTAGTCCTTTTTTCTAAATCTTTTCCTTCTAAAGGTATTTGTAACCACTATTATTCACTGGAGAGAATAATAATGGAAAGTGAGAACCTTTCATGTGAAACTGAATCTAATATGTTATACTCTAAAAGGTTAAATAAGTGAGTAAGATCTAAGCACAGTGACAGAAAGAGTACTATAATATTCTTATATATTGCCCAGAGGTACACATGCATTTCATGGTTATTTATCTATTTAGACCATGCTCATAGCAGGTGATTACAGACAAGTGGCTTAACTTATATATACACTGGAATAACTGACTTGGGAGTCATCATATGTATGTGTAGGAACCTTTCTATCCATTCAAACGAGTTTTTGTTGTCAGGTCTGTTTCTGTTCCCTGGAATAAAAAGCTGTTGAGGAGTTTAATAGCCATGTTTAAATGTGCCTTAAGTTAGTTACTAGCGTAGTCACTTTTTTTCTTTTCTTTACTCAATTGAGCTTCATCTTCACCCTGACGTGTCTTACGTCATTGTACTAGATCCAAAATGGATATTCAATTGTGGCTGAGATAGATTCCATACCTACAGTGAGACCTTTGTGCTAACTGCAAAGGGGACCTAAGGTCATTATCGTAGTCTTTAGTTTTAATGTTTTGTCAGAGGATGGGTTCTACAGTCTGGTGTTACCACTTATCAATCTAGACTTTTAAGAGTATAATCTATAAAAACCATAATATTGACTCTGGAAATCACCAAAGATGGTTGTTTGCATATACTATCAGCAGGATAGTATATTCTTCTCAGGAATTTTGGTGCATCTTTCTCCTTACAATTCACCTTTCTGATGGAGTGAATAATTCAGTTAGGTCACCTCCTGACCAAGACAGAAATATGAGTCCTTCTCCTTCACCTAGTTGTCAGTAAATGAAAATAGTCATCTAGAATACAAGGAATTCTGAATCAACTCTGCCCTCTGACTTAAAGCAGTGATTTTGTATGTCAAACTCCAGTATTCCAGCTGAATATATAGACCCTTTGACCAGAGAATATGCTCAGGTATTATTTTCATAATATCTAGGCATGTTTAAAGAGTCAAGTATAAAATGAGCTATGTGCAAAACAAAAGGAGACCAAGCCTCTAATTTACTGACAGTGAAACTCATAAAGGAAAGACAAATACAACTTTGAGATTTGCCTGAAAGAGTTTGAACTCAAATAGCCTATGAAAAGTCACTTGAGACCAGGCATGATATCAGACTTCCTATTATACTTTGTTGAAGCTGTTTCAGGTTTTGCAAGGTAATATATAATTCATCAGATGAGACTGTAAGAAACCATAAAATCAATCATTTAAGAGAGAAGGTTTTCTCTGTGTTCTTAAACCTATGATTAGATGGATATTATTATTTGTTGATTTATTTATTCATCTACACTATTTTGCAAAGTAGAGTGTTTTAAACAGGAGACAAATGGGAACAATATACACTCAAATAGCTTATACTCTAAATGATAGTGCATTTACTTAAGAGTGGTAGGTTTGGTATCATTTTGACATAAAGACAGAACTTAAGTTTTTTGATTTCTAGAAGATTATTTTAACTACTTGACTAAAAGGCATAGAATTATTTTCTGATTTAACTGTCTTCTGCAGGAAATTACTATTTTTCTCCTTTCTCTCTTTTTTTTATAAAAAGATTTAGCTGTTTCATTTCATGACAAGGATCAGTTTGTGAATCTTGAGAAGACTAAGCTATTTGGAATTTAAAAGCCTGCTTCTCTTAGAAAGCATTATTAACAATTCTGTCTTCTGAAAAGCATGAGTTGGGAATCATATCTTTCATCTGGTACTATATAGGAAAGTCTGGGTAGGGACTACTGTTTCCCTTTCCCAAGAAAACGCTTTAATCCGTACTTCAAGCAAAATCTAAAGTGTCTCCTTTACTTTTTCTTTTACCTTGAATGGGTTGGTGAACTTATTCAACAGGAAACACATGCTTTATAGAAGGAGAGCAATGGATACCAATGTGTTACACCTTTTACAAAATATGTACACTTACTGAAAATTTGCAGCTCTGCAAGGGTATCAAAGCTTTTTATTGATTCAGGTGGGCTTTTAATTTCACTGCAGATATTTCAGAGTTGAAAATTTCTAAGAGGTATATTGCAACTGACATCCAACAAAAATCAATGAGTTCATAGGTAGTCTCAAACAAGAATCACAGTCAATCTATTTTTCATCTTGCATAAGGTTTTCAGGACACTCATTAAGCTATTCTGGGCATATTGAAAAGATATTGATCTTTAATGAATGTGTATACAAATCCTTTTTGTTGCTGTATTGAGGAATCATGAACTCTATAGATAGATTCAGGAAAATAGAAAGTAATGTAAAATTCTAGTACGCAGGTTAACCTTACAAAACACAATTCTTTGCCACAAGGGTACAATGCTGACTCATGTTTTATTGGGTATCCACCAGGACCTCCAAATCCTTTTCTGCAAAGCTGGAACATATAGTTACTCAGGAACTGAAGGTAGTTAAATATGGTCCTGCTCTGGCAGGATGGTTGCACTAGGTGATCTTTTGAAGTCCCTTCCAGCTCTTGAGATTCTGTGATTCTGTGAATATGACGTTTGCAGAATTGCTTTCTTGTGATTCTTCACAACAACATTTGCTCTTATTGGCTTAGATAGGCCTTGAGTTTGATATACCCAGGCTTTCAGTTTGTGATTTTGGCATGAATTCCATTGATTACTCCTTGCGATTGATGCAGAATGGCATTCCCAGTTCATTAAGAAGCTTCAAAGTATGGAGAATATACCAGATTCTCACAAAATTATTGCATTTACCGACTTCAATAGAAATACTTTTTCATGGTACTGACCAGGGAGGGTGTGGAATCTCCTTCTCTGGAGGTCTTCAAGAACCACCTGGAGATTTTCCTGTGTGACCTGATCTAGGTGACCCTGCTTCTGCAGGGAGGTTGGACTAGATGATCTCTAAAGGCCCCTTCCAACCCCTACTATTCTATGATTCTGTGATTCTATGATGTATTTTACAATGGAGTAAAAATATCATTTAATCTATGCAAAAGTTGAAAGACATACAATACAGAAAGCAAATATAGTGGTGACACTTTGAAAAAGATGAAGGCAGATGAACCCAATCACTTCTACTTCCTTTCTTTTCCCAGCATGCCAAAAAAAGAGTAATTCCTTTGATATCTTCATACAATAGAAAATTCAAGTGAAATCTCCCTAAGTCCTCTTTCTATTTCTTCCTAGCTTTGTAAGTCAAAGCTATCTCTGTGATTTTGAACTTTGAAAGTATTGTCTAATTATCCCAAAATGTTAATTGTGTTCAACATCTGCTTCTTCATCCCTAATTTTTGATGTTGACAAAGGTTATCTTCCATCATGGGCTATCTTTACGTGTTATTGTAGATCATAATTTCAACTTATCTTTCCTCTGAACATAGAGATGTGTTGCAACTGAGAAATGAGGAGAGGAAATTTTCTGTGATGTTAGTGTTACGATAAAGAGTACAAACCATTCTGATGGGACCTGCTGATTTTTACTCTGACTGCCTTAAAGGTTGCCTAGTGTTTTGTAGACCTTATCTCTGAAAGCTTTTCAGTCCTATCACCTCCAATACATACACTGTATTAAATGGCTTAATAAGTTGATGTTTCATAAAAGACACTTATGTAGAGAAGAAACCTTCACATTACTCACAGAGTTCTTTCTTCAACCAACCTTGCAACCCCCACATCAATAAGAAAGGGAACAATCCTACAAAATAAAGAGCAAAGGATTTCTGATAAGAATTGCTTAGTACTGGGGTTGATTGACTCTCAGACACCTTAAAGCTTCCCACCTCAGGTAATGCTTTTTTCCTGAAGCCACTACTGGGTCTGGTTGATAAGGGCACTTGAAATGCTGAAAGATATGATCTTGTTAAAAAGGGTCAAAAGAAGCAATCTTAGTAACATTTCAATGGTTGGATTATTGCTATGGAAGAGAGCAGTAAATGCCACTTACAACTAAATTTTCCACTTCATCCGAGGTGCGGATAACTGTTCTTCTGATGCCTTTCTCCTAAGGAAAGCTCTGCAGCAGCAGGCAAGGGAAATAATTACATATTTAAAGGTAAAACCTTCTTAGATCAAGTCAGTGCAGTGGGAACAAAAATGCCCCACAAATCCAGGGGAAAAAAAAAGAAAGAAATTACAGATATTTTGGTTTTTTAATATATTTGAGGCAAACTATGTCAAATAGCTCAAGTTAATTGCTTAAAATCATCCAAGATGCATAGCTGTGCATTTACAGTGGTTTTTTTTTTAACTATGTACTGCATCATTAGGTGCCTCAATCTATTTTATTGCCGTGGCCGCTCAGCTGACATTCACCCTCTTATTCAAGGTATGTTTATTGGTTTTCTTTCCTCTTTGCTTATATTTGTCTTTTGTAAACATAAAGGTGAGCTGGAGTGGCTGATCTCATGTTTGACCAGCCATGGGGCTCAGAGGAGTGGAACATAGTATCAGTAGTAAAGAGGAGGCTTGGCTGTGCATGATCTGGAGTAAGACAAATCCAGGCAATATCCTGTTGCTTGAAACTGGACTGTATCCATTTGAATCAACAATGCAGGTCATCTGCATGGTACAGATCATTTCTGACTCTCAGAAATCAATCAGCATGATCCCAAATTTCAGATGTATTTTGAAATAACACTAGAAATTGTAGATATTGTCTGATGTCATGGGGATGTCCAGGATTTGAAATCTCCAAGCAGGAAATGTGTAACATTTAGACAGAGAGTACTCCAAGCTTCTTGAAGAACTTCTAGAAGACTCAAGAGAAAACACCACAGCTGTTATGCTCTGAATTGTCCCCATGTGCTTTCCTAGTTATTTTCCACATGAAGAGTTTGCATGCAAGAAGCTTGTATGCAACAGCTTACTTGATCTTAACATTATTTAGGGAACAGTAACACAGGATGCTGTGGGCTGAGGAGAGGTTGTAGAGAAAAGTACTTAAAAGCACTTAGTGAGACTTAGCCTGGAGATACTACAATTGTTTAGTGTTAAGATCATTCACATCTCACATCTAGCTAGCTCAGAGTCTGGGCATAACAAACATCTGTCTGAATATGCTGTTTTATGTAGTCAACCCTGCATATTGTGGTTGCTGAGTCAAAGGAATTTGAACATTTATTTTTTAAAAAGAGGAAAGAAAAAAAGGGAAAGAAAAAGGAAAGCAAGAGAGAAAAACACAGCATTTAGATACTGCAATATTGTTGAAGACTGAATCTGATAGAGACCTAAACAAATTGGTCTGATCCCAAAGATATATTTCCTTTGAGCAGGATTTTTGACTAGAGATTTCCTGAGGTCTGGTTCCAGCTTGAATCATCACATAGTTCACAACTGACATCTGAAACGAATGCCCAAACCTAACCCAGACCTTCATGTGTCTCCTAAAATAGGTGGCATTAAATTCCAGCTTGTGTACATTAAATAATTAGGATGGAGGAGGAAAAAAAACCCACAAAACCACAAAAATCCACACAAATAAATCTTTTTTTAGCTTCCAGTCAGACTATCTGGATTCATGTGCTCTACTCTGTCACATAATACTGCTGTAATCACATAGATACCCCTGTGCTTGGCCTATGTGGCATGTGGCCACAGCTGCTTCATCCTGATAGGTTAGTTGACCTTTATACCATGATATGTCACCATATACTACATATTTGTTTCTTTTTACATGGGGTCTTCAATGAGGAGGTCATGTTTAAGTACTCCAAAAGGCTTATAGGACACTGAATACTAGACAAAAGGTTTTCTATAGAAGATAGGTAAAAGAGAAAGGTAAAATACAGACAGAAGTGGGTGGGGAAGTGCCTTCTATATCTCAAAGGAAGGTAGAATTTAGAGTACTTTCTAAAGAAGATGGAAAAACAGAAATCCTTAATGTTATGCTCAGATCCAGGAAAGAGGATCTCATAATGAAACATGTTTGGTTAAGTAGAATTATATATTTCTTTTAATTTTCATTGCAATGCATTTAATTTTACTCTGTCACTTCTTTAATTTTAATTTTAAGACATTTCTATATTCTGACAAGAAATAAAAGCAAGTTTAGATATGAATATTTAGCCTAATAGATAGGTAGGATTTTATGAAGTGATTTTTTCAGTGCAAAATAGTCTATTAACTAGAAGCCAGGTGAGTTCTCTAAAAGAAACTCATTGAAAATATAAATATATGTATAGTTCTAATGCTGCCAAAATGCAAATACATTATAATATATAACAAACCAGAAAAAAATACATGGATCATATATAGATATCTAAGTTACTCTCAATTTCTGCAATATCTGTAGTGAAAATTCCCTTTTTTTACTTGCTCTATTATTTTACAGACATTTCTATATCTTGACCTGCTGATGATGAAATTTCTTCTCATTGTAACACTGATTTGAGTTTGCCACCATTTTCTTAAATTCTCTGAAGGCTGGTAAACTTCCAACTTTATTCATAAGACTTTTTAGTCAAAGGATCAAATGTAGTCAAACTAGAAGATGCTAAGCAGGCTACTAGAGACACTTCATTGCTTTCTGCTGACTAGTTATAGGGTTAAAATATTTCATTTAAGGAGACTGGTTCATTTCCCACCAATTTCGTCTATTCTTAACACAACCATCCCTTCTCTGCCTACTGCACACATTTATAACTCTATGTATGAGGATTACTCATGCATAAGTTAAACGCTAAATTAGTCACACTAGACTTGAGACTCTGTAAACAACAACATCATTTTCTCTTTCATGAAAACAAAAAAGTGAAATGCTTCCTAGACTACCAACTCTTTCACTACTGCCTGCAAGACACTAAAGCTTAAACCTGAGTTATTTAGTCACAATCTAAAGTACACCTGTTCCAGCTAAAACAATTTTCTCTTCACTTAGTAAGAGACTATATTGCCTTGACTGGTGTTTCACAATTCTAGTTTGATGGCCAATATGACAACTGGAACATTTACACTACAGCTGTTCCTTGCATTGGAATCTGTTTCTGTTGTGGAGATGTGCTAGGAAATATGATTCATAACTAAGATAATGTACATGTGTGTTCAAAGTATTACAGAGCTAAGGAGTTGCAATACAACGAGCCTGCAGCACTAACCTGTTTCTGGTGAACAGATAGGTAAGAAGTCAGAGACACCAGAACATATCTAGCCACATGTATCTAGGAACTGTATCTAGCAACAGTTCATAGCTAGAGCCTTCTACTACATTGCCCTTTATTTTTGTGTCTAGTGTTACACTGTGATCAATCAAGCTACATTATATATATCTCAAACCTCAGTAGAAACCCCAAAATGGTTGTTTTACTCAAATAACTAACTTCTTGAAGACAGTATTTTCTGCAAGAGTCCCAGTAAACCCTCATCTTTCTTTCACAATAACCAAAGTACTGAAATATATTGGATATTTTGATCTGCCAAAAGAAGATATCATATTAGGTTTGGAACTTGCACTCTCGAATCAGCTCTCCAAGTAATAATGACATTTGCAGAAATATCTGTTTACTAATATGTTACCATAAGATAGATCACTGTGCATGTTATCATGTACACCTAATTTCACTGCAGTTAGATCTTTTGTGAATTTTTATTAAATACAATGTTAATGAACAACTACAAGTTTATTCTGTTAACTCCAATCAGTATTATTTTGTGATAATACACTTAGTGACCAGTAAAAAGAAATATGTATCTTGTAATGGGTTTTATGTTGTGAATGTTTGATGTACTTTAATTAGTTTTTAGATTGTTATTTGTTTTTTTAAGCTATAGCACCTGAGGAATAAGATTTTATGTGAAAAAGTTCTATTTGCCATCTCTTCAGCTGTGAGAATACATGAGGGTGTGGTAGTTTGACCCCGGCTGGATGCCAGGTGCCCACCACACCGCTCTATCACCCACCTCCTCAGCAAGCCAGGGAAGGGGAGAAAATGAGTGTCTTGTGTATTGAGATAAAAGCAATTTAATAAAGAAACAGCAAAGCCAAGCATGCGGGAAGTGAAGTAAAAGCAGATAAAGCTGTTACTCTCCACTTCCCATCAATAGCTATGTCCAGCCACCTCTTGAGTAGCAGGGCTTCGGTACACATAACAGTTACTTTTGGAAGGCCAGAAATGAATCTTGCCTCCCCTTCCTGCTCCTCTCCCCCAGTTTATATTACTGAGCTGACGTCATATGGTATGGAATATCTCCTTGGTCAGCCTGGGTCAGCTGTCCTGGCCATAGTCCCTCCCAAGATCATGCCCACCCACAGCTATTGGTGAAGGTGGGGGAAGGAATGCTGGAGGGACAGTCCTTATGCTGTGGGAGCAGTAGTCATAATATTGATACCAACAGTAAGCACAGGGCTGCAAGAGCTGCTGTGGAAAACCACTCCCACCCCAGACCCACTACAGAGGGCCTCAGAGAGATATGGAGTCAACGTTATAAGTTTTACAAGATGGTCTTTTATTGAAGGCACTGCTTTAGAATTTAAGAGATTTGTGTTATGGTGTCTCTGACAAAGAGTTTCTGAAAAGTTTGAAGTCATCTAATCTCATTCTTCTTCCTCCTTGTACCTAAAATCATCTTACTCATTTTTTTTTTTTAATTCATGTTTAGAATGTGTTCTGAGCAAAAGATGATCCAAAATTATGAAAGGAATAGTTTATCCCAAGGAAATAAACTTAGAAGTGTAATTAAGAGGAAAAATAAATTCATAATGAAAGACATCAGTGCTAATTGGAAGCTCTATAGGAAAATTTATCAGAGATGCTGATGAAACTGCAAGTTGCAGTCAAGAAATAGTATATGCTAGTTTTTTTAATTCGTAGATATTTTAACCTTACCAGAAACCACAAATGCAAGTAAACTAAACTATTTATGCACTTTCCCCCCAAGTTTCCTAAGTTTGGTGGTGAGTATCTTCTCCTGTTATCCAAATGCTTCATTTCATCTTTCCCTCTTGAGAAACACTGAAGTCATAGTTGGGCAACCAACAAGAAGATGTTTAATGTCAATGTACACATGAAGGAATATCCTGCCTGGCATTTTTCTGTTCCTTGCAAGTCCATTTTCTTTCCCAAGTGCAGTAACCTTGGATGATCTGAAACATAATTAATAGTGCTAAGGATCTATATTTCTGAAACTGAATTCCGCCTTGTTTTTCGGAGGAATGAGAAATTGTCATTGTAAGTTTAATTAAGGTTACTAATACCACCTACCTTTTGTGTTTTCTAAGTGAGGCTGGATGACATTCTGCAAACTGTGTTTTAGGAAAGCATAAATTCTTCCCGAGTTCAGTGATAACACTAACAGATTGAAATAACATGCTAGGTGACTTACAGGAACTCAGACACAATATTATAAGGTCTAGAGTCTTTGGTCTTTGTTGTTAAATTTAGGAATGGAGGTAAGAAACCTGAGCCTGTAATTCATAAACAACAGCCATGCAACAGACTAATTGACCATGGCCCTCTGTAAACAGAGGATAAATCCCAAATTGTGCTAACATATCTATTAGATCCTAATTTACCGTCAGTACAAAGAATGGTGATAACAATATTTTAATACTGAGGCCAGCACTCTGAAGTACAGGACTTAGTGGCAGGATTAGGAGTGGTAGTAAGAAAATACGTGGTATTATGGCTTTATGGAAATATAAAGTGGAAATTAATTACTACTGAGCATTACTACATTCAAAATGGATGTACTCTCAGGAATAGAGATTATTCTGTTTTACTGAAATCATTCCACCCTCCCCACTTTTTTTTGGTCACAGTAAATCATTATGAGGATACACAATATTTCCAAACAAATGTTCTTAAGCTCAAGGGCTAATTTTTGAAATGAAATAAAGAGAGAAAACAACAGCAAAGTACTGAATATTCCAATTTTCAGGACTCTCATTTGATTTTGTCAGTGCTGAATCTACTTATCTTGCTTTCCTGCAAGCATCTTGACTGACTATATGCAATCATTAGATATGTCTTTTTCTCATTATCCTGAAAGAAATTTTATACAAAAAAAAGGTCTGACTTTCATTTCCAGGCGCACTGGAGCACATCACCAAATCCACATACACTGAACTTTTGTGACGGTGGTGAAATGATAATATAATTTTATTATATATTTATACACAGAAGATACTGAAGTTTACTTAGGAAAAAAAAAATCCACATTCCTCAGTTCATTCCTCTGCCTCAGGACATAGGGGATATAAAATGATAGTGTTCCCCAAATCAGAGAATCGTTGCTAAAGATATTATCCCCACATTCCAAAGATAAAAAAATCTTGCTATATCTTCCAGAAGAACTTATAGAATTTCTTTAAGAGAAATGAGGACATCAAACTTCAATCAGACCTAAAAACGAAGGATTTGTCCTCAAATCACTCAAGAAAAGTCCCTATAAGAGTATGAAAGACTGCAAACTATAAAAATAATATTTAAAAAAATGAAGTAAAAATTAATGTACAGAGTGGATAAACAAGTCTCTTTTTTAGTCTCAGTATCACTTTTTTAAAGTGATGTAAGAACAGAAAGAAGGTTGTTTTAAAATAAACTCTCTGCTTGCCCTCTAAGGAATGATTCCAGCCACTCACCTGCAAGGCCACTGTAGGAGTGTTCAGACTTTGGCATTTTTCTGTGGTACTGGCAAAAACTGAAGAATATCCCAAACTTCCCAGAACTTCCTCACTTCCTTGGACCTTCTGTGCTAGCAGACATGCCCTGAGCTATAGTAAAGCCCTGAGTGATGGGGATAGACTGTAGCAACTAGGTTAAGGTACATGGACACAAGCTCCTTCCAGATGTTGGAGAAAGAAGAGAAAGCGATTGAACTGAGAAATATCCAAGACCTGCTTCCTCCTTGCTTCCTTCACTCTGTCCTTCTCATCTTCCCCTCCTCTCATAAGCCCTTCCTCCCTTCCTTTTACTTTCTCCTCTGCTGCACACATAATTCCATGCATTCTTACTCCACTGGTGTTTCCTACACTGAAGGAAAGGGCAGAGTAGTACCAAAGAACACTCTAGATCTGTGAAAAGACAAAGATACACATCTAACCTAGAATCTTATCATAAAATAAATATATATAGAGAAAATCCAGCTATGGGAAAACATTGAATATGTTTTGCTGTGAATATCTTCTTCTCTTATAAATATGCTTTTTGTTTTGTTTTCGAAGTTGTGAAATGAAATCCTGCCTTCCAGGAAGTGCATTGATTTTCCTTCACCACTGAGAAAACTTTTTCAACAGTTTGGTGAAAAACTGGAGTTTGTATTGACGAATCACAATAAAATGAGAGCCTTTAGCTATTTCCTCTACCCTATTGAAACATCATTGTGAAGGAACGCATCTTGCTGTATAACAAATGTTCTTAAAAAGGCCCAGTGTTGATGCTAATTCACTTCAGGGAGTTTGATCTGGAAGGGCTGAAGGTTACTTTATAATCTTAGTAAATTTGAATTTCCTAGGTTTTGTTTCAATAGTTTTTGATGCAAATGAGCAAATTTCATAAAGCAGTTAAATCATAATTAAATGAAATGCTTTCCATGTCTAATTAACTAAACAATTGTCCTCAACTCCAATCTCAAGATTTGTCTCTCCTTCTTGACACAAAAGATTAATAACATTATTCCAAGGTTTCTTTGATGTTGTATTTCTTCTGCAGCTTAGCTTTGGTGGGCATTTAATACCTACGTATCTTAGGTACCAGTGATTAGTGTGAATTTTCATGAATATCCAGCCAATGGTATTGATGTTGTGAATAGTTTTTTTTTAAAATTGAAGCTGAATTTGTGAGTTACAGGTATTGTGGGATGTATATAATTAGGTGCCTTAAGCAGTTTGAGTACTTATGTGAGGAACTCAGGCTTCCCTGCAGAAAATGGTAGAGTGCCCTGAGAGTTCCCTGAACCCATGTTTATTAGGATATCATTGATGTACAGTATTCCTCTGGGCAGTAACTACCGTTCATGAACCTCTCTCAAAATCTGCCTCTAGCTGGAAACATTGTAAGCGTGTTTTGTTACATATATCACTCAATCACTGAAAGTTAAGGGCTTTGTTGAGGTTGAATCTAGCTACACTAGCT
The DNA here is from genome assembly GCF_028858725.1 of Colius striatus. NCBI lineage: Eukaryota > Metazoa > Chordata > Aves > Coliiformes > Coliidae > Colius > Colius striatus. The sequence goes on along the minus strand of NC_084762.1, from coordinate 91,208,416 downwards.
CTAAATTTGATTGATTGGGAAGAACACAAAGGGAAAGAACCCAAGCACACCTAAACAACTAATGTCAAAGTCACCCATGAACCAGCAGAATTGCCCATGAAATTCACTAAAGCCACAAAGGGAACAATGTGTGTTCCTCTCTAAAATGCCCAATCCAATCAACAATATGAAAAACTGCATAATACAACAGCCAAATTTTCCAGATCAATAAGACTGTAACCTGATGCAGTAGCCAAACACTTGTAGATTTTTTTGCTTTGCTTTTCTTTAGCTCTGAATACCTTGATCAATCCAGAAGATAAGGAAGCTTTTTTTTGGCAAGTCAACAAAAACATACACAACACATTTTACAAGCTGCTCCTTCACTCTGGGCAGATGCCAATTGTTTCACGTGAAAGCATAAGGTAAAAAAGCAGGACAGAGATTGGAAAGCAATCTGAGCTATGCAGCCACCAATTGATTCCTAAGTAACTGTAATGGGGCTAACAGGACCACATGAGTAAATGTCTCATCACAAAACTCAGTTTTGTATTTCAGCACACAGGCCAGACCCTTAGTGGGTGTAAATGAGCATAAACCTGCTCTGGATGTGGCACGCTAATTTATCAGATCCAGCATTCTTTGGCAAACAATAGTCTTCTTTTCCTTACCATTCTTGCAAATAAGAAAGCAGTTTTGTAGAAAACAGACATTTCACTTTTACTCTCTGGAGAGAAATAAATCTAGTACTTAATCTTATTTGTGTTCATGTACAGTTTTCCCTCCCACCTGCTGTCCTTGAACAAGACATTACAGGTTCAAAGCCTTGGGGCATGGGTGTCATGGTTAGCAATGTGGGCCTTAAAGCTGAGGTACTTTGACAGTTGTTCCATTTCCCAGCATTTACTTCAACAGTGAATTGAAAAACCTTAAGGAATAAATACTAACCTCAGACAATAGTCTGTGAACTCCAATCAAATTCTAGAACTGAACTGCCCTTGAAAAGTATTTCAAATCTTTCTTCTTCTTTCATTTAACTGTCAAGATTCAATATTAGCCTTCAGATTTTAGTGCTGCTAATTTTCTTCTTTTTCTGTTAAAAATTGATCTATTTTGAGGGAGTCATTTTTGAGGGAAAAAGGAAAATGATGAAAGTGGGAGATTCCAAACTGATTATTGGTCTTCTAATACAAACAAGCTGAAAGCCCAGCCTTCTCTGCCAGAATGGAAGCCCAGAGAGCACAGTATGTAGAAGCTACAGTATGTAGATTGTTCCTCGGTGCATTTGCTGACATGTCCTGTAGTTCTTAGAATGAAAGTAGGTAATGAAATGACCATGAGGTCAGCAAAAGTTAAGTCTGCCATTGTAAAATAACATGATCCAAGAAGCTCTTACTTCACTGTTATATGAACTCCAAGGAAGTACTGGTTTTTAGAGTGATTTAAGTCTTGTGCATATATACACAGAAATATGAAAAAACTTCAGTTGTAAAGACCCTCTGGAGGTTCCACCTGTTCTGGTATATATTTGAAATTAGATCAAGTTGTTCAAGTCTGTGAAATGCTGAGTTTTCAATGTCTCCAAGAACAGAATCTCTGCATGCTCTCTGGACAGTCTGTTCTGTGGATAACCACTCCCATTGTAAAGAGTTTTTCCGAATGTCTCCCATAAATTTCCCTTTCACACCTTTGACAGTTACCTCTTGCCCTTTCATTGTATAGTTTTAAGGAGAGTATCCATTAGGCTGTTGAAGGCAGCTTTTTGATGCCATCAGAGCCTTGCTTCTCCAGTCTAAACAAACTCCATCTATACTGGTATCTTTTTGCTATGAATCATATTAAGAGCTTCTTGCTGCACTTTGTTAATATGTCCCCTCTACTGGGAACTGTTAAACCAGATACTATGCCATGTCTCTCCCAAGGCAAGGCCCTGAATTTGGTCTTGAATTCCATGAATTTTCTGTCAGCTCACCTCTCCATCTGGTTGAGAGCCCTCTGAATAATGGCCAGGGTAATGAAAGTTTCTCCCATCTTAGTGTCAACCCCAGACTTTCTGTGGGTGTGTTCCCTCTGGCTGTACAGCTTGCTAATGGAGATGTCAAAATCTACCAGTCCAGAAACATCTCAGATTCTACCCAAGCTAAAAGAGGATCTGGAAGCACGATGTATTATCTCTAAGCAGTTTAATCTAATGACTCTCAGAAAAAATGTACAAGAAAGTCTTGTTCATCTGCTGAGAACATACAGCAACATTTAATGTTTATTTTAAAGTGCAAACAGATCAACTTATTTTTAGAGGATGCACCTAGAAACATATCTGATGTCTGAATAACTTCAAACACAGCTTTTCCTCAGTGCAACATATTCCCTAACAAGGATCGTATTAAGATCAATGAGAGGTTATGTTCCTATTGAATTTGCTTCACTTTATAGAAGAGAACTCAAGATTGATCAGGTCAAGGAATGGAGAAAAAAAATTAGAAAGAATTTCTGCCCAAGTAGTCCTCTGGGAAAAGAGCAGTGTGGGTTCCTAGGGCTGCTTTCATATTTTCCATTAGAAATGAGGTATTGCATATTGTTCTTGATTCCAGAAAGCAAGAATTGTATTTCTCACTCCCTGTGTTTCCAGTTATTTTTTCAGGTCTCAGACCCAGAAAGGACTAAATCGCAAATGTCACACGTATTAGGCTCTTTCTTGCTATTTGCATTTGTTTTTCAAGCAGTAGAGACTTCCTTTGGGAAGCAGAAGCCTAAGTGAACTGCTACATTGAGCTTTTATAAAAACAAACTCTGGAAGATAAAGGGTCCAATTAGTCCCGTACTGGTATAACCTGAACATCTTTATGTTTCATACTGGGGAAATTCCAAGAATCTGAAGTAGCTGTAGTGGGCCAGATTTTGCATGCCAAAACCTAGAATCCACAAGTTGACAAAATAATTAGTTACAGATTAACAGAACAATAGAAAATGAAAGAGAAAGGAATCATGTGACACTAAACTTGACATGTCATCCATATAAGATGTGTGGGAATAGATAGGAAAGTTGTCTTGGGAGTAAATATTTCATAGGGAATAATCAGGAACTGTGGAAAGCAGATGACTTTTTAAATTCTGTTAGACAGACATATTTTATTTTGCTTTATGGAAAGCCCAGCACCTAAGTCACTTTTAAAAATGTGGCTGTCATCAAATGCCAGTACTAAATAGCTGAGGAGTAACACAGGCTTTTACTCACTCCTTAATTATTAATAGTCTTGTTTTACAGAAATCAGACCTTAGGAAAAGCTGTCAGCTCATGCACAGAATGGCAATTTAGTGGCAACTCACTTCTCCATCAGACAGCACTTCACAGTTTTCATCTATGGCTTGAGGAAGAATTTCCCTGGAGACAGAAAACAGTTGCAAAGCATTGGAGTTGTTACCACTTAGAGTGGTATCTTGTCTCGGTGCAACTGAGATTCCTACACTCCCGAGGTTGTCTGCAACATTGCAATAAACAATATTACTATCTTGTCACTTCCCACCAGGTCCCTGCAGTTGTAAAGCAAGAATCTCCAACCTGATTCCAGTTGTGTTGATTGCTAACGAGTTGCCAGATCTGGTACACTAACAGAGGTGATATTGCTGCAATGCCATGTCCCTAGTTCAGTTGGTAGTGAGATTGTTTTACCAGTAGTCACGTGTGCAAACATATACCACACATGTATTCACACAGATAGGCACATGAAACTAACACAGCTGAAAATATTAAGCAAATGCATAGGCCTAAACAGCACCAAAGGCCTTGTCTTATTCTCCTCTCTGACTTAGTAGGGCGAAAGTTCTTTAGAAAAAAAAAATTATATGTATATACAATGTGAATCCCTTCAGCAACTGACCTCAGATGTTGAGTCTGCCCAGTAACTAGCCCTGCACCTCAAGTCCTTGAAGTTTCAAACATTGGAACATAAGATTGTCAGTCCAATTAATGGTACACAGATCTGCTTGCAAACACCATGAATTCCTGCAGTAACAGTCCTTAGACACCCAGTGTTCTAGAGATTCACCTTTGGATCCTTGTGGGCTTCCAGATATCACTCAGAGAGACACAGATGAGTAAACAGATTCCTTAGTTGATCCCTACATCTCACAAACTCTTCAATATCTGCTTTATATCTCATCTCTTCTGGTAGTCAGCTCAAAAACAGAGGTCTCTCTTGTAACCTGCCTAGACCATTTGAGTACTTTTCCCTTCCATCTCCTAATGGATCCCACACCCCAGGCAATGTCTTCCTCGGTCTGTGAGGTGACCTGGAGAGATGCTGCATTGTCCCACTGTGTAGGTCCACGGGACTGAGGCTTTCCTGGCACAGTCCTGGAAGAAATAGGCAGGGAGTCCTCAGCCTGTCTTTGTGTCTCTGGGCTCCTCTGTGCCTTTAGATATGAGATTTAATCACATCATCTGTCACTGATCTGTATAACTGATATCTCTCACTTTTGGGTAAATTCTGAACATTGTCACAGACAGGGAAACTGACCTTCCCTCCATCCTCTCCTTTAATGACCCTTTCCCTCCTTATTCTAGTTATTTTCTTATATTTCTGATGAAAAAGATGTAGATCACCTTGACTATTACACTTATAATTCCATTGTGAATCCCTGGTCAGATAAAGACTGAAGGAGAAAAAGAAAGAAAAAAAAAAACAACAAACAACAAAACAAAAAAATCACCAACCCAGCTAAAAGCTTTTTAAACATCCTGATGGTAGCAGAATTTTATTAGTTTTTTTAGTGCATAATAAAACTGTATGTATGTCTGTTTATCCTTATCAGTAAAGTTTACAAGTAAGCATCATCAGCAGAATAAACTATTGCTACTCTGCTGTTCCTCTCCTTCTCTACTTTTGTGTGTTATTCCTGTTTTGTCTTCAAGAAAATAGCATTAGACTTTATTAGTTATAAATTAGCTGAGATTGTCTGAAGGTTTTGATACTGTCCTTATTAAAGTCTAATGCTATTTTCTGGAAGGCACTTTATGTACTCTGTGCTACCATCAAATACGCTGAGTGGGAAAAGAAAAAAAAAGTAGTTTCGATAAGTGAAAGGAATGTGTTGTGGAGAAGTTAACTTCTTCCCAGAAACAGTAAACATTACTACATTGAATCATTTTTAAAATCTGTTAAACAGTTTTTCAGTTTGTTTATTTTTCCGTATGAAACCACTCTCCAGCTAAACAAAAAGCGAACGAAAGGCATTGTTAAAATGGAATCTTTATTCAGTACTCTATATGTTTCAAAGCTTTAATGTGGTTTGTTTTCTTCTTTTCTCATCATTTGTCCTTCTGACACATATATTCACCTTTCTCTTTTTTGCAACTTTAATGGAGGAAGTAATAAATATTTAAAAGTCCCTCATAACTCAGCAAGACTCATATGCATCTGAATCACTCCTATCTTTTGTGACTTAACTTTTCTTAATATAGATATCGTCAAGGTACTAGCTTTGCCTAATCACTCCGTACATCTCAGCAAGACTGAAAGAACAGTCATTCCATTTGAAGGCAAGAGGGGGAAGGGGAAAACCAAAATGACTAAGTAAAGCAAAATATACCAATTGAGTCCTCAAGATTTCAGATTTGGAGTACACAGTTGTTTAAAAGACAGAAACATGAGCTATGCATATTTCCAAAAGTAACAGTGTGACAGAGCTTTAAAAGCAGTCAAAACCAATTAGTCAGTGTGTCAAGGACTGACATGGAAGTAGGAGATTTGTGTGACACTGAGACCCAGTGGAAGGCTGATGTCCTTGAAATAAGACCAGAGATCAAAGTGTTGATGGACAATTTCCTTATGAGTTCTGAATGCAACGATTTTTAATGCTTTGTACCAGTGGTGTTAAAGGAGGAATATTACCAGGATCACTACTACATAATGAAGAGCAATTTTCTTAGGGTCTTCATTTACTAATGACTCCAGTCTAAAGTATTCTCTGTAAGCAGTCAATCTGATACCCTTCCCTTTGCATTGACCTGTCCACTAGGATATAAATTATAATAGAGGCTGCTTCCTTCAAATATCCATTTTCATTGCCAACTGTGACAAATCTGCTGTCTTTCTTGAGACAACTTGATCATTTTAGTTTCCAGACCTCCCTAAATGGAATTCTGCAGCCTCAATTTAGGCAATGTGTGTGTCCAGGTGTTACTGATTCTTGATTTTTCTGTACAAAAATAAATGTGGTTCATCTTGCACAATTCACATAACAAAATATCTCGTCTCCTTTTAGAGTCAGAGGAGAGAAAAAGTTCTCTCCACTCAATTCTTGGTGCAATATAGCTTAGACTAAAGTAGATGGTTAAAAATACTGCAGAAAAATCTCTACTTGAAAAACTTAATCTGTCTACCGGCTGGAATGAGAAACTAGGGTGATTAGCTTAGCTGTAGATGTCTAATTTAAAATTAAGTTAGCTGAAGCCCAAATCCATCTTCAGGCCAAAAAAAGCCTTGTTCCAGCTTTTCTGAATGCTGCCAAAACTTTAGTTCCTTTCTTCTGTAGCCGGCTCTATCTCGAAGCACAGGACTGCAGATAGGTATAGCTGATCTGTCTCAAACTCTGGCATCATTACAACCACAGTTACTGATCTGTCTTTCCTGGCATTTGGAATAGGTTAGTACAGGTAGGGGTCATTTATCTTTTCTTGTCTTATTGGTAAGGGAAGGAGGTTCAGAAAGATGTGAATCCTTGCTGGAATGCAGCATAAATATCAGAAAATGGCAGAAAGTTGACCTATACTCTCATCCTTATGTGAAGAGACAAGTACACAAAACCTGCCACAATTAATCATCTGCTTCCTAACCAGTTTTGGTCAACCTGAGAAGCCTAGGGCTGTTGTTGCCCCAATTCTGTACAAAGAGTAGATCTATATTTCTATTTGCATGCAAACTGGGCTTTCAAATCACTGTACTTTTTGCGTAGATGAGAAAAGGGAACCGATCTAATGGTTTATTGATCCAGTCTCAAATGGCAAGGCAAATGATGTTTCATGGTAAAGCCTGTGAACTATCTTTCATTTCTTCCCAAATTAGTACTTTTCTTTTTTCCTTGAAATTAAAAATTAAATTTAAAAATAGAGTTTTTACAAATTTTAGAGTTTAAAACCCCACAGTTCTTTTTTTTTTCTTTTTTAAAATTAACATTTTCACAGACTGTCATGGCCAAAATGCTTGTATAGCTGCCATCATTTTCAGTCCTTCATGACTCTACATCAGTGTGATAGCAAAATGAATTGAGTTGAGTATAGTTTTCAGTTAGATGTCTGTGCAGGCTCTTATTCTTGACAAACAGTATTTAGTTCCCAGTTCACTGTGCCACTCAGTCCTAGAGACAGTATGCAGCTGCTGCATCCTTCTACTTGCCTTTGCTGCACAAGAGAATTCTGCAGTTGTTCAGGGAGGACAGTCTTCTCTTATCTTAGCACATCATTGCTGCCTCTTTCATTGCTGCCTCTTTCTGCCTGAGTTCAAAAGCCCTGGTGCATCCAACCACTGGTAAATTCATTGTATCCTGGATTCATGCTGTCAGGCATGCCTGTTTCCTCTTCTGCTTCTTCCAGGCTACCCTGTTGGAACTTATCAGCTTTTCTATGGTATCTAATAACACCTCACTCTCTTCCACTAAACCTATTCCTTATCATAAAGACAGAACATTACAATATCTCATTGTGGTCACTTGCACCAGGGACAAAAGTAGCTTCGTGTGGAACATTTTCTGCCATTCTGAAGGCTGTCCTAGTCCCACATGATGTTCAATGGCACTGAGCTTTAGTTCAGTCCTATCTTGATTCCCTGGTCACTTCATCAATCTACACAAGACCTTAATCAAATCATGTTAGAATCATGTATACACTAATAATTTGACTTGTTCTACATTTCACTGTGTGATCTACTTCCTCTCATTATCCACACTTCATGCACACTAGTTCTCCCCCGGTAGGCTCCTGAAGTGGTTGTCTCCAAGAAAAATCTGTATCCCTGGTGGTAGAGTGCTTCACTACAGTCTGCACTTTGGACAGATGTAGGCTGCCTCCTTCTGCATTATGTATGCTACAACCCCAAGAAAACAAGCTTTGTCCCCTTATACAAAAGGCAATGCCACCACTGAACTACCAGTGTGACTTACAAAGGTAAGCAATCTGTAACCTTAACTACATGCTTTAAAAGAAATGCTTTCCAAAACTACAGCATAGCAATCTCCTTATGTGGAAAAATAAATGCACTCACACATACATAGTTTGTGCCCCAGGAACACTGCATAGTCCCCAGAAGACACTTAGACTAAATGCTAAGTGGTGCAGGCTCACAAGTCGGCCCCAGAGAGGACTAACTCTGTACAGCATGGAAGTGAACTAGTTTATGCTGTTTAGCCTGGGGTAGAAAGTTCTTTTCCTACTGTAGTCCCCAAAGGTAGATGTTACTGCTCTATAAAAAACATCAGTTTTCACATTACTTTTAGTTGTAAGCTTACTTTTTTTTTTTCCTAACCGATGTAGTTGCAATGTCTTGATTTTTGTCTAATATGGAGAACTCAGTGAAAGTCATATGAAATTTTCGGAGTTTTCATTCATAGTATGTAAGTCAAGCCATTTCATCTGCATTATCACAGCAGTCAAACAAAATGAAACAAGTGTAATAATACTTTGAACAACTGCTGTAATATACACTCTGTCACCTCACTACTAGTCTAAAGAGCTTCTAGTCACTTTTCTCTGTTGCTCCATCAGAATTATGTTAATTTTCTAGAGAGTAGAAAAATACAACTAACCGATTTAAACTGAATTCCTGAAAAACTTGTACTGACCTTAAAATACCTTTTTTCTCAAATTCCAATATCTGTTTTATTCAGAAGATGAGCACTTTTCTTCCTAGTTTCATTTCTGAAAACAAATGAACAAGAAAAATCCCTTTGTTTTTTGCTAACAAATTGATTTTAAACAATTAGACAGAGATACTAATCAAACTAGTTAATTAGCTAACTGCCTAATATTGCCAATTAACCGTTTCTTAGACCCCTAGAAAATCTTTGACTTGCATTTCTGTGTTTATCATATTTTTGTTAGCTATGCAGTTTTCCATGGAAAAAAATATATTAAATGAAAAGTCAAAGCAGGTTCCTTCAAATAACGTTTCTTAATTTCTTTCAACATGCATTTTTGGCTTGGTTCCTGGGATTCTAATTAAGCTTGACATTTCCAGAATTACTTAAGTAGATCCTCTATCCTCTCTTTCTTTCTAGCTTAGTCTTTGTTTTACTACCACGAAACATGCCAAAATCCATAAAGTATTACTTTTAAAGGACAGTTTAAATCCATTGAAAAATTTACCCTCTCAAAGTTAATCAAATGCTTATCTGTTGGTTAACATCAAGTCAGATCAAACCATCTGTGAAGCTGCAACCGAACTTTCTACATGTGGTCCTATCCAACTTTGATGATTCTATGGCTTCCCACACTTCAAACAAAAGTAGTTAATGATCCAGCTCCTTACACTTTTGTTTTACCTTCTCCTTTCTCTGACCTTATTCAGGATTGGGTTCTGTCTTCAAATACCTTTGTCTGTTGTTAGTGCAGGGAACATATAGCTGGTGTATAATGAGTTCAAGACTCCCTGGATTACAGACTGAATGGTGTAAGCCTAATTAAAGTGAGAAGGACCTGAAAGACTCCAATCATTTTTAGAAACACTTTCAGTGTAAGAGCTTGGAACATTGGGATGTGGTACCCTTGGGGTACAGTTAACAACTTATCCCAGTAAGTGTCTCAGAGTAACATGCATAAGTATTTAAAATTTCTCTAATGCAGAGGTGCTAATTTTAATTCCTTCTCCAAAGAGACTGATTTTCTATGTACATATAAAAGGCAGAAACATGTTATCAGGTCATCTGTTAGGCAAATGTTTTGATCATACCAAGGAGTAAAATGGAAGAGTCTTTTAATAAAGTCAAATCATATTAGATGAGCCTAGAAAGCGCACGATTTCCTGGACAAAGAATAAAAAGCATTTGTTGCAATGTCAATCAAACTATGAAAGATAGAGTGCAGACATTATCTGATACACAAAGAAACGGTGGACTTGAGAACGAGTTGTACTGACAGAAACATTATTGAATGCAAAGTCCTTTCATATCACTGGTAGAGATAAGACATTGGTGTTTTCTACAAATATAAAAAGGAAGGTAAACATGACAAAGGAAAATATAAAAGGAATATTTCTTACACCTGAATAAATTTTTTGAATATGTCTATACTGGGACCAAGAGGAAAGGTTTCTAACTTCTAGAACATCTTGACTCTGGAGCTTTCCAAAAGACATAACATAAATAAAGATAATATCTTTATAAAATGTATCATTTGATTACATTTAGAAAAGTATTCTAAGATACAACTGTTCGAGTAGCAGGATATTGACCTTTTAGATGCATAAGTTTCCATAGACTCATGGAAACTTATTTTTGAAGTTTTGGGCGATGTTTATGTTTATAAATATAACATTTCTGATTAAATTGTTTTGAAAATCCAGAGTAAAAATTAGAAACGAGTGCTCTGTAATTCACTTCCTGTTGGAACAGAATGCTTAATATTTGCAGTGATACTCGTACAAAAACAATATTTCTTTCTTTCTTTCTTCCTCTTTCTTTCCTTCTTTGTCTTTCCTTTTCAGGTTTGTTGTTTTGTTTTTTTTTTCCAATGCAGTAATATTTGTTGTATTCTCTCAGGGCAGAAAATATAATTGTAGCACAGAAAATAATTGATCCATTACTCACATTAGCCCTTTGAGACTCCTTTTCTTTCTCCTTTAAACTTCACTTTTTAGATAGGTTGCTTTTGAAACTAAAACAAAATTTAAAAAGGAACTGTCTGCATTTTAAAAGTAGACTGCTGAGATGGGAGCTCTGTGACAGCTGACAGAGAAGGGACTTGCTTGGTCCATAATCAAAATAGGATAATACAAACTTATGAACAATAATTTATTTAAATGAAAGTGGAATATAAAGAGAGCCATTATGCTTATTCTCTTTAGGAACATTATACTACATTTGCATTTAAAAGTAAAAAACTATTTCTCCTTCAACAATGTCACTAGTTTATTAAGAGTGCTAGACGGTTAAATTAGGATCTGCTAGAAGACCATAATTTCAAGGCATAAGTAATCCATGAGATTTCTGGAAACCACGGATAATTTTTAGCTGCAGGTCTGTAGATACAGCCAAACGGTTGCTGGATCTGCCACTCATAACTAAGAAAGAAGTGGTCAATGATCAATGGTAGAGTTGTTTACAGTCACTATGAGGAGATGGAGTGTAAGATCCTAACACAAATGAAGCAGCATAGTATGGAAAAAATGACCTAGGAGCTAAGTCGGCTTCTTCAGAAATCTGGTAGTCACATGCATTGGGACATCACTCTGAAGGACTAAAAGCTCAGTAGAACCCATTGATCTTTAAAGATTGCTTCCTGAAAAGGCAAGATCTCTCCTTTCCAGTGTGTAGTTAATTTGAACTGTTGTGATTAAAAGCCAGACTGCCTTAGAAGAGAGCTCCTGAGTAGGCACAAATACAAAAGCTCCTCAGAAGGGCCACAGAGACTTTGGCACAAGCTAAGTCAATTCAACATAGACCTGGAAAGGATGCGGGGAGCAATTGTAAGCAGAGAAACCACTGCTACTTAACCATTAAAAACATAATCAATTTAATTCACAGTGAGTTGAATGAGCTACTTCTAAGGTTATAAAAGAACAAAGATTACGTCATTGTCTCTAATATGAAACCCATCAAAATCAATCAATAAGTAAACTCTTTCCCACAAAAACCATGCAGACTAAAATGATTACTATCTATAAGGTTATAGGACCTTCTTGGGAATATAGAGGCAATTTGAGGATTGTGCAAAACTTATTATATAAAGTTTTAAGGAACTGGTGAAGGATGTGAAATCTAATATAGAAAGTTTAGAGGGAGAACTAAAGATGGAGAAAATGATCATTTAAGCTGGATCATGGAGGAGAATGCATGTAAAAACTGAAGGCAAAAATAAAAAGTGGCCGAATGGGACAGGTTGTTGGTGAGTACTCTTGTCTCTCTGAGCCTTAAACCTTGTCATGTCAGTCTAGCCTGTATTCTCAGTAAATTTTAGTTGTAGCTATCTTCTGTGTAGAGGATTTTTCTACTTCGAGTGTGTTGGTTTGAAGTCTATATAAAATTCAAAGGAGTCTAACCAACAAACAGCAAGAGATGTCTAGAAACGCGAAACTGGAGGAAATCAGGTTCTGAGCTGAGTACTGGGCAGAGCAAATATCCAAGACAAGCTGCTGGAAAGACCTTATTGATGTAAGTCTATTTTAATAAAAAGCTTCAGTCCTGATCTGATGAAGGGGAAGAGCAGTATTGAGCCATCTCTCATAATGTTTCTGTAAGTGTTTGTTGTGGTTTACTGAGTGTCAACAGAGGTACTATTCTCTGTCTGCATCAATTTGTGTGTATACATGTGCATTGGCAATATGTGCCCAGTCTCAGTAATGCCTGCATCTGGAACCACAGCATTTTCAAGTATATATGCCAAGGCAGGACAACTCTTTCCTCCCTCCCTCTTCTGCTGAGTCCTGAATCACATTTATTAAAGCTAACATTTACATGTTCTGTGCCTTAGCTTTTCTCATGACCTCCTGAATCCCAGTATGGTGAGGAACTACCCATGGAAGTAGAAAAACTAGCAAGAGATGATTCCAATAAACTGGACTTGTAGAGAGCCATAGAAGAGATGACAGGGAAGTTCTAAGGGAACTGGATATTGTCCCTGCAAGACTGCTCTATGTTATCTTTAAAAGGCCATGGTAGTTATATGAGGTTCCTGTTGGTTGGAAAAAAAGTGTCCCAGTAATTTTCAAGAAGGGTAGAAAGAAGACTGTGGTAAACTAAAGGTTGTTCAGCTCACTCTGAGTCACTGGAAATAATACAGAGCAAATCCTCCTAGAAATCATGTCCAGATCTACAAAGAACAAGATGCCTGGGAATTGCGAGTGGATTTAGTAAAAATGACGTGCTTGGGCATATTTAGGCTAAGAGAAGGCTTAAGAGGCTTTTAATGTCTCCTAGCTAATGAGATGCTATAGAGGAGATGAAGCTAGACTGTTCTCAGATAAGGATATTTAAGCATAGAAACAGGTTGCTCAGAGAGGCTGTGGAGAATATTTTGAATATACTTTCTGATCCTCAACACTCAATATGTTAAGGCCCTGTAGCAACTTGATCTCACCTCAGAGCTGATCTTAGTTTGAGCAAGGACTGAATTAAAATTCCCAGAAGTTCCCTCAACTCTGTATTTTTCTTTTGGTTATATGATCACACTAGATTGGACAGAATGTTTACTTTTTCCAGAAGCCTAACTGGACAATATCAAGTTATAGAGAAAAATGCAGGAAGTCCTATTGTGGTAGTCATGATTTATCTGTTGTGTATATGAAGTCTCACCCCATTTTCTAGTATCTTGGTTAGTTTTATAAATGAGTATGACATTCAAAATATCTCCATTAGTTTTTACTATAATTGTGTTAGTTACCATCACCTTGGAGGATCTTTGTATCCACACACTCTGAATGACAGAGCCTTAAGTCATTGTCATGCTATTCACAGGTCAAATCTAAACTGCGGTTGTGTCAGAAAAATATATGATCTGTTCACCATTTGTCTCTTGCTTTGGGAGAGAATTAACACTTATAGATCTCCACTAACTGACACATTCTGAAGTGACTAATGTTGCAATTATCCCATGGACATCTCAGAGCAACTATGCAAAGCCTACTACTCCTAATCCACTGCATACTACAGTATGCCCCATTTGCAAAGGAAGCACTCACCTGACTGCACATGGTGTGTCAATGTGTACAGCAAACACTTCTTCCCAGAAAGATTTTAAATTGAAAGAAATCTCACAAGGAAAAAGGGCTTATTAGATTAAACAGGAAATTATTATTTTTCCACTCAGTGTTTCTGGGTTTGTTATGTCCCAAAGGCTCCTATCACATACCAATCAAAACAAGGTTGAATCAATCAGTTTTCTCAGCAGCTGCTGTTAAAGAGATTAAACAGAGAAATGTCCACGAGGAAGACACTTAAGTAGTCAGTCTTACCATTAGGCTTCAAAAGATAAGTGCATTTAGATCCGACATGTGACTTCATTAATAAAAACTATAGATAACATACTGAACTTCTATCACAAAAATCAAGATTAATGAGATCTTAATAGTCACTTTAGGAGAGTTTGGATCCTTGTGTGATTTCTCAGGAGCCTGTGCTGCTCAGGTGCTATGTTGATTCCTGATTCTCTTGGTTTAAGATTTTCTTTCTTTTCTGTCTTTTCCTTCTACACCTATAAGGAACCTTTTACAGTCTTACAGGTGCTGGGTGAGCTAGTTTCTTTTACCAAGGTACTTTATCACGTGCATCATGAGTGACTGACTTCACACTTCCTTTCACTTGTGACTTCCAAACTGTGTCAATATACTGTACGCTATCACTGAGTTAAGTTAAATACAAATAACACAAAATGTATTACAAGGTCAGTGTTTTCTCAGTTCCTTTCCTGGCAACACTCTGCTCAGGTTGTTTTGGGTCTAACAACACTATTTGAATCCCATTGGCTTGTAATACACTTTGCTATTCGTGTACTGGAAGATGGTAGGAATTTCTGCCTTCAGACTGCACTATAGATTTGAATGAAGAATGATACACATAAATGAATTATCTAGAGATTGTTGACCTACAAATTTCTGATTTTAACACATTCTGAACTCAGGTAGAGGATATATTTATCACCACATCTAAAATACCCTTTGAAAGTCTGTCCTTTTCAGACCAATAAAATAGGAGAATAAATTTCTGCTACAATCCACTTAGGACTTGTGTGAACTTAGGAAAGAGCTCCAAAATGGCAGTTACTCCTTGGTACCTTTAATACCTTGACACCTTTTCAAATGAACCAAGCAAAGTTAGCTGAGCCAAGATACATATTATTCTGCATGACAGAGAGTTGAAATATATTTATTTTATTGTCTTTGACAGAGATGACTAGTTCTGTGCCAATGGAGTTGGCATTGACTTCCAGAAGAGTTACACGTAAAAAGAGTTAGAAGGATTAGGCCATGAAGGCACAGCTTTTCAGAGGTATTGCTTCTGTCAAAGAAACAAACAGAGAGGCTTAGAAGTGCAAGGAACAGATGAGAAAACTACACATTTGCTTCATCTGCACAAGCCCTCTGTCTCTCCTGGAGAAACTGAGATGTGCTAAGAAATCTTGCAAGGATTTTTCTCAGTTTTCCATTTTTAAAATTTTGAAGCTTCATGCATTACAAAATGAAGGGAACAGAGAGAGAAGGTCAAAGGAGAGAAAAAAATCATCATTAATCACATTCTGACCTTGAAGAAAAATACATGTTTTGTGCAAACACTGGAAGCATGGTGATATCCTGTGAGAATATCCAATTTAAAGAGATTGCAATGAAATAAACTACTATGGACATCAGACTGATACATGTGACCCTTTTGTAAAAAATTCTGGTAAGAGATTTTTTGAGCCATCATCCTGATTTGTTTCATAGAGAATGTGACTTCAATTAAAATTATCCCAGGGAGTTTTAAAACGATTACTAAATGAAACTGGAGTGGGTTACTGTATTAAGTGTGTCAGCATAAAAAAAAGACCGATCAAACACTTTCCAGAGTTCAAAAAGTGAATCTTCCCTTCCATTTTCTTTCCTTTCCCTGCATTTTGCACATTGGAAACACAAATTTATACACAGTAAAGAGTTCAAGGCCAAAGCTACAAGACAAAGGGATAGGGGTAAGCTCTGGGTCTTTCCAAATTTTTGCATCTAATTTCATAGAATCATAGAATGGTAGAGGTTGGAAGGGATCTTTAGAGATCATCTAGTCCACCCCCCCTGCAGAAACACAAGTCACATAGGAACATGTTAAGGCAGGTCTTGAAGACCTCCAAGGAAGGAGACTCCACAATCCCTCTGGGCAGTCTGTGCCAGGGCTCCCTCACCTCAACAGTTAAATAATTTTTTCTGATATTTACATGGAACTTTTTGTGTTCCAGCTTCATCCCATTACCCCTTGTCCTGTTGCTAGCTACTATCCTGTTACTATCTACTATAGAAAAAAGGGATGTCCCAACCTCCTGACACCCATGCTTTAGATATTTATAAATGTTAATAAGATCTCCTCTCAGTCTCCTCTTTCCCAGACTAAACAGCCCCTGTTCCCGCAACCTTTCCTTGTATGAAAGATATTCCAGTCCCCTGAATGTTCCAGTGGCCCTGCACTGGACTCTCTCGCTGTCCCTCTTGAGCTGAGGAGCCCAGAACTGGACACAGGACTCCAGATGAGGCCTCATCAGGGCAGAGTAGAGAGGGAGAAGAACTTCCCTTGACCTGCTGGCCACACTCTTCTTGATGCATCCCAGGATGCCATTGGCCTTCTTGGCCATGAGGGCACATTGCTGGCTCATGGTCAGTTTATTATCAATTTAATTTATTATAAATTTCTTCTGTCCATGATGTGAGGTAATAAATGCCACGCATTGCATGTATAATGGGAACTGAGAAGCAAAGACATTAGGGACACAATGAAGAGAATCACAGAATATTATTTGTTAAAAATTTATGGTAAAAGATTTCTTGTCACACCATTAGATCAGTAAAAAATTAAAATTAAAATTTATTTGAGAGAAATCAACTATTCAATGTCAAAAGAATAAAACAGAGCAACTGTGCTCTTGGAAGATTAATTGTTCATCTGTTGCTATTCTTCTGGAGTGTTTAATTTGACTCCATCTTTTCTGTGTTTTTTCCCCTGAGTATAGACAATAAATAGTTCGGTATTTCCCAGTTATCCATTTTCTTTGAATCAACAGGATGTGTAAAATAATTTCTTTTACCTTTGTAGTATGCACTGTAACAAAAGGATACAACAAAATACCAATAGTGGAAAGTAAAGTCTGTTTATGCATCAGAAGCATGTCTAAACATAAAAATAAATACCAAGAAATAATTCAAGTTGTTTTAATATACTTTTTTTCACTGAGATTTCTCAAGCAATTCAAAACAAATCCAGTGTTACACACTTGGTATTTGAACACATAATTTCACACATGAAGTTGTCTTTCCTTTCATTTGTACAATGTGAAAAGATGTGCTAATGTTTTCCTAAAGTGCTTACTAGATTTTCATAGCAGACAGACACTGTATTCAGGAGAGGATGACCAAAGCTTCCATGTTTGAATTGTATTCTTAACCCAAAATACAGACTGAATTTCCCTGTTTTTTTGTTAGTATTGGCAGAAATGTCAATGACTTATGGTTCTCATGGCATTTGTAGCTAATAGGATGTGATTTTATGGTCAAGTACTTGCAAAAATAGTTTTGATTGTCGCTGTTACTACATAACGGGGTGAACCAGCAAGCAAAGTTCAGCAGTGCATCCTAATGGCTCAATCAAAATGTCTCTTAACATTGCTTGAGCCAGAATTTCACCTCAGGTTTTTAAAATGTGAATAAAAATGTCAAGTAAAAGGAGATCTATACATTTTTTGTTACAGTAATTTAAAAAGTCTTTATAAGCAGCATATGATAAACCTCCATTAAGTTGATTCTAAGCACTTGAAATAAAATCCCAGTATCTATCTGAGGAAGAAGTATATGGGAGAAGATAACAGTGTAGTTATTGCAGCTCTGCTTTGCCATAAATCACTGATGTAGCAACCTGTTTGTTCTTTTTTTTAAATAAACACCTTACTTCATGAGCATAAATAATTATGAGCCACATTTCCATGATGCTTTATTAACTAGTTCACATGTGTGAAATCTGAAAGCAAACTAATTACCTTGCTTAAAAATTAGACTAAGTGCCTTTTAAAATAAAAACATATATTAAACTTATTTCATATAAGATCTTGTGTGTAAATAATTTTAAATAAGTCATTTTAAATAATGAATGGTTCTAATGAGCAAATATTCTCTCACAAGAAAAAATATTGACATTAATGAAGAACATAGAATTATAGAGTGTGAAATTTAAGTGGTGTGAATGCTTCTAGAAAAGAAGTAGTATCAGTCTCTAATTCTGACAACTGTTTATCAGGCAAATGAAGAAAAAACTTTTTTCTGTTTATTTTTCTTTCTGTTTTTGTTTATTTGTTTTCTCTTTGCTTATGGATATTACTACATCTTAATAACAAGATCTATTTATTACAATATCTACAGGACAATTCTCAGCTGAAACGTGTGTGATACTGTAATACTAAATGATATTGTTGACTTCAATCTTTTTCAAGAGTTTAAATACAATGACAAAAATAAATGCAGAAACAGCTCCTCTTTAGTCAGTGTGTTGTGCATTTATTCAGAGAAAAAGAAATCTTATTTCCTTTTGCTTTAAAGTACTAACACAACTGAAAGGAAGAAGGAAGGTCACTTCTCAGTAACATTTGGCAAATAGCAAGACACAATGATCACAAACTGAAATAGAGGAAAAAAATAGTTTTTATGGTAAGCTGGGCAAGACACTGGAACAGGCCACCCAGAGAAGCTATGGAGTCTCTACTCCTCCAGACATTCAGTCTCCTACTAGATCTGGACCTGGACAATCTGCTTTAGCTATTGCTGCCTTAAGGGATAATCTCCAGAGATACCTTTAAACTTCAGCCATTTGGTGATTGTACAATACCGTGTTTGGTTTTTACTTTATAATTTCATCCAAATTTTGCTTATTTTATTTCACAGAATCAGAGAATCTTAAGGATTGGATGGAACCTTGAAAGATCATCTAGTTTAACTCCCTTTAAATTGGACATCAAAACTTTATAAAGGCCATTCAAAGTGATCTTTTCGACCCCAAAACTGTATTATTATCTGATTATGTCTTTGTCTAATCTCTTTCACGGTTATTTATCTTGACAACTTATTGAGGGTACAATAAGCATATGGTGTTACTCATCTGAACGTAGCTGCTGGCAAGAAGAATTTTTGTTGCCTTTGTCTTCAGGATTAAAAAGCCCTTCAGCATCCAAAACTTTCTTTTGAGTTCTACTTGAAGGTCTTTCACTAAGAAGAGAACCTTCCTAAAGACAATGATGACATATTGGGAAAAACTACCCAGATCTCGTGTATCATTTGGGACCCATTCTCAACTTAGAAGAAGGAAGAGGGGCTATGTTTAATTAGAAGTAAAATACAGAATTTTGGACATGAACTTCAGAATGAATTATTCACATAGGTCTGGACAAAAGCTTTTTTCATGCTGCAAAAGGTTTCATAAACTTTTTATGTTATTTTGTACTAACACAAAAAGCTGTCAAACCTACTCTTCGAATCTCTGCTGAGGGTAAAGGCCAAAAAGACTACTCAGAAAATGGTCAAATTGTCACTCTTTTTAGAGCTGAGTTCAAGCCTAGCACAGAACCTATTACCTATGATTTTTATTTGTGTTGGGAATTAACAAACTTCAGCAGTTAGAATAAATTAGGCCCATTTGACAGTAGCGTTAACATGTGAACCTTTGCTAACTTTACAGGAAGGAGAATTAGAAAGTTGCAAAGAAGAGCAGTAAATTGTGAGCATCAATGATGATGACAGCTTTTTTCAGATGCCAAGTGAATTTGAATGAACTAAAAAAGGATTAGGTGTTTTCTATCCTAGTCTATAACTGACTGCATCCAAAATAATTTGGGAAGGAATCTCAGGGGATGCCAGAACCATACTTTTACCACTACTGCCACAAGGAATACACAGAGTATGATTGCACTCTATTTACCCACCTAAATTCTGTCATCTTCACCACAGAACATGGATGTTGTGTCATTTGATTACACTGTTTCTGAGTCCATTTAGTCTCAGCACTGTCATTTGACCTGAAAGTGTTACACAGTGACCTTCTGATAAATTATGACTCTAGTGAACTTGGCTTATAGTTTTCTGAAGAACCTGGTGTATCTTCTTTCCCCTCTCCTCCAACTCTGGGCCAAAATAACATTATCTTACTTTTGTGACCTTTATGGCAGAAAGTAAGCTTTATCTAAGTAAGCTGTCATCCTAGGTTTCCAAATATCATGGCTTTACCTAAGAAATAGGTCTACAGACACCCTAAAGGCAATATCTCTACTGAAGATACTGTAACATAAGTTCTTGTACAAAGACCTAGGCCACCAAACCACTAGGTGGAGAAATAGAAGAAATCTAAGCACTGCAGATTATTATTCAGAAGGGGTTCCAGAACCTATGGTATAAATTGTGAAATATCAGGGATTGTTTATTTCCTAATTCTGTCCTAAATAGACATAGTTATTTGATCTAATAAATAGAGAGGCTGTGTTGCAACCACAGAAGCAGTAGTAGTTCCTTACCAAGGGTTGAGCTCAGTGCACCGACAGACATCCATCCACTTGTTCTCTCACTCTTCAACAGCACAGGAGAACAAAAAGCCTAGAGAAGCCTGTATGCCAAAATAAAGGTATAAAGATGACTGTACCCAGTCTGTTACTAGTTCATTGCCATATATATATGCAGCACAACTGAACAGCTTTCGGAGGTGAGCTTGAAATTGAGACTTGAAGCTTAACTCAGACTTAAATCTTAACTTATCAGCCCCTTGACTAAATTGGATGATCCTTGATGCAAAAGTTATATAACATCAGTTGTTATTCTATAGTGCTTTATAGGTTATTTAGTGAAGTCAGACAGAAAAAAATACATACACAGAGTACAGTCACCAATTTTTGTTGGGATGTTAAAAGCATACCATGTGAAAGGTATTTTCTATCTTTGATCTCCACAGTAAAACATTTTTGTACTTTACCTGCACCATTTGATAGTGATGTCAGCTTCCATTTTAACTTTTCTCTTAGCTTGCCCTAATTAAGCACAGGAGAATAAATACAAACAAACAGTCAACTATTTCTTTCTTGAAATCCTTTTGTTCAAAGGCTGCCCTCCTAAGGTTCACTGTGAAAAGAAGACACTGCAGTCTGTGACACTTTTTGTATCTTGCTCTTTTCTTTATAAGAGTGAAATGTGTTGGGTAGATTGATTGTTGCTGTGCTAATCATCACCAGCTGTTCATAATTGTCTAACAGTTACAGGTGCAGCAGCTTGCTACTGTGCTGTAGGCCTCCAATATGCTCTTTCCAAACAGCTCAGCAACAAAAACTTTTTTTTCTCTCCTTTGTAAGTACTCAAGGAATGAATCTGAAAAGCTTTTTTTAATGCAAAATCTTTCAAGGGTTTTTTTATGCACTCAGGGAAAAATGATAGTAAGTTAAACAATTATGATGACTTGGTAAGAAGTGACAATCACTGTGTGTCCTGATAGAAATACATGTTTGTTTACATGTTCTTACTTGTCTGCTAGTAGGGGTTCTGACAGAGGAAATTGAGGCAATATTTAAAGCATACGTTCAATTCCTCTTCTCTTGAAGGGCTATAGCAATGCAGAAAAATGGTCAACATCAACAAAGAAAGTAGATATATAAATAAGCAG
Organism: Colius striatus; assembly: GCF_028858725.1. NCBI lineage: Eukaryota > Metazoa > Chordata > Aves > Coliiformes > Coliidae > Colius > Colius striatus. The sequence continues at coordinate 91,186,873 of NC_084762.1, read as the reverse complement.
ATAGATTCATATACTAAGAGATAAATCTTCCAAGGAATATCATGGTAAAGTTGACTTTTATAAACATTTCATCTGGTCAATCAATAAAAGAAAGTGTTACCTATTCTCCATACAGGTCAAAGAGATGCTAATGATGATTTTTATCCAAGTAACGTAAAACACGATGAATCTACTTTTTACTATCAGGCAATTTTGTGTATGTTGCTGGCCAGTGACATCCAAATCCAGTTGAAGACTTAAAAAAGGTGTTTGTAAGATTTAAAGTAGTCACTATGCTGTCAAACTAAACTATCTGCTTCTGTAAAGCTTAATTTTAAAGGTCTGCACAGGTCTGGGCACTTGTTCAGGGCAATATCTGTATAGACATATCTCAAAGTTATGGCTTAAAGATATACACAATAAAAACTTCCAAAATTAACATTTATTTTTTTTGCCAAAGATTAAAATTCCCAGCCTGTTACTTGCCAGTACTAATTATATACTTAAGTATAAAACTATATCTTCTCTCTTGGTTTTGTTTCCCATAAGAAATAAATTGTAGAGGATTAGTAGATCAATTAATAGGCTAAGTGCTAATTTTTCTTTTTGTTTTTTTTTCTTTATCTGGCAAAAAGTGGAACTGATGTGTTAAAAATGCATGTAAAATCACAGCACTCACAGAACCAGATTCCCTGGAAGCAAAGTACAATTTGATGAACAAAAGAGGAACTATTGTAAGATAGTTATAAAGACTTGAAGTGCCCAAAAGTCTCCATTACCTGTAGCGATGGAGAAGGAAAGAAGAAAGGGGGAAAACCAGAGAAGAAAAAAAAAAAAAAAGACAAACTAAGAAAGCACAAGGTATATACATGACAGATATAAAAAGAGTGAATGTGTAGATGTAAAGCTGCCCAGAGGGGTTGTGGAATCTCCCTCCTTGGAGGTCTTCAAGACCTGCCTGGACATGTTCCTATGCAACTTGATCTAGGTGAACCTGCTTCTGCAGGGGAGTTGGACTAGATGATCTCTAAATGTCTCTTCCAATCCCTATCATTCTACGATTCTATTATACCGCTGAGACTACCTCAATTTTTCCTTAGGATTTTTGTTCATGGTATTTTGCTATGTTTTGTCTCATGGACAAACTTTAAAATTGACTATCAAACTCTCTATAACTGTTTCGTAATTCACTTTCTTTGAACGAGAAGCAGACCAGGCACATAGGATCATCAGCTGTCACTGAAGAATGGATAATAAATCCTACAATTCAAATGAGGATTTGTTTTTTTCCTTCTTACTTGCTGAAAACAATGTAAAGAGACTGATGAAACAGAGTGGATTCGACTTCAACAAGAAGTTAAATTATTTTAAGAAATGAAGAGTGTATGGAAAGTCTCATGTAGAAAAAAAAAAAATCACAACAGTAAGAAATTTGGTCTAGGATCTACAGTTCTTTCATCCATCTGTCACCAATTAAAAAGAATGTCAAAGAACATATGGCCATGAAACTACAGGGTGTTAAAGAAGAAAATCAAAGGAGCTTCACTAATTGTGCACCTAAATAACAGTTTTCAGTAAGTGCCTGATGAATCCCACAGAAAGGTAGATAAAGAGTAGGAGGGTCAGTTGGAATGAAGGACTACAAAGAATTCACCTGTTATGCCAGCATTTTTCCCTTTCTAATACTATAAATTTCAGAAATAATGAAAAACTTCCCTTGGAAAACAGAAGAGAAGTAGACTGTGAGCAAAGCTAGACTCCTTCTGTTAGTTTTTATGTCAATGTTTTCCTTTTATAAAGTCATCCTTTTATAATTGCTTTTGTTGATCTTCTCTTCCTATAAATTTTACTGACTTCTGTATTAAAAAATCATAATTGACTTTTTCTATGTTATTACATGAGATTCATTATTAAAGAATATTGTTTTCAAGAATTTAAAGCCTTTTACTTTTTCAGTAATATCTCTTATGTCTTACAGATTGAATAGAAAAGTGAGACACAACTATGAAATATTTTAGTTTAATAAATAACATTATGTGGAAAGTCTTAAACTAGGAATATTCAATGAATATTTTTTTTTTTTATTACCACCACTTATCGTATACAGAATCAATTCCAATTGTCACATATCATTTTCTCTTTCTTAGTACTTTGCATAATGGTGTTTATTCTTTAAAATCATAATCATACCTTCCTCATAATTCAATCTTATTGCAACATGAGGATTTTATAGGGAGTATTACATTACTCCACAGTTTACCTTTTCTGCTTTTCTTCCTCAAAGTTATTTTCCACTTTTCTTCTTATCAGTCCTTCTGCCATGTTAATCCATATTCCTAGCAAATTTCTGTTTTCTCTGATAGAAGTTCTTTTTGGAGGAGGAAACATGGAATAATAAAGAAGTGACATCCTGCAGGCAGTGTGTCCTTATCAAGAATTCTTTAAAAAAATACTCATCCCTCAGAAAACACTATTTTTTCTATTTAAGACTCTCTCTCTGGAAAAGTCATAGAATCATAGAGCCATAGAATGTTAGGGGTTGGAAGGGACCTTTAGACATCATCTAGTCCAATCTCCCTGCAGAAGCAGGTCAATCTAGATCAGGCTGCATAGAAACATGTCAAGGCGGGTCATGAAGAAATCCTTTTCATAAAGTTTCCTGGTTTTAAATTGAATAAACAAATGCTTGAAAAGCATAAAGACTAACCATCTTATTTTTTTTTTAAAGGATTCTTACTGTTAACAGTACTGAAAAATAACTTTATAGACTTCTTAATGGTGAAAACATGAAAAAGTTCATTACTGAAGCAAAACACTTTAATTTTTTTTTTATAAAAATACCAAGTTTTGTACATGAACTTTTCTTCAAAATTTTAATTCTTGAAATTTCATAAGTTACAGAGCTTTGGGGTTTTTTTTTTCTTAGTTCAGGAATTGTTTCCAAAATCTCCAGAAATCTAAGCTGTGAAGACTAGTTACAGTTCACAATGTTCATGCATAACAAGGCCCTTCCTATATGTACTCTTTCATCCATCATCCACAGACTGCTGGAGGCTGGGAAATCATATTCTATATGCTTCCATAGGTATCTGCTGCCGGTAAATGACATTTCACATAAAATAGGTCTTTGAAGTGGTGCAATAGAGCTATGATTATGTGCTTCGGCTCTTGTTTCTAGTTAAGTCCACAAGATTGAAGAAAGCAATATACAAAACTTAATAGTCTTGAATTAGAGTACAGAAAAACACCTGCAGTCTTTGTCCTGAACATTACTCCCTACACATTCTTTAACATTAAAAAAATTAAATTTTCGCTGAAAATACTTTCTAGTCCCTACCTTTTTTTGTTTTCCTGATAGATTCCTTCATGATCTTCATCATCCCTATGAGAAGTTCACATGACTTCCTTCTATCTTGGTTGCTATTTTAAACTAAAGAAGGAAGGAAGGTTTTCTGCGGGAAGTTCAGCAGAACAGCTGAAATTAATTTCTTTAGTTTAGTGTCTCTTTTCTCTGACTGTATGGTTCTGTCTGCATTGTCTCTAATAGCCATACTGCTGAGCATACTGGCCCAGACAACTCAGATTAGTTGAAAGATGGGTCAGCAAAAGTTGACAGAACACACACAGACCATAAAAGTGGAATTTGGAAATGTACCATTCCCTGATGGAGTTTGATGGGTTTAGCTCAAATAGAGGGTGGGGTTTTTTTTTCATATTAGCTTGTATGGGGGTCTGGTTTGGATTTGTGCTGAAAACAGTGCTGATAACACAGGTATTTTTTTGTTACTGCTGAGCAGTGTTGATCATCAAGGCCTTTTCTGCTCCTTACCCCATCCCACCAGCAAGTAGGCTGGGGGTGCACAAGGAGTTTGGAGGGGACACAGCTGGGATAGCTGATGCTAACTGGCCCCAGGGATATCCCAGATCATAGGACATTATGTCAGCATTTAAACTGTGAGAAGAAGGAAGTGAGGGATATTTGAAATGATGGCATTTCTCTTCCCAAGTAACCAATGTGTGTGATGGCGCCCTACTGTCCCGGAGATGCTTGAACATCTGCCTGCCTGCCCGTGGGAAGTGAGGAAAGAGTTCCCTGTTTTGCTTTCCTTGTGTGTGCAGGTTTTTGCTTTACCAGTTAAACTGAGTTTATCTCAATCCACACATTCTATCACTTTTTCAGTTTTCCCTTGTATCCCACTGTAGGGAATGAATGATCAGTTGTGTGGTGCTTAGTTGTTGGCTGGAGTCAAACCACACGGAAATGTAGTCTGCTCCTAAACTTCCTCTCTGAAGTATTATTTCTTTTATCCCACAATAAAATCTTGATTTTGCCTGATATGCAAACCCTGATTTTCACTGGCAGGAATCACAGATACCAGCAATGTGACAATGAAGATTACCCTCTATAATACACTGAGTGTACACTTCTACTTTAACCTCCCAAGATGCTTAAACTTCACTCAGATCAATCAAATAGCTTGTTCTACTTCTTTTACTTAAAAGAGTGTTCTACAGACCAGGAAATAGCTTTGTCACTGTATTAAGAAACCTGCCCATGGTCAAGCACAACTAACTCTAACCTCATCATTGTAATTTTTTCCTAATAATACAGAAATTATTTTCTGTAACTGCACAGATTGCTTGAAAGCTTGGTCTTACACATCTCAAAAAAAAGAAACCATTTCATTTTGTATTTGAAAAATTAGTAAGATTCTCAGTCATAACTGGGATTTGTGAAAGAGGAATCTTTTGACTTTTGTGAATTGTGTTCAGTCTTGAAGAATGAAAGTTTAAATTCTTTTCTCCCTCGAGTGTACTTCAAAACAGAGCAATGCATATGCATCAGAGTTCAAGAACCTTGAAACTATTTTCAGCATACTTTTAAGCCCTACTGTGTTTCTTTTAATATCAAAATATTAAAGATGGGGGAAAAATGGAGCAGACAGAGGAAAGATTAGATGGCAAATCCAGAATGTGATAGAAATATATAAAATTTTAAAACAGTATTTATATTTTACAATATATTAATTTTTTTTCAAATCTCTCCTCTAGTTTTTACATTGGTTATTAATACAGTGAATGACTGCAAAGAAATTGAATGGCTAATTCTTCAACCAGACCATTAAGACACTCATATCAGACATGAGATAACCAGTATCCTCTTTGCTCAGACGTTTGTGATTAGAGACAGGATTCAAGAAGTACTAGGAATGGATGAGAGTAGATTCAAGGCTTTCTAGAAAGAATTTAATCCTTATAAAGCTGTAGAACCCAAGAAGCTGCATTAAAGGATGCTAAGAGACCCATCCAATGTCCTTGAAATATGCTTTCTGTCATCTTCAACAGATTCTGGAGACTGAGAAAGATCCCAGAGGACCGGACAAATACACCCATCACATCCATCTTCAAAAGCAATGATCCAGAAAACAAAATCCCAGTCACCCGAGTCACAGAAGATTATGGACTGAATCCTTTTGAAACACATTTCTGGGCACATAAAAAAGAAAGCAATTTAGAACGATCAACAGGTAGAGGGTCTACTCTGAAGAAAGGGAATAGCATGAGGAGGAAAGAGAGACAGAGACAGTTATGAACTGACTACAAAACACATTCCCCTTCCACTTGTAGCAGTCAAAGTGGAGGAAGCAGAAGAGTTTGGAATGAAGGTCGTGGTGCTGAGTGCCAGATACCCACTAAGTCGTTCTATCCTTCCCCATCGTAAACTGGACAGGGGAGGGAGAAATGTATCATAAACCAAGATAAGGACAGGGAGATCATTCAGAAATTACCATTATGGGCAAAGCAGACTCAGGGGTAATGGAGTTTGATTTATTATCAGTCAAAATAGAGTAGGGAAATGAGAAATAAAAACCAAATCTCAGAATACCTAACTCCACCCCTCCCTTCTTCCTGGGTTTCTACCTCCTCTCCCACACTGGCACAGGGGATGAGAGTTACGGTCAGTTCATTACAGATGGACTTTGTCAAAGCTTCTTTTCAAGGCAAGGCCTCCTCACTTCCCACTGCTACACTGTGGGGACGTGCCACCAGAGGCAATCCTTCATGAACTTCTCCAGTGTGAGTCCTTCCCAAGGACTATAGTTCCTCACAAAATGCTCCAGCATGGGGCCTGCCATGGGGCAGCTCCTCACAACCTGCCCCAAAGTGGGTCATCTACAGGGAGAACAGTCCTTCATTTACCAACTGCTCCAGCCTGAGTCTCTCACAGGATCACAAGTCCTGACAGAAAATCTGCTCTGGCTTGGGCTCCTCTCTCCCCATAGGCTCCCAGGTCCTGCCAGGAGCTTGCTCCAAGGTGAGCTTGCCACAGAGTCACAGCCTCCTTCAGGCATCCATCTGCTCCGAGATGCATAGCTGCCTCACCATGGGCTGCATCATACATCACGGAAGAATCTCTCTTCCAGGGGCTAAACACCCTTCTCCCCCTCCTTCTCCACTCACCTTGGTGTCTGCAGAGATGTTGTTCTCACATTCTCACTCCCTGTTGCTGTTGCAGTTTAGCATCTGCACAACAACTTCTTCCCCTTCTCCAATCTGTTATTCACAGAGGTGTTACCCCCATCACTAATTGGCTAGGCCTGGGTCAGCTACGAGGTCCATCTTGGAATTGACTGTCATTAGCCCTGTCATCTACAGGGGAAGCTTTTGACAGGTCTTTATTTAAAGATGTTAAAGAAGCTAGGGGCCCTGCAGGCCCCTACTACCAAAACCTGGCCACATAAACCCACTACAAAGCTGTGAAACCCATGAAGAAGGGTGGGTGGGGAAAAAGAGGCTTTTAGGTTGTGTTATTTTATTTTCTCACTGATCTATTTATTTCTAATTGTCAATAAACTAAATTAATCTTCCCAAAGTCAAGTCAAGTGTATTTCCTGTGGCAGTAATTTTTTGAGTGATTTCCCTGTCCTTATCTTGACCCATGAATTTTTCACCCTCTGTACCATTGAATAGGAGTGAGAGAGCAGCTGGGCAGGCATCTGGCAGCCAGCCAAAGTAAAACAACCACTCACAGTGTGGTATTTCCCATGTCAAATTTCCTACATTTTCCATTGGGTGTTTTTCATGTCCCTTTACAAGGATACTATTAAAGACTATTTTGGTTGTCAGTGCAGTAACAAAGGTATAAAGAGTGGATAAATATCTAATTGTAAGAACATACACTAAACTGCTGGTATGTTACTCTCAAGAAAAGTGTCCCCCATTACCTCAAGTGAGGAGGAATCTTTCTTTTGGTCAGAGAGTGCTATTGCTTTTATTATTATCCATACTGGAGAAAGCAAAACAACAACTGTAACTGTGAAACAGTAAAACAAATATTTTCATTAAGAGACCAGGGTGTTGCAGGATAACGGTCACTGGCAGAATATATACTATTTGGCAGCTAGTTTGTTTAACTAGCTGTTTTATTTTTGCATTTTCATAGTATTTACATATCCCATTGCTTTTTGGCGGGAAATTAACTGCACACTTAGTTGGATTTCTGGCTGATTTAAATAGGTGTGACTTGAATGAAATCACTCATGATCCAATCTCTCAATTATAGATGTGTCCTTCTGTAATTTAGCTAGCTGTGTATTTTTTATGGTGGAAAAGTTGCTAACTCACAAATGATTATTGTCTCTTCAAGGCCTGGTTCTAAAATACAACTCATCAGCTTGCATATAAATGTTCCACAGTAATCATAAAGTTAATTCCCAGACTCTCCTAATCACCATGGTTACTGCACTTAGACAAGCACAACTGAGAAACAAAGATATCCTGAATTATTTTTTTCTAAAAAGTCAAAGTCCTATCATGCTCCAAATACTGAGATTTTTTGGGGAGATATTTTTATGGATCTTCTACAAGTCTACCTTTCCTTCAGTTAAATGGGTTTGGAATCACTATGCACTAGAAAATAAGAAAATGGTTGTTCATCTCAAACATTAACTTTTAAAGTTCAACAGGAAAAACAATCTCTATCTTCTGACATTCACCAAGATTTATTCAATCATTGATATAATTTGAATGAGGATAGCCACCATTGTGGGGTTTGAAGCCACAATCTACTGATTTGTCTCCTTTGATAATATCACCTACTAATGTAAAGGCATCTTTCCTCCCTTTGAATGCTTTCCTTCCCAGTATATTCATAGATAGTAATATTAGTCTCTCTTAAGAGAAGCAAACAATTATTTTTATATGTAATACAAATAAGGAAGTATTTGTCTTTTATTGTACTTTGTTAGTATTTACCTCCACAAATTCCTCTTTCAACTGATTTTTTTTCAAATAAAGACTCATCAGAAAGAAATACACTATTCTGACTGAGCTTTCAGCCTTGCCATACACAATGTCACTAGAAGTTTGCTACATAATCCAGCTGATGACAGTTTCTGGCTATTTGTCTTCTCTAAATGTAGTCTAATCTATTGCAAATTATTATTAGTAGAGATGATTTTGTTATTCTTGAGTTATTTGACTTTACAGTTTATATGACCAGAGTTAATTTTGCATTTATGATTTCAGTTCCTCAGTAAAATACATTTTGCCAGTAATATATTCTAACCCTTCTGTTTGCTGACAGTTCTTCATAGGTTTGTACCATCACTGTATCTCATAAATTACTAAACAATAGTGATATCAGTATCAGTGCCAGAGAAGCATTTTTTAACACATTCCCAAAAATTCTATCCATACAAAAATCTGACCTGAGTTGTACAGCAGACATAATACCAATATTGGATTTACCTAAATACAAGCCACCTTAAAAATGTTTACAAGATTCTCTTTAACTGACAGAACCTTTTCTCTCCTTAAAATATCACAACATGAGGAAACTAAGTTACCTGTTGTGACTGACTTACTGATTCATATTTTTACAGAACATAACAAACCTATCACAATTTGCTCTACAGTCGTACTTCCTCATGTACCATGTTCTTTTGATCTCATCATAGCCACTTTCACATCCTGAATCAGCAGATCTTATTCTGTCATTGTGTTGCCAGTGTTTCTTGCTTTGGTAAACAAATATTTCACTTTTGTCTTACTGATATCACTCATTTTCCTAGCTGGATTAGGTACAAAAGTATCATGGTATGTACTGCTTGCTCTGTGAATGTTCTTGTATATATTATTTCTTTCTTCTTTTCTGTCATCTTTCCTCTTTATCCATACTGTTCTTTTATATTGCTGCTGTTCTTTTATATGCTATTTTCTCATACTGAGACCAGTCATGGAGATCACACAGAGGCTTCCAGCCTTCCCTTAATTTTCTCTTGAAAAACACTCTAGTCCATTGCGCTTATTTTCTGGTACATTTTACCGAGTGAAATCTTTCAATGACCAGATTTTCATCCTTGCAGCAAACTTGAACCACACCAGAATCTCTATACTTATCTATTCGTTTTTTGGAAATATAAAAGGACAACAGAAGATCAAACTCCAACAGAAAATCATCCTTTAGTCCAAATCCCAGTTTTATAAATGATGGGCTTATTCACTGCAGTTGAGTTTGAAATTTGCATTCTTTTTCATGGCTATTTGCAGGAATTTCTCATTCTTTGTCAATACAAATATAAGTTAGGAAGTGCTCCAGATTGGTTTGGTAAAGCATTCCTTCTTGCTCCCTCTTCCAAAAGACTTCCAAACCTTTTGTTTTGTCTTATTTATGGCAATATTATTGAAAGAAAGCAAATTGCAGAGCCAGATGATAATTAAAAGCTACTACATGGGAGAGGATCCTTAAACTAACTCTGCTGATAAAAGTAGTTCAAGTCACAATATTAATCTGGGGAAATGCCCTGGAGCTAAACAAGTTATGCATACCAATTACACTCTTTGAGATCAAACTACATGACAAAACCTGTGCTCCAGATGAGATCTTCTAGTGAGCAAGGCTCATACTTACTGCACATAAGTGACATGTACCAATTTCTTACCTGACAGGATTCTCTAGGGTACAAATTTTTATCCTACAATATTAACTTTTTAAATATTAACTTTTACATGCAAGTTAAAGAATCATCCTTGATCATTGCATGTAACACTGATATTTAAAGTTAGAACTGATGACTTTTCCACTTGTGGAGTGCTCAGTAAAAAAAAAGATATGGACCTCAGAGCACATCCAGAGGAAAAAGCAGCTGAGAGAGTTGGGGGTATTGAGATAGGGGAGACCTTATTGTGGTCCTTCAATGTATAAAGGAAGCTTATAAGAAAGATGGAGAGACTTTTTATCAAGGCCTGTAGGGACAAAACAAGGGGTAACCATTTTAAATTGAAAGATGATAAATTTAACTTGGGCATAAGAAAGGAATTTGTTATGATATGGGTGGTGACACTGAAAGAAGTTGCCTAGAGAAGTTGTGGATGCCCTATAATTGAAAGTATTCAAGATCAGATTGGATAGGACTTTGAATAACCTCACCTAAGGGAAAATATCTTTGCCCATAGCCTGGGATTTCTACCTGATAACATTTAAAAGTCCTTTCCAGTACAAACTAGTCTATGTTTTTTATGATTTTGTTTTTACCATCTATTCCACAACCTAAAGAAAGACAATCTACAATGGACAAAAATCCCACTTTTCTTGGGTTTATTACTCATAATATTTTATAATAAAACTTTTAATGGATTTCAGGCATTCTCCTTCCAGAAGAAACCCACAGAGCTAAGGCAAATTTATTAGCAGAAAAGATGTCCATATTAAACAGAAATGCTAAACACATCCTTTTCCTTTGTTTTGAGAGTGAAAAAAAATACCAGACTGACATTTGTCATGTCTTTCACACTTCTTGCTTCATCTCCTGCAGCTACATTTGTCATGCTTAGCTTTGTGGGACAAAACTCACATCCCAGCTCATTAGCCTCTAAGTGCGTGTCTGTTGCCTTAATGTTTGCAAATAGAATGATCTTCAAAATTTTGCAGAAATATTGTGTGTCTCAGCTGACTTGACCAAAGTTGCTGAGGTGCCCTTGATGGCAATGTGTGCAAACAAATCTGACTTTATTTTAACCAGTTAGCTGATTGTTGTATAAGTCTTCATACTGTCTTTTCCTTTTTTTCTTGTTTGTTTTTTATTTTCTTTCCCTGAAGACTACTTTCCATGACAAATAGCTTAAGAATGTGTTATGGCTTTTGGTTTTGTTTATTTTGTTTTTTTTTTTCTTTCAGTGTGAAATACTATTAGTAACAGCTCAGTAAATATTGAGGTCTGGAGAGGAAACACAATGACTATGCTTCCTGAGCACTGTCTCCCCTCCTGGGTCACTCTAATTAGTATCTTCTCTACAAGATGTGATGTCATAGCAGCTTTGAGGTGGGCTCCATGTCTCTAGGTATAAGAATTTTCAGGCCAGTTTTCTGTTTCGGATTAGATGGGGAGATCTGTAATGTGGGATTTACAGATAGTTGAGCACTACACGTGATAACTTATGGCAAGTATCTTTATATATCAGAGAACACTTAATGTGCAGCTTCTGCTAAACAAGGGATCATGCACAATGATAAATCATTTGTAACATGTTTTCTTTTGCCAGTTACTTTTGTAGTCCATTCAAAGCATAAATATAACTGTTTGATAATTAATAAAATTGGAAAAAGCTAATAACTGCTGCAGCACTTATGCAGCTAAGCCTCCTATGACTACATATGCTTAATAAGTTTGATTAGGACACTACTAAGTTTATTTTTGGTATTATTTGTTCCAACTAAAATACAGAAAGCTAAACATTCCCCATGCAAACATTAGAAAACAAAAGTTAAAGAGGGTTTCACAGGCATACTGCTTTGGTCCTATATGAATACTTTAATAGTTTGTCATATATTGTCTTATATCTATACCACTTCATGACTAGCCTTGCTACCTGATATTGCATTAGGGCTGTATTCCCCTACCTTTTTTATGCTTGTTTCACTACAATCTGCTACGAATTCTTTGTGCTTCACTACTGTACTAGTTGTAGGGAGGATTGGGTCCAGGAGCTGGCAAAGTTGCACTCTTTCATCCTTTCTATGCTCCTGCTGTGGCTCAGCAGTGGAGATTACATCACAGATGGAGGAGAGCAATATGAACATGCTCATTCTCAATACTGCATTTATTTCCTCAGTTTTTCTTGAGGAAATAAGTTTCTTGAGTACAATCTTTAGAATTTGATTAAGGAATTTAGTTCCTTATTTATTTGGACAGTGGGAGCAGAGCAGTGTTGTGGTGTTTAAGATAAACAAAAAACCTTCTTATAAAATGTTTTCCACTCTTAGATGTGTTTAGTTTTCTGGAATCTGATACCTATACAGCACAGCAAAGAACATCAGATAAACTGAATCAAAAGTCCACTAGCAAGCTAAGTGTCTCTAAAATTTCCCTCTCCCCTTCTTTTTGTCAGACAGATTCACATTTTTAGTAATTTCTGAGCTGCCAGGGAGAGCAGAAAGCTGCCCATGTACAATGAAATTTCAACTAAATGAAAAAAAATATTTACTGCCATAAGTCATTTTGTGTTTGAAGTAAAGAAAACAAGCTAGAAATGCACCCTGGCAAAGGAATAGGAGAAGAGTGGCTCATTAGTCAGAGAAAAAAACATGAAAAAAGGCTCTGAAATAAACACTGAAGATGTATGAATGAAACAACACAATTCTTGTACTTGTTAAAAACAGAGATGGTACTGGAGCTATATAAGGAGGTAGTCCGCATTTATTTGAGATAAGATGAGGTAAACGCTTTGGATTTGAACAGGTCACACCCAAGTCCTACTTAATTCCATACCAAACTAGTTCATCTCTGTGTTTTTTATCTGTTACAAAGAACATAAAATATGGGCGGACAGTTTTAGGCAGCCACAGCTCTAGTACTAAGGTAGAATTTAATAATTCTAATGTAGAAACAATAATTTAAACTGGATATTGTATAAGCACCACAAAAATATTCAGTCTCACTTTGAACAAATTATAACGTGAGAATAAAGCATGGGATTATAGGTGGCAGCATATGGACAAAGTGAAGAACGTAAGAAAATACTAAATAATATAGATGAACTCACACTTTATAGTATCCTGCAAGTGCATATTTCACCTTCAGTGGCTGAGGGAGGTGGGGTTACTTAGCATAGAGAAGAGAAGACTGAGAGGAGACATGATCTCTCTCTACAACTACCTGAAAGGGTAGTTGCTGAATTGCAATGAGCTGTCCAAGGAGTTGGTGGAGCCATCATCCCAGGAGATATTTAAAAGCTGCACAGATGAAGTACTGAGAGATATGGTTTGTTTTTAGTGTAGTGGTGGGTATCCAGTGTCAAATTAGTGATCGGACTCAATTAGATAAAAGATCTTTTCAAACTGTAAGGATTCTATCATTCTGTAAGTTATTATATACAACAAATTGAATGTTTATCTTCCTGCCCATGAAAAAGTACCCTTTCTATATATTCAGTTAATCTTTTCCAGTTGAGTTCTATTCTTATTCTTTTGAGGAAAGACTGCAGTAACTGGGGCTGTTTAGTCTGGAGGAGAGGAGAAAGGGGGATCTCATTAATATTTACATATATCTAAACAATGGGTGTCAGGAGGTTGGGGCAGCACGTTTTTCTATAGCAACAGGACAAGGAATAATGGGATTAAGCTGGAACACAAAAAATTACATTTAAACACAAGATAAAACTATTTTACTCTGAGAGTGACAGAGCCCTGGTACAGGCTGCCCAGAGGAGTTGTGGAGTCTCCTTCCTTGGAGGTCTTCAAGACCTGCCTGGACACGTTCCTATGTAACCTGATCTAGGTGAACCTACTTCTGCATGGTGGTTGGACTCGAAGATCTCTAAAGGTCCCTTCCAACCCCTACTATTCTATTCTATTCCATTCCATTCTATTCTATTCTATTCTATTCTATTCTATTCTATTCTATTCTATTCTATTCTATTCTATTCTATTCTATTCTATTCCTGTTCCTTTAGACCACCTTTCTAGTATCCAAATATTTTCCACAGTGTTTTAAATGATATGACTAACAACTCTCAACTGTTGCTTTTTCTCTTAACCACCCTCTGAGAGAGAAGTACCTGAAATGATATGACTTATTTTGTTATGTGTTTTCCTTTTCTTCAGAAGCATGTTGCTAGGTATTGTTAAAGAAAGCACTTAGAGTGAGAAGTGGTGACATTTATGACAGCTTCAAGTTTCTGAAAGGAATTACTTCTCAGCCTTGGACTGCCCCCTGAAAATATTCCATTTTTCTCTGATTTGCTGTCCTGTACCTGCAGAAAGCTCCGTTATGCCAAGGGACTAAAGCTGTCAACTAGATTCTTCATCTCAAAGATTTAGATGATGTTTTTTTCCGTAAGTATCCTAAGCCAAGTTCTGGAATACTTTGACGAGAACATACAAGACCTTGAACTTCATTAATTTTCCAACAAGAGGCAGTGTGCAGCAGCGGAGATGCTCACCAAAGTAGAATTGTTGCTAAACTAATGTAATTTTATAATTTCAAGGTTCTAAAATTTAACACATGAGTAGTCACTTCTAGGTGCTTTCATTTTTTGGCTGATCACTTCTGGCATGCATTTGCTTTCCAAAAGGATGATTATCATCACATTTGGAAAAATCATTATATGAAACAAATTACTTACAATCATTAATAATTTATGAAAATGTAGGTTTCTTACATCTTTCCAAATGAAGAAGTAAAAAATTAGAGGAGTTACACAATTTCCTCTCAAAGTCTACCTCAAAGCAACTGAACATATGAAAATGATTTTTTTCCATTTCCCTTCAAGAAGGAAAAAAATATATGTCATCTGAAATTATCATAATTTAATCAGGGTTGGACTAGATGAACTCTAAAGGTCCCTTCCAACCCTTACCATTCTATGATAATTTACCAGAATTGTGATTGTCCCATTGAAAACTGATGAAAAAAATATCTTGAACCCTCACACTGTTGCTAGCATGTCCAGTCTTCCCCTGGGAGAGAACATCTTTAGAGATAAGGTGTCCATCACTTTATGTACTCTGAAACTAGAAAAAAAACACAAACCTGTAAAGTGATAATTCTATGTCTTATTCACATTTCTACTGGGAGCAAAACTAGAAAACATGTTACTTATTATATTGAACTAGGAACATATTTGGTAGGAGAGGAAAGACTTACTAAAGAACTTTAAACTACCCATCCACTTACGTCTTCTAAAGTAGTATTGTACTTTACCCTCAGCTTTGCAAATCTTCCCAGCTGGAAGTAGGGAATTGAGGAAGAATTCAATGAAAAGAATATGGTTTAACAGACCAAAAAAGAAAAAAAATAATGTCTGTTTTCATCTCTGTCTTTGGACAGCATTTTAGGGTTTGTAGACTTTCCAGATTGTTTTTTGGGGGGATCTTTGTTTCAATTCTGAAAACATATTTATTTGCTATCTATTAATCTTTTGTGCAGTTCATCACCAGGCTCCAAAACTCAAAGCATCGAATGAACCCAAGGTAGAATTCCAGAATCGGCAGACAAGAAGTGAGAGGCAACATGGTTTTGCCTGAACACACAAAGCAACTCAGTGTTAGGTTAAGATAACATAGTATATTCTAAACCCTGTCCCTAAGATTTACATGTAGGACCACACTCACTTATTTTTCTTTTATCCATACCAAAGTCACCAGAAAAACCAGTAACCTCCAAAAATACACAATGACACATTTATTTATCTTCTAACATAACCACTAAAACAAAACAAACAGTAACACACACCTCCTGAAAAAGAAACAGAATAATAAATGCTGCTTATTATCTTCCGTAATAATGGTAATTAGTAACACAAAATGGTAATTAGTTTCTGATAATGATAATTAGTAACATAAAATTAAATTCTTCATCTTTTGGGAATACCAAGTTTTAGCCCAAATGTTCCTGGATGTGTATGAATGTGTATGTGTGTCTGTGTTTGTGTGCAAAACCCTGCAAAGAAATTATTTGCCATCCATCGTATCTACACTAGTCTACACCATTTGTAAAAATTTCTGATACTTTGCCATTGCAGGAGATTGTATGTACAATAAAACAAACAAGAGCTTCATCCTACCTGTTATTAACAGCCTACCTCTAAAGAATTAATGCCTGGCTATAAAATGGTTCACCCGTGAAACGGGAAAATTTAATATGATCAATTTTCTTCAGTGATATTATGTTTGATGTAAAACTTCATCCATAGCAACAGAGATTCTAAATTCACGCTTAGGGCTAGAAACTAAGACACTTTGTCATTAGTGTTCAGCATGGCTAGATAGTTCTGTTGATGCCAATTATTAGACAATGTTTCCATGCCCAAGTAAACTGGGAAAAGTTAATGTACTTGTGAAAGGGAAAAAACTATCTGATTCAATTCTCTGCAGGAATTTCCAGTGACTAGACAACATATAACTCCTATACCACTACTATAGTAGTTGTCTTAAAAAAAAAGAGAAAGGAACATTTGCTTCTCAAAATGAATGGAATCTTCTCCCTTGTCACCAAACTTTCCTTTTCCCCACACTGAGATCTTGTCATAGTGGGATAGACTTGGCCAGCTGCCAAATGCCCACTCAACTGCTCACTCTTCCCCTCAAGGCGAGAGAAGAACAAAACAGAATCTCAAAACTCATGGGTCCAGAAAAATATATGTAGTATGCTCAAAAGTTTCTTTCATATGCAAAGCAGAAAGTAATTCAGTTTACTGTCAATTAAAATAGATTTCAGTAATGAGAAACAGACAAACAAACAAAATATTTCAATAACATCCTGACACCACTCCTTTTTTATCCTAAACTTGACTGAACTCCTTTGTTCCTGCCAGTATACATGATAGATAGATAGACAGATGGATGATCTGAGTAGTGGAAAACAAAAAGACAAACACTACAACATCAGATTACTTGCCTTCTTTTCCATATCATCTTCACTCCTTTACTCCTGTCCCTTCAGGGTTGTGATAGGTCTATCGTAGCCCCTCTGGGCATCTTCTCTGGGCCGCTCCTCCCTCCTCACCCTCTCCCCGCTCCAGCACAGGCTCTTCCCCAGGCTGCATCCTTCAGAGTCAACCTCCTCCCCCTGGAGCTCTTCATGGTCACAGGTCCTGCAGGAAATCTCCCCTGCTGCAGCCTGGGGCCCTCCCCAGGTTGCAGGGTGGGTCTGTGCTCCCGTAGGGTCTCTCCAGGGCTGCAGAGATCCCTGCTCTGGGCCTGCATCACCTCCTGCCCTTCTCCTCCTTCTCCTCCTCCTCCTCCTCCATCCTTGGGGTCTCTCTGATGTCACTCCCTTCTCAGCTTCCTTCTCCTCTATTGAAGCTTCTTTGATCCTTTCTTGTTTGACCCCAGCTCTTTTCACTTGCCTGAGGGGCTCAACTGTGTCCTGCAGTGGGGCCACTAGAGCCAGCTGGGAACTACTGGGACCAACTGTTTCTGTCTCAGGGTAGTCCCAGCTTCTCTTCACAGAAGCCACACTGCAGCCCTACTGCTAGCACCTGGACACAAAGAAAACTATCAGTTAAGAAATAAACCTGCAGAAACACACACAGATGTACAGAATTGTCAACCAAATCAGTGCCAAATTCTGTATCCACACCGTTGATGACAACAGGCTAGACTACACAGCAAAATAGGAGATATATTTAATGCTCTCCTGTATTTCAGAAAAGAATAGGCTATTTTATTATCTGCAGTTGATTTGGAAGCAAAAGTCGGGCTCCATAACACACACTTAAGTGAATAACTGTAATATGAGTATCTTCCTTCTACATGTATCCAACCTCTAACTTTATGAAGCTTATTTCCCACTGAGTTTCCTACTTGGTTGCTGGAAGTCTGAGAAGACTGGATTTGATTATGAGAAAGTTCTTTTCTGCAACTTCATAATTTGACTTGTTTGATTCTTGAAAATCCAAATTTATAGAGTCCATTGTGTCGCTTTGATGGACACAGTCAATGAGCTCCAGCATGATAGCAAGGCATAATTTCTCTTTCAAAAGTCAAATTAGTTCTTTCCTCCTGCCTAAATATGCTGTTTCTAGCCAAATAGTAAAGGCCACATATCTATGTCTTGATGATATCCTTTATTGAATGCACATGTTAAAGATTCACCTCTTTCTCCTACTTCAAATTCACAACCAAGATTTTTTTCATTGCAGTGATAATAATTTAAAAAAACATGAAAAAGTAGCAGGCAGGGGATATCCTACTGTATTCAATAATCTATTCATTGAAATATTCAGCTGATGTATCAGAAGAGTTTTATGTGCTTATTTTAATTATCTGAAGCACTGTAGTCTTTGTAAAATGTCCCATGCAAGTACAGTGTATCTGAGAATGATGATTTTCCTCTTCCTCTTAGGTGATCTCTCTCTCTCTCTCTGTTAAATATGTCACGCAAGATAAAACAGTTATAGTAAAGACATAAATAAAAGCAAGAGTTCATAACGTCTTGCATTTTGATGGCGACTCCAGTTGTGAAGAGTGGGTTCATATTCCTTTAAAGAACAAAGTGATTTGAGTTTCTCAAGTCAATCCCAATCTATAGCCATAAATGGGATGTAATTATTTGTTCATTGCCACATGTTCCTTGAGTTGTATGTGAAAATTGCAACACTGAGTAACCTGAGGCAGGAAATTCACTACTAGCAATGTATAACTGCATACATGTTAAAGTAACAAAACTGGGATTGTCTAAGACATTTTAGTTGTCAACATGTGGTCATCTGGAAGTCAATAACTTCAGGATAATGGGGAAAATTTTTTGGGTCTTTTTGAATTTTAGTTCTTAAAAACACAGATAAGTGTATCAGCTCATTATATAGTATTAATGTAAAATCATTTACTGAACTAAGTAAATTCAGGCAGAGAAGAAAAAAGGTTCCTCTAACATCAAAAAAGTTTGAGATAAGACATTTGTTTCCTTGTTTACACATGTCTTTCTAAGTTATAGTCAGAAAACACTTTATGTATTCCTGAATATATGACAGTTATCCATATGAGAAAGTCGTGAAGGTAGTCGACTAAACTTGATGTTGATCTTGACCACATTAAAATTCTTGTTCAGCTATGTCCTCCTTTCAGAAGCTGCTACATGTAATTTTCTACCATTTCTTTTCCTCCAGGATTTCCATGTCTGCTTATATTCAGTATTCTTTCTCAAATCATCTTTAAATAGCTCAAGAAATGCTCACCAGCTTCAACAAGAAAAGATAATCTGCTGGTGGAGACTTGTACCTAGGCAATGATAAGGGAAGCAAGTCAACTATAGCTGAAGCTTAATCTTCAAGGGACTATAAATAGGGGTTTGAGTTCTTGAACTGTAATGTCTAAGCTTTAGAGGAATAAGGACTTTCTTGATTTTAAGTTGAACTGTTATTTTACTTATCCTGGCAGCTCATGCTTTTTGTCTAATGTTCATTTTGGCCCCCATTTCAAAGTGTTTAACTCTTTCTAACTGAACATATTCTGAAGGGTGTTTTGGGGCTTTATTCCCTCCACTGTACTAACAGAACAGCTGTCTGAATGCACTGTTGATAATTTCTGTCTCTTATGCCGTAAAACCAGTGCTTGATGCAGACTGCAGTTTTTCCTGGGACATTAGAATTTGGGCTAAGGAACTCAGAGGCAAATGTCTGTTTCATAATGAAGGTATACTTGTTTATAGAGTTTATCCTGTGCCAGGAATATGTGTTTAAATCATGGCTATACACATAAACACCTGAGCTGTGTGTAAACTAATCTTCAGTACAAATAATTTCTACCACATTGGCTTACTTAACCCCTAAGCATTAAAAAAAAAAAGGACCTGTAGATAGTGTTCTGTGGCCTTCTGGAAGCTAAGCAGGGCATGATGTCCTTAATAATTTTTGAAAGTTGCTTCAGTTGTGACCTTCAGTATTCATTGGCTTATGCCTTTGGAGCCTTGTCCCATACTGCTTATTGATATGAACAACGAATGTTTAAAATGTGAGCAGAAAATCAGTGCCCTGAGCATGCAAACAGTCATAATCTGCAACAACAAAAGGCTGACCTACTAAAATTTCAGTAAAGGACTTCAGAAAAATTATCATATGCTTAAATAAAGCATACATTTATATGTGCTTTATAAACCTTAGCCTAGGAAAAGCAAGCACAAAATAAAGTCAGACTTTCCTGAGCCCTGTCATAGACTTTCCACTTTATTTTGATCTCCTTATCCTAAAATAGTAATTTAATAATTCCCTACTTCATCTCCCCTAATAGTGATTTTCTCTCCCACTTATTTTTTTTCTCTCTTTACTGTGATTCCTTAGTAAACCTTTACATGGGAACTAGCACAATGGGACCTCATCCTTGAAGGACAGATTGTCTATTAAAAAAAAACCCCAAAACAGTGAAAGAAGAAAAAAGATATAACAAAAAGTCATAGATGGAAATGCTCCTCACTTTGTACAGAGTGCATATAGACTATCACATAGATATTATACATACACATTAATAGATTTAAAAATGATTGAAACCTGGTTTGGAAAAAGTAGATGGCTATGCTGACTTTTATAAATAGCTGTCAACCTCCTTGACTGCTCACAGCATACCAGGATAGCATGAGGATGTTTTTACAGACTCTGAGCTGTCATTCAGAGAGAGACTAGGTGAAGTTACTGATGCCTTAGGAATAGATTCAGATTATTACTATGATGGTGACGTGACCATTCCCTTGCTCTCTCTGATAAAGTCGCAGATATTGCAGTGACACACATTATCTCCCCAGCTGCCAACATATCTCAAGAGACAGAGAGGGAGGGGAAAATGTCCAACCACATACACAGTGTCTCATCTAGAAATTGAAGTTTTCTTCTCCTTGTTGTCAGCGAAATAAGCAGGAAACCTCACTTTCACAGGAAATTTCTTATTTTCCTGTAGACAATTGTGTGTAGCACCAAGTGCTGATGAATAAAGGTTAGATTCTGTTCTTCTTGCCATGGGAAATGCTTTATTCACCATACAGTCCCACTGGGCCGAAGAGCTCTGCGAGGAAATGGCCTTTTGTGGAGGAAAAAGAAAGTGTGTCACCCAAGGCATACCCTTAGGAAACAATTTTGCCTCATAGGGGCCTCAAAATACATACCATTGAGTGCCAGAGGGCAGGTTTATTAAGTGTTTTGCCTAGAAAAACACAGATTTCAACCAACAGGGTTTGAGATTTACCTACTCTGGTTAAACAAAAAATGCTAGAACTAGAAATAGCATGGTTGTGATAGTGTGATGCTGAGCATGTAAAAAGTACCTCTGAGATTTAGGAACTTTTCTTCTGAGATCCGTGTGCCACCAGTCAGTTTATGTCTTCAGGATTGAGCGTTTCTGCTAAGGCCTATTTCAGGGGCTTCATCGTGATGTACTCTTTTACCATAGAGACATTTCTAAAGGATGCTTAGCACTGCAAAGTCAAGACTGACACAGTCAATATAAATAAAATATAGATAAGAAACACAAATATAAATGTGAAACTCCCCTTGCCTTTGGATATTGAAGTCTATGGGGTGATTTAACTTTCCGAATTTCATGAGTAAAAGTTTATCTTCAATCATATCTGCTAGAGAAGGTAATGGGAACTTCATCAACTAACAGAAATTCAAAAGCTTGATTTTGAAAATGAGTTAATAATAGTTTGGAGGTTTTTTTTCCAGAACGATGAAAGGAGTGGAGCATCTCCCTTCTGATAAAAGGCTGAGGGAGCTGGAGCTCTTTAGCTTGGAGAAGAGGAAACTGAGGAGTGACCTCATTAATGTTTACAAATACATAAAAGGCAGATGTCAGAAGGATGGAGCCAGGCTGTTCTCAGTGATGTCCAATGATAGGACAAGGGGCAATGGGTACAAGCTGGAACATAAGAGGTTTCAAAGAAACACAAGGGAAAAGTTCACTGTGAGGGTGAGGGAGCACTGGAAAAGGCTGCCCAGGTGGGTTGTGGTCACCTTCTCTGGAGACATTCCAAACTGACTGGGATGAGTTCCTCTCTGACCTACTCTAAGTGGTCCTGCTCTAGCAGGGAGTTGGACTAAATAATCTTTTGAGCTTCCTTCCCTTAGGATTCTGTGATTCTGTGATTTTGTGAATGTGAGAACCTTAGAACTCCATGCTGGAAAATGTACTAATAAATATACATCAATCTAGAAGACTAAGGCCAGTCATAGGCAGTGTGGTTTTATTCCTTTGTCAACCTAACAGATTATATTGTTACAGTCCGATGAAATCAAATATCTTGACTACATGAACAGGATAAAGTTGAAAAATGAGTGTTCAAAAGTACACAGTGCTGGTGCTTTTAATTTATGGATATGTACACTTTTGTACCAAAGTAAGTAGCATCCTTGATGACTTTTAAACATTCCCACTATTTCAGGCTAGATTTCAATGAGTGTGAAAGGGAGATACTATTTTTATCGCTGCTCCACATAATTGAAGAATATAAAACTCAGAAACATCTTTCAGCAACTCTGATTTCTGTGTTTCACTGTTGTATGGTCCTTGTGTGTATTAATAATAAAAGCAGCAGGGGATTCTTCACTTGCCATAGAAAAGGAAAAGATAAAATCAAATAAAAACGAGAAAGAGTTAATAAATGAAAGGGGAAATAAACCTAAAGAAAAAAATCTATATGATTGCTTGAAGAAATGTAAATACAGTTTTACCCTGACTACTGTTAATTCACAGCTAAGTATCAAGAATGCAAAAGATTCAATGAACCAGGACAAGCAAACTCTCTGTAATTGTTCTTCATGACTCTAATCATCCTTTGATTATTGCACTGATAAAGGTAATATCATTGCTGAAGTGTTCTTTGACTTCTGTGAAGCATTTCATTTTGTAGTGTACAATAATAATTTTAGGAAACTAGAATAATTAATCGTCATGGTCTATATTATATGGATGGGATGTGATCATGTCATGCCTCAAACAATGTTTCTATGAATCTTTTTGCAGTCAGAGCTTTTACTTATTTCTTGAAGAGATGCAAACTGAGTCTACCCATGTTCTGAGCTATAGGTCCCTATGATCTCCTGCCTGCTAAATTTCCTGCCTATTTTTGGTGATACAGCATTCAGAAAAGCCTCACAGGAATTTATTAATATAAGACTCAGATCTTTGCTATGGAGGCTTCCTGTGTTGTCTAAAGGGAGCTAGGTATAACTTCAGACTTCCAATCAATATTGGACACTTGTTTTAGGATGGGATTTATTGCCCACTGCAGTCTGTTATGACAAGGCTTTAATTAGAAATTTAGCTTTCAGATGACCAGTCATCTGAGATGAGACCTGCTCCTCATCACCTCTCATTAAAAGCTATTAGACTAGCTGCTATTTCAAAGAATATAACTTACAGTTACTAAAGTCAGCTGTGATTTAGAGATCTGCTGTCTTTGTCTTGTATCTTTGCCTTTTCTTACACACTTAAATGATAACAAATCTGTTCATATTAAAGGTACATACTAGTTATAAGCCTCAATTCAGAATTTTTAACACGAGAACCCTAGAGAAGACACCAAAATTCAGAAAATGTTTCAAACTTTCTGTAATCTGATCTGAGCATTAATAACTCACAGTGTTGAAAATATACTCTCAGGCTCTGAATGTGTTTCAGTTTCAGTTCCAGGCTTTGTTGTTTGTCATGTCTTTCTCTGTTGGATATAGAATTGTTCAAATTTTAATCAGAGCAATGTGCCTCAAACCTTTGCAGAACTTTAAATTACAGTGAAAAATAGTGCCATCTCCCTCCCAGGCATTTGTTTCTTCCCTGACATACAAAGCATATCATTCATGTTTAAATTTAAAAGCGCGAGAAGTTTATGTTACCTTTCCTTAAGTTTATGTTACTTCAACTTGTTGTTGTTATTATTATTGGGATTTGGATGTTTTCATTGATATTGAGGAGCTTGGGGTGTTGTTTTTAATCTTTTTACACTTTGACTGATGTAAGCACATTTTTGTCTTACAAAAAACCTTTTTCTGATGGTTGCATCTCTACAATAAATGAAGATATAGAGTTATATACATTATTATCTTATATATTTCCTTAAGATGTTTACCAAATCTTCCACTCCAGTCTGTCCATTTTATCAACAGTAAATCAAATAAGTTTTGCTGATTCACAAGTTTTCCGCAGAGTCAGAGGGACTTGTGTGCAACTGAAGCACTGATGAGTTGTGGCTCTTGCATGTGTGTATTTGCATGAATGTGAGTGCTTCTGATTGTGTAGGGGAATATTTGGAGAAAATTAAAGAAAATCACAGCTGTGCTAACATATTCCACAGCAATTGCAATAGAATACATCTCACTGAAGGATAAGTAGCAACATCTGTAGTAATAATTAGAGAGTAAATGAGTACTGTGACACAGTCAATGTTGAAGCAGCTGTAGTTCATCCTGAGGTACTTTGCCTATTATGTAAAAACATCAAGATACTCTTCCCAGAGATGTTAGGCAGCAGTAACCATAAGGTGATAATGAAAGGAAAAGGTAGATTTTAGTCCTTTTGCACTCAATACTGATGGTAAAAATAGTCCATATCTGTGATATCTGTTATTCATTCCACTGTACTGCAAGATCTTCCATTTGGCACTGTAACATTCTGGCAAACCATCTAAAGCTCTTCCACCAAAAGTTAAATCTCCTAACACAGTTCTCTTGAGTAGATTGTGACACTGGTCTACAAATGTGTTCTGTGTTCCAGGAACAGAAATGTTATGTATCCAAGGTAGCAGATGAAAAGAAGGGCAAAAGGGGGAAAAGCTCTAAGTTTAACAACAATCTCTCCATACTTGTTAGCTATTCTGTTAATGCCAGATGCACTAAAATTAAAAGGAGTTGCCAATTGGTTTTTTTTTGTTTTACTATTTATGAATAGCTCTTGAAGGAAAAATTTGCAATTTATCCTTGAGGCAAAATCGTTATTTTCTAACCATGCAGTGAAAAAAAATTAGTTATAGCTTGAATATCTCTGCCTCAAATGTTTCTAGCACTGGGAATTATTGATTAGTGGATACCAATATCAATAAATGTTTACATGTAGTCTAAAACATTATGCTTGGAAGTGTGATTCTGTGGAAAATTCTACCTTGATTTTATAGGTTTGGCACACAGCCATTTCATTATCATTTCTCATCACGTTCCACTCTGCCAGCTGAATCATTGTCTTAGAAGATCTCAGTCTAGAGTTGCAAATGAAGAAATTACTTCCAAGAAAATGTGATTATTCATTTCCTACTCTCTTAGTCTTGTAATGTCTCAAGGTTAAAGATGCACATTGTGACAGTCTAGAATTATCCATGTGTTTTCTGTTACAACTTGCTTACCAATGTTCAGCAATAAAACAGTAAGAATAAAAAGGAGACATGGTTTTATAGCTGGAACTACTTTGAAGATCTCAAATTGATAAGACTTGCATGTGACAATTGTACTTACTAAAAATCGAAGTGTTTTGTGAAAGCACATCAGATAGAACACTTTCAGTAAACTGAAAAACCACCCAACAAACAGATTCAAGAGAGGCTTGCCTGGTTTCTGGGCAGTTTACTTGAGGAATGACAACTCCAGTCTATTACCTCTCTGCAGTTCAAAGCTGAGGAAGCTCACTAACTCCCTTGTCAAATGCCTGCTTCAAACCACATATATGCCCAGGTGGCCAAGAAGTCCAAGACCATCCTGGCTTGTATCAAAAACAATGCGGCCAGTAACACTAGGAAAGTGATTGTTTCCCTATACTCAGCACTAGTGAGGCTGAACCTCAAATATTCAGTTGTGGGCCCCTCACTACAAGAGGGACATTGATATACTTGGAGTGTGTCCAGAGATGGGAAACAAAGCTGGTGAAGTGCCCTGAGAACAAGTCTGGTTGAGGGAACTTAGGGTATTTAGTCTGGAGAAGAGAAGGCTGAGAGGAGACTTATCACTCTCCACAACTATCTGACAGGAGGTTGCAGGAAGGTACGAGTCAGTCTTTTTTCCCAAGTGACAAATTATAGGATAAGAGGACATGGCATCAAGTTGCACCAGAGGAGGTTAGATTGGGTGTTAGGAAAAATTCTTCACTGAAAGGCTTGTCAAACTGGCACAGGCTGGTCAAGGAAGTGGTGGAGTCATCATCCCTGGTTGAAATTGCTCCTGGTTGCCCATGGATTCCACAGGTACAGTAGTCAGGAGGAATATGTTTCTGTGCAATCATATTCCCTTGTAACATACAGAAATTCAGTGCTGCATCCTCAAAAGTCAGACTGTATAGCATCTTGTCATTTTGAGCATGGCATGGTTTTGATTTTGGAGTTACACCTTGACCAGGCATGAATTATGAGAACTACAGCCCTCATCTTATTATAGCATGTCAAAAATGTGACACTCTGGTTATCCCAAATGGATGTGAAATTTAGTGGTCTGTTTAAAATTTCTGAAATGTAAACCAGAATAAGGGGAAAAAAAAAAAAAAAGAAAAGACTTTTGTGTAAAGCTTTAAATTGAAACCATTTTTTTTCTCCAGATTTTCCAGGTTTATATTCCTCTAACTACTCCAGTTTCACAGGACAGAAGTGTTATTAAAAATGTGATGTATCCAGGACCAGTTTGTTCACTAAATTTTAAAATAAACCAGAAAAGTTTAATTTTTAATTACTGTAGTAAAATCTAGTAATTAGACTCCTGAGTAAAGGTAGAGAAATAAGATTTTGTTTTCATTTAACAACTTAGAATAGCAGAATGGTAGGGATTGGAAGGGACCTTTACACATCATCCAGTCCAACCTCCCTGCAGAAGCAGATCCCCCTAGATCAGATCACACAGGGATGCATCCAGGTGGGTTTGATAATCTCCAGGAAGGAGACTCCACATCCTCCCTGGGCAGCCTTTGGCAAGGATACTTGATAATAAAAATGCATGCTTTAGTTAAAAATAATATTATTTATTAAAAATTGAAAATGTGAGGGAAGCAGTGTTTTTAAGTAAAATAATGTAAGTCATAAAAAATATCTTTTTGTCAATTTTTTCACACCACCAGAAAAAGGAATTTTGAAGCAATATATTGTTTCAAAGTGTTAAGTCCTAAATATTTTACTAAAAAATAGAAAGTGAATATTTCCCATATTGGTTTATTTTATTTTGCTTCAGAATATAGGAAAAAAAAATGATGCAAATCTCAAAACTATTTAGATGGTCTTATACTAACTCTTAAGCTAAACAAAAATGTTTTGTGCAAAACTAGGTGCCCACTACCTAATATTAATGTTCAGTAGTTTAAAGGTCAGATCTTATATGTTTTTTCAATGGAGACAAATATGGGATCTTCTACTCTCTTACTATGTGTCCATCAATGTATTACACTGCAGGGAAAACAGACAAGTCTTCCTACTACAACTGCAGAGGTGATATAGAAGATGACTTTTTTGTCCACTGTTTTGAAAACATGACAGTAAGTGTGAGCATGGACAAGGAGTCTTCACCTCTTCTTCCCTTTTAGAGGGCTTACTAGGACTTCCATGCACTTCCAACCATTCTCTGATGAACTGGGATGAGAAAGTATACAGTTGAGGTAGGGCAGTAAGTATCCTTGAAACTTGTCGGGAGAGGAAAAGGCTAGAATTTTTGGAGGAAGGAGTGGAAGATTCTAATAGCTCATTTGAACAACACACTTGCATCAGAGCTGTGCCTTATATATCCCTCAGCCAGGGCAGAAGTTGAACTCGACTATTGCCCATTTCTCCCACTGCTCTTTATCAGAGCAATGAATCTCTCATTCACATTGCTACATGTTTTGACAACACCAGCAACTCTCCAGAGGCATCACCTACCTAGAATTTAAGCAGCATTCCTCAGCTGGAAAGTTTTTATTAATACTCAAGTGAAACCAGACACGATTTTTCAGGGTACAAATTCAGGTTGTCATAACAACTTGATACAATTCTAATAATCCTATTTTTATTACACTGCTTAAGTAGAAAGAACAAGATGTATTTGTTCCCTATACAAGCAATTGCGATCCAACCAGTCAAAGTGTGTTCTCGTAATTAGGTGTAGAGCACCTGTACACCTCTCAGTGACACCAGCTTATTCTCAGAGTAACCCTGCTGATGTTGGTGGTTTAGCTTGAATTTATACAGATGTACCTCAGCTCTGAATGTGGCACAAAACAATCAAGCTTCTTCAGATCCTAAGGAAAGATCTACTGTTTTGATCAGAAAGAATACAGAAATGTGAGCATATAGAAAAAAAAATGAAATGGAAATAATTTACTACAGAAAATTATATTTGTTTAAAATGGGAAAAGATCATCAATTCTTCACAGGACACTGGAGGTAAATAGGCATACTGGAATTTTTTATCTGATCCTCAGACATTTACAGAACATCCACTAAAAAAAGGCCATCATCCATAGTAGATTTCTTAGTCATGTTTCCTGGGGTAATCATGTTCTGTTTATTATCATGATGGTAGTTTTCTTAACCTTTTCAGTGTTGTATTTAAACATCTCAATGGTTCACAGGACAAAGTAAGATGGGTGACTTACATGAATCAGTTTCCAGTTTCTCTGAAAGGACAAGTGATGACAGTCAGTTGTAGCTAAAGTAACTTCTTCTCGCTTTTGTGATGCAGTTCATGTCATCTTACTGTAGTCACAGTTTAGGTATCTAAGCTAAGCTAGCAGACTAAACCCTGCAAATGTTGGAGATGGTTGTCATATGCACAGGAAGATTATCTTCAAGTGGGGCTGGATTTCATATCTGTAGGAGAAATTTTCACACAACAGAAGATGTTCCTATTCTCTATTTTCTGTTCTTAGTTATGACTCAATATGTCTGTGCTGTTTATAAGCACGAAATTTTGAGAGGTGACTGAAATTATGTGAAGGTTCAGGACAGGTAAGATCTGTGCAAATCCAGGGGACTCGCATATGTTTTTCTCTATGATTTCAAGAAGTTCTTTAAATGTCATTTTTTTTACTTTTTTTACTGTCTCCATTCATTTGTGGATTAAAAACCCCAAACAATACCAAAAATCCAATTAATAACCCTTTACTTCTTCTCTTACCTTGTTAATTTACATACAGGATTTACGCATAAAAACTGCTCATTTTTACAGGGGCTCTAATGATTGTATCCAGTTTTGGGCTTCCCAGCTCAATAGTGACAAGGAATTGCTGGAGAGAGTCCAGCACAGGGCAACCAAGATGATCAGGGGACTGGAACATCTTCCTTATGAGGAAAGACTGCAGGAACTGGGCTGTTTAGTTAAGAGAAGAGGAGAAAGAGAGGAGATCTCAATATTTACACATATTTAAATGGTGGATGTCAGGAGGCTGGGACATCCCTTTTTTCTATTGTATCTAGTGACAGGACAAGGGGTAATGGAAAGAAGCTGGAACACGAAAAGTTCCATCTAAACATAAGAAAAAAACTATTTCACTGTTCAGGTGAGGGAGCCCTGGCACAGGCTGCCCAGGGAGGGTGTGGAGGCTCCTTCCTTGGGAGTTTTCAAGACCCGCCTGGACTCTTCCTGTGTGACCTGATCTAGGTGGACCTACTCTGTCAGGGAGATTAGACTAGATGATCTCTAAAGGTCCCTTCCAACCTCTACCATTCTATGATTCTATAACTAAATGGTCTACAAACCACAAAAACAATTCCACCTAAACCTTCAGTCATATGAATCCTCACAGGAAAGTGATACATCATTGAATCATAGAATCATAACATAGTTTCAACTGGAAGAAACCTTTAAGATCATTGAGTCCAGCTTTTGTCCAAGCCCTATCAACCACTAGACCATTTCCCTAAATACAACATCTACCCA